>NC_056526.1:27047680-27119773 GCF_019175285.1 Sceloporus undulatus | reverse complement strand
CCCAGTAACTTCCTAATCAGGCAACAATTGGTTATTTAGGCCCCGTAAAGACAGGGCCAAAATAAAGCGGCTTCGGGTCACTTTGGAGGTATGCTGTTTAAATGAACGCATGCGTCCTAAGAGTCTGGAAGCGGTGGCCAAAGCCATGCTCCAGTCGTAAGGACTGGAGCGTGGCTTTGGCGCGGCTTCCGGACTCTTAGGACGCATGTGTCATTTAAACAGCAACCTCCAAAGTGACCCGAAGCAGCTTTATTTTGGCCTGTCTGTACGGGCCCATAGGTTAACCTGAGCATTTATTAGTCTATAAATTATGTCCCAACGTAGCGGACAAGGTACGGTCATACCCATTTCTTTACTATAGCTAATGAATAATCCTGGAAGCTTTACAAAGAACAGAAACAGTTTCTAGCACATTTGAAAGCCATTATTTACTCACAGTCAACTTTCAGTTTGGCAGCTGATTGTCCCCCAGTTCATCACTGAAAAGTTGCATTGTCAGCTTTGGTTGCTTCTTCAATGATCAGAGTATGCTTTTTACCTTCAACTTCACTTTCACTTTGTACGAGATTTCCCATCAAGGGGCAGCTCAACCCATTTTTAAACCTGGTTAAGAATTTTTAAAAAACAAGTAGTAATTTTTTGCTAGCAACTACCAAAAAAAAACCACAACCAAAAACAAAACAAAAACAAAAATCCCAGGCTCACAGTCCTCACCCATTGTCCTAGAAATATATTTGAAGAACCAGTATTAACTATTATCACTGACAATGCTTATCACAAAACATCTCTTTTTCAGTGCTATCCTATTAGATGAACTCAGTCCTCTGTATCCACATTTAGTCAAATCCAAGCATCCACAGATTGAAAAATTAAAAAAAATGTTTAAATTTCAAAAATAAACCTTGATTATGGCCGTTGAAGGTATATGTTATTGCTAAAAGTGAAGTAGCTGTGTATGAGAACAAAGTGGATGACCTTGGTGGCTTGGCCTACTAAGGCTCCATCTGGAATGATGTTCTTGACAGCTTGTAGTCCATCCTTGTGCGGGATATTGATATATACATAACATAGTGGCCATATTACTATTTATAATAGGATACCCTAGGCATGATTGGTATTAAGGTGTTACTTCTTAAACATATTTTTCATGAGCTTTCAGTATGATTTTTCTAAATACATTTCTCTTTGTGCTTAGAAGCACAATGTGAGCATGGTCATAAACTCTGTGAATCACATTCTTTAGACTTTATTGAACAAGGAAAACAGTGATTTCTCCAATGCCAGGGATTGCTTGCTTGTCCACAACTCCATGTTCATGTTAGCATCACTGTTCACATCTAGGTATGCCAAAAACTGTTCAATTGCCATACATATCTTTTAGAATATTTTGAATTAGTTAATCTCATCTTTCCCCAAATTATGCTAGAATTAGATTGCTTTTACCCCTTTACGAAAGGTCTGCTGCCTTCTGAAATATTAACAATTACCCTGCTTTCTGTTTCTTTAAGTCTGGTTTGTAGCTGCTTAGATGTAAATACTGCCCAGGATTGCACCAGCATCCCTCAGCAGAACTGGAAAATGTTAGTTTTTTGGGCAACCACTCCCAGAATCCCACAGCAAATAAGGCCACTGGTGATGTTTCCATAGTGTGACCTCACGCTATTTAGCACCAATATAATCTCAGTCCAACTAAAGTTAATGATGGACAAATCCAAACAAAAGTTTTGGGTACAAAAATGAGAACATACCATTTCACATTTGCATCATCTTCAGAAACTTCAACACTTAATTCAATTTTGTCACCAATATAAGCATTGGTATCTTCCAGACCTTTTGTCACCAATACTGGAGGCTCTAAGGATAGAAGTCACAATAGTTAATACATAAAAGTTGCCATAAAGTGGCCAAATAATAATAATAATAATAATAATAATAATAATAATAATAATAATATAGTTTATTTATACCTCCTGCCTCTCCCACAGATCGAGGTGGGATTACAGCCTTAAAAGACACTTAGTATTTTATTGTTGTATTGATTGTAAATTGTACTAACACTGAATTAACCAAGAATTCCTATTAGTTCTGTAAAAATTACAATCCGTCCATTAGCCAACAATCAGAATCAAGGAAGAGCAGTCGTCATAACCTTTTTATATGGAATTCAGTGGATAAGCCCACCGGAAGAGATCCGTTTTGAGTGCCTTCTTAAAGGCCTCTAAGGTAGTAATGAGACAGATCTCTTCCGGTAGGTTAATCCATAATCTTGGGGCCGTGGCAGGGAATGCTTTATGTGAATTTGTCATTAACCTGGTATTATAATATTCTAGTAAGAACTTCTCAGATGTTCTGAGAGTGTGGGGCAGATTATGTAGGGAGAAGCGCTCCCGCAAGTAACTTGCACCCGAGCCATGTAGGGCTTTAAAGGTAATAACCAACACCTTGTATTGCATCCAGAAGCTAAAGTACCAGGGGCTGGGGAGCTGCATTAGATTTTCAAAGGACCTGGAGGAATAATTAGGGTTTTTAGAAATTTAACTAGCTAATGACACCCTCAAAATTCAGAGGGAAAGTTACTAGTGGGCATCTTGCCACATTTAAATGTTTTTCCACCCCTTCCTGCACCATTTCTAGACTTCTATAAGCCTTTTTTCTTTATTTGTTTATTTCAAATTAGGAAATTATATTATTTCTTCCCCTGGCCACTTCCTGTCCTCCCCCACCAGCCACTAAACGAAGGTGTGACAAGCCAAATACACCTGAAAATATAGCAAAAGCATTTTCCCCAAATGTTTTCATTTTTTCCTCTAGGAGCACCTAGGAGCCAACATGACATAGTAGCTTGAGTGGTGGTTTAGGACTCCAGGAGACCACAGAGCAAATCTTACTTGATCACTGAAAACCACTGAGTGATCTTGGACCTTCCAGAGGAATATAAATGGCAACTATGCCCCTGAACTATCCAAACAAATTTTGCCAAGAAAACTCAATGATAGGTTTGTTTTAGAATCATCACAGTAAATTAGAAATGACTTGAAGGTATGCAATGACAATAAGAGCACCTATATTCCTCCCAGGTCCTTGATTCCACATCCTCTATATCAAATAACAACAAACATCTAATCCTCTTTGGGTCGCAGAAGGGATAGCAAAGCTGCCACCTCGTTCACCCTGCAGTGCTGATGAAAGCATCTGCATTGTCTCCACCATTCTGCCATCCTGCTGGGCCCTCAAGTATTTCCACCCTCATGATGACAGAAGGGTACATCTTATCAACAGCTGTGACCAAAAAATGGGAGGCAGGAAGATTGTCTATTATACACTCTCAATTAAGAATCAAAGACTCTTTACTAAACTGGCATTGCTATTCCTGCTATTAATATGATCTATATATACTTTCAATTAATAAGCGGCTAAGCCATAGAAAATGTAGATGGCATATTTCATCCATTTTCATACTTGAATTTATTTTTATTTAATTTATATGTTGCCTTTCATTTATATGACCCAAGGTGACAAATTGTTGTCCCCACCCATTTAAAGCCCCCCCAAAGGGCCATAATTACATATTACAATATGGTTAATATATCAATGAAGTCATACTGTTTTAGCAGAGAAACTAATGGAAGCATTTAAATAAAAACACCCACATTATTTACCTCTTACAAATAGTTCTGTAGAGCATTTCTCATCACCAGCAGTGACGTGGTAACGGGCATCATCTGTCAGCGTGCAGTTGTTGATAAATAAGATTCTCTCATTACCTTTGTGCTCAAAAATGTATCTGTTGAAAAATGGCAAATAAAAAAAATGAAATTACAAGCTGATGTATACCTAGCAACATTCTAGGTAACAAAATATCTTAAAAACACTTGTTTAACTATTTCCTTTCATTTAATTTGAAGATTTTTTAATAATGCAAATGTGAGTAGATGAGGGTTTTGAGAGGTAGACAGTGAGAATATAGCTTTTTCTCTTCTAAATAAAATTTCTCTTCTGGTGCTAATGGAAGGGATTCCTTGTAAAGCAAATATCAGTCTCTGCTCTACTACAATCCTGATAATTATATGGCATTTTATGGGTTTTTTAAAATTCTGTTTTTTTAATGTAACACATGGAAATGTTTAATATTAGCAATTCATAAACGTTTGTACATGAATGAACAAATGAAACAACATCAACCTCTTTCCCCAGCAGATATTTTCTGCATAATCACACTCCATCTCGCAGTTTAATACAAGCATGCATTTAGCATCATGTCCAGTTTGGCCTCAAAACTGCCAGAATACATCATTTCTCAGTGGGAGCGGGGGACACATATTGCAAATGTAAACATCAAGAGGTCTGAATAGACCCCTGAAACCCTAGATCAGTGGAGATAGAAATAACCTGTAATGGGAGCCTAGGTTTCATTCCAGCACTCTTGACATTTTTTAAAAAGTACAATAATAGCTGGGGTAAAGGAGCCAACATTACTGGTAGGCCAGTTGGCTCAAGGGATAGGTAATGGGATATGGCGCCTTTCACCTTGAGGTCACTGGTTCACATTTGTGTCAGGTCAGTAATGACCAAAGCTCATTAGCATCTAACAGCTGCTCAATGGCCTGAAAGACACAAGGTGGTGCATTCAATTCAGCTGGCTTCTTGGAGACTATATATACAGGGCTTGGTAAAGCAGTCCATGGTCACAGACACAATCTGTGCTCTTGGTAGTGCTCCCAGAATACCATTGGTCCTCAAGCAGAAGATGTTTATCAGAGCCAGTGTGTGAGGTGGCTTTGCCAGTTCTTTCCTCTGAAATATAGCCTGAAACACCTTGTATTCCTTGGCTTTCGCCCATCCAACTACTAACCAGGCCATACCCTGCTTAGCTTCCAAGATCAGATAGGCTCTGATAACTTCAGTAAAGTATTAATTTATTCTTTGACATCTTTCTTAAATTCAAGACTATTGGTCTTCTGAGAAGGCACAAAACAAACCGTTACCCCTCTTCCAATCACTTCCCTAGGCTGCTATGTGAGGCTCTGAGTTATTTCCTACTTTCTTGCCTTTTTAATGAAAGTTTTCACTCAGATGTTCCTTTCCATGGTCAGTCTTTATTACTAAAATGGAGCGAAATGAGGAGACAGAAATGGTCTTGGGGAACAAGTGGGCAACCTCCTGATGTCTACACCCACTGGTCCTGGGAGCAATGCACTTTCTGTGAAGACCTTCAATTTTATATTATTTTAGTTCCAGAGATGGCCCTTCACATCTTCTTGGGGCTATGAGAGAAATTTAGCCAAATTCTCTGCAGCTGTTTAGAGTGAAGGACCTTTTTTCAAAACCAGAAGTGACCTGAAAATAATTTTGTATGTGGGGGGCATATTGGGGCACCTGGAGAGGCATGTATTGCCTCTGAGCCAACATTTGTCTACTTCTGTATTACAGAACTTAAGAGCTGGAAGGGACCTTGGAAGTCCTCTAGCCAGGGTTAGGGTCACTAATATAGTGTGCTCCCTAAAGCAAAGATGGCATCCGCCCCCTTCTTACTGCCAGAGTACCAATGGAACTTTGGGGCTCGACATACGGGCGTTATCCAGCCACCCCTTTAATGGCTGGATCAGTGCTGCAGCAACCACAGGCTGCAGCACCGATCTGGCCTCTAGGGAGCACAAAAAGGAGCCGGAAAAACCAGCTCCTTTTTGCACCCTCTAAAGGGCATCACAGCTACAGCAGTGCGGCTTTGCAATACCCTTTTTGGTGCTGTATCAGCCAGATGAAACACTAGGGCCATGCCATGATGCTGTGCGCCAACTAGAATCACTTGCAGCATCATGGACAGAATCATGTCATCGAGCGTGTTGACACTCTGCCATGACTCCACCCACAGGCCAGCACCTTGTGCCAATCTATACCCTGCCTTTGTTATCCATTACACTATAGGCTAACTTAGAAGACAAAGGACAAAAAGGGAGAGGTGGGATACAAATAACTATTTTTATTATTATTTATTATAAGCTATGTGACACAAACAGCTTCTCTTCAAAGAAAATGTTATGTGTCTCAGGAGGAATGGCTGTTGGACTTGCCCTACACACATGTAGAAGCTATTTCAGGCTAGCTAATGCCTTATTCCAAGTCTCTGCTCAGTGCATGGATATTACAACTATACTATCCCTGTTAGACATGAATGAAAAAATCTAGAGTTGAAAGGTTTAATATCACATGAACCCGTTTATGTTGGATCTGCAACAGCAAGTACATGTTTATATCGATTATCAGTGCACTTAAGCACTCCTAAGCGGTTTACAAAGTGTAAGCTAATTGCCCCCCAACAATTTTACTCATTTTAGGGACCTTGGAAGGATGCAAGCCTGAGTCAGCCTGAGACTCTGGCTAGTATTGAACTCACAACCTTGTGGTTTGTGAGTGAGTGGCTGCAGTACAGGCATTTAAGCACTGCGCCACCAGGGCAATGTACATTTAGTCCATTAATCTCCAAAGTTGGCAACCACATATCTCTAGAAGTGTACAAATAGGACAGACATAATGTCCCCCCCGCAACATACATACACATCAACACTTCACAGATGAAAACTGGGACAATAGGGTTGTTAGGATGGCAAAAGTTATTAATGAAAAACACACAAGCTACTGAGACTACTGGGAAGGGCATTCTTCTCCCCGTCCCCTGCTGAGCTGAGTGCAGACAACTTTTACACTTCTAATTCAGTCTGCAGCCATTGAAATAAGCTGAGGACAAAGGGGGGCAGTGGGAAGAAGAGAGAGAAACTGGGGCATTTGAAAAGCACCTGAAGAAGCAGAATGACAGAGAATTATCTGGGATTGTCCTTGCCAAATTAGGACAATTGGTGATTATGACCATATGGACACCAGAGATGCCAGAGAGGCAGCATGATGGTAGGTAGCTTGCAGGTTCCAGTCACCACCATGCCATAAATAAACCTGGGACAATCATAATGTCTGTCAGTCACAGTCTCTTAGGCCTGGTACATACGTCCCCATCAGGGCAGGCTGAAGGCATCTGGTTTTCCCCCAGAGGGAGGCCACAGCAGCTAAACTGTGTGGCATCCCTCCAGCCCAAAAAGAACCCAGAAAATCCAGGTTCTTTTTCTGATACCGTGCAGATGTCAGGAATGTGCCATTGGCACACTCGTGACGTAAGTGACGTGCAGTAACATCTGTATGGTGCACATCACTTATGTCATCATGGTGGCACCCATGTGGATGGGATGCCGCCATAATGCTGCAGCCATCACATGCTAGGGTTCCAGAGTGTGCAGATGCTGCGCACCCTGGAACCCTAGTATTGGCTGTGGCACACCGCTTTTGGCTTGTCTGTCCCGGCCTTAGTCTGATCTCTCACATTGTGGCTGTGCATAGAAATGTATGCTACCTTAAACTTACTGGAGGAAACATAGGATATAAATCAAATAAATTAATAAATAAAAATGTCTGAATACAAAGATTGGTCCAGATACACCTCACTCAGATGGCCACAGCTTCTTAAATAAATAAATAATAAAATCTTTATTTATATCCCGCCCTTCCAAAAAGATCAGGGCGGCTTACAATATGCAACAAGTGCAAACAAATACAGGTTAAAAACATAAAACATCAGTAATACACAATCTAAAAACAATAACAAAGGCCCCGTTAGCCCATCCTCATGGCCACGGAAGAGGAGGGAGGCCCACAGGATATTTAATCGGGGAATGCCTGCTTGAATAGGAAGGTTTTGAGATCCTTCCTAAATTGGGCCAGGGTGGTGGATGAGCGGAGCTCCGTGGGCAGCGTGTTCCAAAGGGCTGGGGCAGCTGTGGAAAAGGCCCTTCTAGAGGTAGAAGCTAACCTAGCCCCAGGCACCTTCAGCAGTTGCTGCCCAGATGTTCTGAGGGTGCGAGGCGGATTGTACGGGGAGAGGCGGTCCTTTAGGAATCCTGGACCCAAGCCATTTAGGGCTTTATAGGTAATAACCAACGCCTTATATTGAGCTCGGAAGCGAATGGGCAGCCAGTGGAGATCTTTAAGCACAGGTGTTATGTGGCTGGTCCTGGATACGCCAGTGACCAGCCGGGCTGCCATATTCTGTACCATTTGGAGCTTCCGAGTTTGGTATAAGGGTTGCCCCATGTAGAGTACATTGCAGAAGTCCAATCTCGAAGTTACCAGAGCATGTACAACAGTTTCTAGGTCCCTCCGGTCCAGGTATGGGCGCAGCTGGCGAATCAGCCGAAGCTGGTAACAAGTGCTCTTGACCGTCGCATTCACCTGAGCAGTCAGGTGGAGCGACGAGTCAAGAAGCACCCCCAGACTGCGCACGGAGTCCTTCACAGGGAGCGTGACCCCGTTCAGGACAGGTGGAACCACCGCCATTCCTGGACCGGGGAAACCTATCACTAGTACCTCCGTTTTCTCTGGATTTAGCTTGAGTTGGTTTTCCCTCATCCAGCCCATTACTGACTCCAGACAGGCCACGAGAGGAGAGACGCCATCCCTAGTCACTGCATCAGTCGGAGACATAGAGTAGACAGGGGGCATACGGTGTCTTCCCATGACACCACTGTTTGGCAGTTTCTCAGATTTTTTATGTCTACTCTTCCACTCAAATTCTGCAAGGTTAAATAAAGCTTATTATTGCATGAAAAAAGAAAGCCTCTCTTCTAGCCTCTCTGCATGTTGTTGAAGCACTTCCATTCTCTTCTTGAAGGAGATGTTTGTAAAACTGTGTCTTTTGTCATGCTGGCAAAATCCGTTTGGCAAAAGGCATGCTTTTATGACTCCCTCAGGAAGGAGAACGGAAGTGCTACAGCAGCATGCAGAGAGGCAAGGTGAAAGCCACTTCTCTTCTTGGCTTTCTTTTGTCATATGATAAGGCTCTTTGTTACTCTGTGAAAAGATCTTGAAGTGAAAATATGCTTATATTTTTGTTTCTACCCATTTGCCTTTGATCCCACCCACCAGCTACTAAGAGCTTTTCTGAAACTGAATTTGACCTTTGGACTGAAACAACCATATGAGTGCACATGCATGCACACCAAGTTACTTACTTTCCACTTGGTCGTATTTCTTGGCCATTTTTATACCACTTGAGTTCAACAGTTGGATCAGCTAGCTCCACCACAAACCTTACTCTACCTCCTTTATCCACTTGATATGCAGGATCCAAGATCTTAGCAAAAGCTGTAGGTTGAACATATTTGGGGACAGAGAAGGAGAGTCAGAAAACAATTAGAAATAAAGACATGGGCATGAACTCCACGATGGTTTTAAAAGTGGGATAATCAGTAATTTCTTTAACAGTGTGTTTAAGATGTTTTAAAAGTTATATTGTCAGGAATAAAATAAATATAAATAATTAAAAGGAAGATCAGGAAGAAATTATTTTTAAAGGATCATTCATGTGTAACTCCATGGAACATCATTAGAGATAAGGACTTTGATTTGTTTGCATTGATATTAAAATAATTAGTTTAAGGCCATTTCAATTTTATATGGAATTCCCATTCATTCCCCAACATTTTCCATTGTGCCTTTCATTTTCTAATCTCCATTCATATCATTGCTATGGGTAGAACAAGAAGCTGGATCAGATTTACTTTTCCAATTTTTGACTTTGTCTATTTGTTCTCTTATAGGGACTCTGGCAATCAAGCACTGAGGAAGTAAGGGTCTATTCCCCTCTTCCTCTAAACCAAGCACTGGGACAGAAAAAGGAAGCCTCAGAATTTTGTGTATCCTCTTCTCTAACCATAGTGGAATTATAGAGGAATTTTTCCATTTGTGCTGACAGACATACCCCACATCCATGCAAACATGGAAGCGTTTGTCTTTTGGCTTAAACTGGGAGAATCTCCTACCAGTTAGAAATAAAAAATAATCTGCTTCTTCCTCTAGTAAATTCTATAGTTAACTATTACCAGTACACAAATCCAAAGGTCGAGGCACAGATGGTTAACCAGCCATGCTATGATTAACCAACCATCCTGTATATCCTACTTTTTTGTCTCTGTCTATAAAAAGGAATGGACTTGTCTAGTTAGTTGTCAATTTTATTGGCCACAGTTGTGAACTGAATTGGCCAAGTGTCAACTGAGTTGACCAGGATCAATTAAATTGTCCAGACCAGATGGCTGGCCTTGTCTGATTTCTCTACAAGTACTGTACTACTACTTTCCTAGTTGACATCACTCTCATCTCTGAAAAATACCTGCCTGTCTCAGTTACTAGAGGAGGCCAATCTATATCTATGTATTATAGTAAAGAATCTTCTCCTTATGTTCCATACCTGCACTTTTCTTTTCTTCCCTACGAGTGCGCTTCAGACGTTTCAGCATGCCCCTCAGATCAGTGATTCCATACTGAAAGGCAATTTTCTCATAGTCATTGGGATTTGAATTCTTCAGAAGCTCCCACACATCTATCTCAGGTTCTTCAGGCTCTTGTTTAACTTCCCTAATTATGAAGATTGAGGAGTGAGGGAAAGAAATTGAAAGAAGGAAAAGAAGGGGTGCAGCCCACATTAATGAAATATTTCTGTATTATAAAGCAGACAAATGGAAAATCAGATCTAAGGATAGCTAAGTTTGAAATGTTTTAACAAAACCTCATTTCATATCAAGGGCTTAAGGATGAGTCTGATATACTTAAGTTGCATCTACAATCAAATATCCTTACAACAGAAGGGAAGAGTAGTAGGATGCCTACTTACCCCATATCTTCGCTTGATCACATATTATATATCTTGAGTTAGTCTTGAATTCAAACCTGTGAGATTTCACATGAAAAAAACTGGAACTCTACAGCAAGCTACTGTTTGTTTTTCATATGTGGGGATCGACAAATGGAAAGAAAATGGTGAGTTGTCCTTTGAAAATATCGTTTTTTAACAAGTATGGGGTTAACTGGAAATTGACTATTTGATCAAGCTCTAGGTCTGGGGGTCATCTGGAGGAATTTAGAATTAAAGTATAACACAGATTCTTAAAGGGGCTTCAGTTAACTTTTTTACAACTTTGGTGTTCATTATATAGTAGTATACAGATGTTTTGAAGATGTCAAAGCCTCTACCACAGAGCAACTATTGCACTGCTTTCTCCCCAGCACAATATAGATTTTGTATGTTAATGATAACATACATATAGAAAGTGGCCGGGTTCAGCATGAGTCTTGCTTGCCAGATAATTTTTTGAGTGTTTCCAGAAATGTGGCCATGAAGATAAGTAAGGGCCGAAACAGATGGCCATAAAGAGGTGGCTCTATGCCACCCCTTTGAGCGCCAGATTGGGGATGTGGCAACTGCACCCCACAGCCCTGATCTGGCATTTTTCCAACCCAAAAAGAAGCAGGTGGAAAAAAGGTGCCCTTTCTGCTGTAGCAGTGGTTTTTTGGCATTTCAGCAGCACAGAGTGTGTAAGCTCTGTGCTGCAGGAGTGCCATGATGCCGCCCGGTATGTAATCAGCAGGGCGGCATGACTCTGGCTTGGGTGCAGTATCAGTGCCTACATCACATCCCATGCCACCCAAAAGCTGGTGGGGTTTTTTTTGCCAGTCTGTTTTGGCCCTAAGTCTTCTTGACCCTTTAGGGTTATCCTCCCTGTGTGGTTTCACTGTAGTGGAGTTGAAAAGTCATACTGGAGTAAAGAGAAAATGGCCCTGAGGTGAAGCCACCAGGAGATGAGACACTCTCATGATTTTAATAATTGTAGTAATTGTGGTAAAGTCATCATGGGAGGGCCAACATGGTGTAGTGGTTTGAGCATTGGACTATGGTTCTGGAGACCAGGGTTCAAGTGAGTTTTTATGCTTGAGCACAAAAACCCACTTGGTGACCTTGGGCAAGTCACACTCTCTCCACCTCAGAGGAAGGCAATGGCAGACCTTCTTTGAGAAAATCTTGCCCAGAAAACTCCATGATAGGTTTGCGTTAGGGTCGCCATAAGTAAAAAAATTACTGGGCACATAGCAGCAGCAGCAGCAGCAGCAGCAGCAGCAGCAGCAGCAGCAGCAGCAGCAGCAGCAACATCCTGATGTCATTTTCACATGAGCAGGTTGTTAAGATTACTGTAAAAAAGGTACAGTTCTCAAATAAATGGGTTATCCCAAGATGTGAATGTATATTCAGAACTGGCATTGATAATGTGAAAACAGTTTCTACTCTTATAGTGATGTATGTGTGCCTTCAAGTCATCTTTCAACTTATGGTGACCCCATTAATTTCATAGGGTATTCTTGAGCAAAGACTACTGAGAGGTGGTTTTGCCAGTTCCTTCCTCTGAAATGTAGTCTACCATGTATTCATTGGCAATCTCCCATCCAAGTACTAACCAGGGTTGATTCTACTTAGCTTCTGAGAACAGATGGAATCTGGTGCATTTAGAGTATTTAAGCTGCCTATGATGATTTTAATATGTGAAAATAAATGCTGAGCGTGAATCAATTTTTTTAACTAAACTGAATTTCATTCTGGAGGGCTAGACATTAATGATAATAAAACACTGAAAAGAGATGGTTTTTAAAATTCATCCACATAAGTATCTTTTGCTATTTAAAAAGATGGAAACTTTTCTATGTGCTTTCATTTTATTTTTAATTTTAAACATAAACATTTTCATTTTCATTTTTAGTCTTTTTGTTTAAAATATTTTTTTCACTGTTACCATTATCTTAAGGGAAAATATTTTAGCAATTATGAGAGATAAGTACTGTTTATGGGTGTCGTTTTATGATATAGTATTTTATTTAGCCTTTTCATGCTAACAGGTAACAAAGGTTACATACTTCAAAATACTGACTGCTCTGTCGGTGAGATTCCACCTTCTCACAGATCAGATATAATTGCAAACATATCCAAAAGCTGACACACAGTAAGGGGACAGATTCTCATTTCAAGACATTGGCCATCCTAGCCAGGGCAGCACCTCCCATTTGCAGTGAGAGGGATGCACATGCACCAGTAGCTGAAGATGAGAATTTGCCCCTAATCCTTAAGCAGATGTTGAGAATGAGGATTGGTGTGTCCTGATTTTCAACTCACTGCAAGAAATACTGCTCCAGTCTCTTCATTTACCTTATTTAACTGAAGAACAAATCCTTGAGCAAACAATACTCTGTCCTTACGATGAAATGATTGTTCCTGAATGGATAATGGGCTTTGAATTTTTATTTCCTTTAGACAAATCTATAACTAGGGAATGTATGCAGATTTTTCATCCAAGTCTAGTGAAGTTTATTATTCAAAATTCTGGATGTTTTATTTTTAAAAGAAGTCAGTTGAATACTTGATTTGTTTCTTGTTTGGAATTTCATAATTGCTTAGCTTTTGCAGAAATAGATAATTAAACTGCTCCAATGATCTAAAAGCTCCTAAAGCAGTCACCAAGATTAATAGTCCTGACATTAACCATTAAGCTCATTACATCTAAGGAAATGAATCTAGCTACTTTATAGAAACTGTTGTTTCAGGGAGTGATGGCAATAGGCTCCTGGCCATCTGCCTTCAAGACTCAATGGATTAGGTTCCCATTGACAGTTTAGAGATTAATTGCATCTGGTTATTAGATGCAAGATAAACTGTCAGCCTTCAGGAATGCAGTCACATGTTCTTCTAACCTCTTGGTCTCTGGACCCTGACATAAATTGCAATGTATATCTGACATCCATTCCTTGGCTGTAAATTGGCTCCCGTCCCATTTACATTAATGGCACTGAGCGTGTTTAAATGGTTTTCTGCTTTTACTACTTTTACTGATTTAAATCACCAGCCAGAATTTGAAGTGTGAGCATTCCAGTTTTTCTTTGAATTGAATACTGGTGTAAAATTGATATTTTCAATAATCCAGTGAAACAAGAAAAAATAATTTGTAAAATAATATTTGCTGTAACTAGAAACCTGGGAATATTTGCTATAACTAGAATATCTGGAGCTTTCTTAAAGCACTTAGATGCTAAAGTAAAACAATAAACTGAATGTAAGACAGGGGAGTAAAAGCTATTCCAATACTCATATTGATTTACAGTATTCCTATTTGAGTTAGTTTTCAACAATAAAATAATCAGATTGACTTGGAAGTATGATTTGCCCATTATCCATGCAAGAGTTACATTTCTAAAGATCTATATGCATACATACATACATATATATATATGTCCATACACAACAATTTAATGTAGCATTCACAGACATAATTTCAGACTGTCACAAAAACACACCAAAAAACCCCACACACATTTTCACACAAATTGTATGTTAGTAGAAAACAACAACAGAAAACCAAGCCAAGCAATTCCATATTCAAAAGCATCATCATTAACATTTTATGAACATATATCAAAGTGAGAGTCCTAGTTAGGGAAGAGAAAATGAAGACCTGGTAGGAATGACATGGACCAAAAGGGGTATGGATTTTAATTTTTGTCCCTCTAATGTCTTAACTATGTTATTGGATCAACTCCTCACTGTGTGTTTTAGAAACATATGAAGGCAGAAATCTTGCTGAAATTAAAGAATCTTGGATGTTCCAGAAAAGATAGAAGAAAGGCAGGAATTACATGAAAAATAAACTTCCAACATTCACTCACCCTCAGTTTAATCTACCCTACAGAACAAGAACTATGTTTATTGTTCCAAGATCCTTGAAGGAAGGCTAGAATGAAAATATAGGTGCTTTTCCTGTGCAGAATTCACACAGACATCGTACAAAATTAAACTCTCACAAAAAGGTAATAGGAAAAATCTCACAAGCACAACTAAATTGGGTCCATCTGTGTGGAATGCCTGGTCATGATGGAGTTTTCATAGGGGTGGCAGTGGGGTCTGTGCTGTATGTGTGTTTCCTTCTCCATTATTAAATGTTCCCAGCTCAGTAAATTCAAACAAATCCTCAGTCTTGCAACCTAAAATCAGCAAAATTTTTGTACCACCTCTTTTGGGAAAACCAAAACCACATGTACAGGACATAGAAATGTGTGATCACATTCATCTCTGGGGACTTGAGGTGCAGCTGACTAGTCCTTGGATTATTTTGAATTTCAAAACTAACAACATAAAATGCTTCTAACTGTCTAAAATATTTCCAGTTTTATAACACATCATCAGATTCCAGTTGCCTACCCTTTCTACATACCAGGGATTATATGCTTTAGTTACACAGTGAATCTATGTGTATTGGAGTTCAGTAAACCATTTCATAGAATTGTGTAGCAGATGGGAACAACAAAATGCTGTTGCTTGTCTATATTTCACATGCTTTGAAAACAAATGTTCTAGAATTGGATTTGATTTTTTTTAAGCTCTCTTACCAGGATCAATATTTTGAATTTCTCATCCCCATCTAGGATAGTGAGGGAAAGCATGCAAGCACAAAACAAACACTAATAAAGTACTGGCAAGTCCCAATAAGATTTTATCCCCATGTTATAATTTAGTGTCCAAGGAATGCTTCTTGAAGGCTGCATACACATTGTAGAATTAATCCATTTTGACACGAGTTTAACTACTATGGCTCTGTGCTATGGAATTCTGGAATTGTAGTTTTGTGAGATATTTAGCCTTCTCTGTCAGAGAGCCACAACAAACTACCTATCCCACAATTTCATAGAATTCAGCCACAGCAGTTAAAGTGGTGTCAAACTGGATTACTTCTGCAGTGTATATTCCCATGATGTTAAATTATAATATGGGTAACAGTCCTAAGAAAGAGTATGATATCCTCAGATTTTTGTGGCTTCTTGTCACCATGCTGACAGAATTTCAGCATGTTTGGTCCCTTAAGAATTAAAAGTTTGTAACACCAAAGGGAAGTGACGGTACCATTTTGGAAGGAATTAATTCTACACCTGACATTTTCCTATGTGAAAGCCTAACCAACTTCCAGTCCACACCTGCTCACTTCATTGCTTGGTTCTCACCTACGTTTCAGGAGACCACTAAAGTCAAGTTCTCCTGCATCCTCTTGTCCTTCACCGCTGTTATTAATAAGAAAAGAAAATCAAGTCTTTGTTTAATACCCAGAGAGTTGGACAACACACATTGCATACACTCTAGTTGCTCTGCAAATGCAACACTACTTACATTGTAGACACACAGGAGAGAATATTATGTCAACACAAACTTGTATTCTTTTTCAAAGGATGTATAATGTCCATTAACAAGCACTTGTGAAAAATAAACACAAAGGTTTGTGTTGTTCCAAGCTACACTTCTTCAGGCAAATTTTTCTAAATATGTAGACATAAATTTGCCTAAATTTGTGTTAAACGCTCCTGTAACACAAATGTGTTCCAAGGCGATGTGAGTCAGCACAAAGGGCTTTGTTTTTTTTTATGTCTGCTAATGTGTCTGTTTTAAAAACAACAACAAAGGGCTTGTGCTGATCTCAATTACAAATGTAAAAACAAATATTGCATTGTTGTTTACACTGCATAGAACAATGCACAGCTGTATAAAATAACAAATAGTAAACTTAAGGTTTTTTTAAAACTGCCAGTGAGGGAAGATTTTGGGAATTTACTTTTCCTTGCTCACACACAATGTGTTGTATGGTTTTATAGATGAGAAAGTGACAGAGAAAGACAGTGATTGTGGGCTGGTGGATGGGTTAAAAAGAGATGAATTCATTTATAGAATATGTTGAACAATAACAATGGCACTGCAATTATTAATAAACAGGGCATAGTATATTTTGCATAAGCAAGGATTCCCCAGACATGGAGTTTTTATCTGGATGAAAATCAAGCCTATGGGAAAATGGAAAGTTGATTACCTGATTGCATAATACGTTGAACAATGTAGTGAGTGTGCAACCAAGAAAGGAAGAAAACAACTGGGAAAGGTATTCAGTGATCAGGGAATGGGACAACAGTGCCCTGACCAGTTTTCTTTCCCTGACTCACATGTTTTTCAGGATAAACGTTTCTCTTGAAAATGCTAGCTTCCATCTCCCTCCCTTCCATTTTTCTACTGCTTCATTGCTTACAAAAACAAAGCATTTAGTTAACTGATCTTAAGAAGAGAACAAATATTAATTTTCTTGTTTTCATTTATTCTGGAGAGAATCTTGTTACTATCTCTGCATAAAATACACAAAGCCCTGTTTATAAAACTAACACATCATGGAAGTTAACTTGGTGATCATGGAGCCATTAACATTGCCTAGTCCCAAAGGACAGCCCTCTTTATGGCTTTTCAGAGCATGCCCTTCCTTTTCTATCACCTATAGAAAAGCAGCAGTCTTCTGGATAAAATGTCTTCCCCAAGTGAAGATGACCTAGATGATGGGGGGTAGGAGCTGGGAAAGCTGTATTTGCTTAATTTTCTTGCAGAACCAAATGGCTGCTTGAGTATGAGGAAGAGAGGAAAGATTATTTGATGAACAACGTCTGGACTATCCTGGGAGGCAATGATGATCCCAGAAGGTTCAGATGCTCAAATGCCATTCCCTTAGTTACACGGGAATAATGCAGCAATATTAATTTATTAATACAATTGAATATAGGGGTTTTGACCAGGATCTTTAAAAACAAAAACATTATTACACTAAATACACTGAAGTGTCAAAAGCTTTGATTTCTTCCTTTTGGAGTAGGGAGTAACATGTTTCCACTAGATGCCCAAGTGAGCAATATTGATAGCTCTGAATTATTTTAAACTGATAGGTCAGACTGATTTTGGAATATCAGTTCCTGCCTTATAACTGGTGCATCTGATGAAATGGACCCCGATTTGTGAAAGCTAATCCCATAATAAATCTGTTATTTTTCAATATACTACACAATTCCTAGGTATTTTACCATTTGTAAAGTTTGTAGGACCATTTGTAGATCCAGCCAAAGCATGGAAACAGCTTGATTTTTGACAACCACTCCCAGAAACCACTTGCTATGTTGCCTGGAGGATTCTGGGAAGAGTAGTACAAACCCAGAATGTTTGTACCTGCAGACCAGTATTGTCTTCTCTCATCATCACCACCACTCTAGGGCAGAGATGCTGACCTCGAGTGATCATCATCTTTCCTGGTCAGAAATATCCTCATAATCTCTTCTGAAGCAGGGATGTTAGGGGTGGGACCTGGGACTTTTTACATAGAAAAGGCATGTTCTTTGTCATTGAGTTATCACCTCATCCTTGGTCAGTCATTCTCAACCTTCCTAATGCCGCAACCATTTAATACAGTTCAGCTCATGTTGTGGTGACCCCCAACCATAGAGGATCGGTGTCTTGGTTCCTAAGACCATTCTAAATATGTGTTTTCCGATGGTTCTAGGCAACCCCTGTGAAAAGATTGTTTGACCACAAAGGGGTCGTGACCCACAGGTTGAGAACCGCTGTCCTTGGTTCAGGAAACATCTGCTCCTGTCTGGCATGAAAGCTGGAGTTGTCAATATCACAAGCCCATGTAAGTATTGCCAGGCTTAGTGCAGGACCAGTTGTTGCCAACTCCATCTGTGATGGTCCAGGATATATTACTACCTTAACAGAGGTACCAAGTGCCATGCTGTCCGCCACCTTTCATTCCATGTACAAAAGTTGACTGGCAGTTAAATCTAATTTCAGCAATGGCAATAGGGAAACATTGTCCTCCCCTCCCACTTGAGAGCAGCAGGCTAATTTAACAGATGCAAATGGGGTTGCATTGCAAACACAACTAGATCCTACCACCTCCAGCAAGTGTTTCCTGAGGTAGCTACCTCACCCCATCAAATGGAAAGAATTACTGTAATGTTCATCAGCAGAAACTGTAAGGCAGGAAAACCATGCTCTTTTCACTTCCTTGGTGGACAAAAATGATGATTCATTGTTGGTGATGTTACTGACATACCATGGGATAAGCCTTAATGCAACTCCAGTGAGTTCCACTAGAGGTGAGAGGGCTTTGCAAAACCTTTCTGTAGCTGGAACAGAGCGCTGAAAAATTACATTTTGTATTGCATCTCCAATATGCACCAGCCAATATGATCATTGGGCATGCTGACTGGAGGACTCTGGGAGGTATAGTCTACAACATGAGCTTTGATGTAGAATAAATCCTCACAGGTTTCTCAGGAATCTGAAGAGGTAGAATTACTAAATGCACCAGCAGCAGGTACTTCCAAAATGTAGTGGCAAACCCAGGTATCTTGAGTTTACTTCACTATGCCATATACTTGTGTTACTATAGGCATAAAAATGGTGAGGAAGAGATGGAGGAACAGAAAGGCAGAATCATGCCAAATGATTGAACTGGTAGAGGTAAATGCATCATGATGAAATGTGGGAACATAGAGGGCATGACTAGTGGGATGTCAACATAAAAGGTCTTTGGTTAGATGATCTGTGCAATGGTTTCTGATTCACTGACACTCACTGCCTTCTCAAATATACATGTTAGATTAATCAATAAAAATAAATACATAGATGTCTGGAATTGCAAAATATTCTTCGATATCAAATTCAGGATAGCTTTGCACATGTACCTTAACAAAAATGAAGAGCTTATGGGACTTTCTTCTACATACGGTAAGGACAGGTAACATGTACCCCTCCAGATGTTGTTGGCTTTCTCATCACCCCCAGTCAATGAACAAATTATAGGAGATGGTGGGAGTTGCAGTCCAGCAACATAGGTCAGGTCATCAATTGTCTACCCAATTTATAGGGCATTAAGGTTTAGAGTGCTGAAATATTATCATCTGATACTAATTTCTCTCATGAAACAGAAGTCCAAATGGCTATTTTCTGTATTGTATGCAATTGCTCACACATGACAGAACAGAAAGTGTCTTGGTCATTTTTTTGGGATCAAAAATGCTGAAAGAATGAACCTATTTCCTGATGGTTTCCTGGGAAAATGTACTTTCCCTACAATGGCCTAGAAAACCTGTCAGAGCCATCATAGTATTGCAATGGTACAGGGGTGAAGGCCAGTATTTGTGTGCAAATGCTGACAATCTCAGATGAATTTCCTCTATGAAATATTCTTAAGTGAATGCTAACATCCTATTTGTGACTATTCACTGTAGTGACACTTCTCTCTCTCTCTCTCTCTCTGTTGTTTGCCTACAAGTTGTTTCTGATTTATGGACTTGTCTACCTATCATCAAATCCTCTCTCCAAACTCTTTTCCTTAAGACTGTTGAATAACCTAATTTCTAACTGCAACCAGGCTTTTGGATGAGATTATTTCAGCAACAAGCTGCTCCTTAGATTCTGCCAACTAATATTTCTGTAAAGGACCTGCCTCTGTTCTGTTATGTGTAATTTCGGTGGTTATATAAAGAGATGAGAGTTCTTCTCAGGAGTGGCACCACAATTCTAAACACTCCATCTTGATGGACATTTTAATATCTTTCCCCACCCCCTGTATTTGTAGGTCCTTGAGAACAGGGATATGAAGTTGTTGCTTGTGTAATGAAGTGTGGCACCATGATATGAATGGCCAAGTGCAAATAATAAAACAACAACATTCAAGAGATTATAAAATTCACTGGTTTTATCCTTGAATCTTTGATATATATCAAGTTATCTGGAAATTTTCATTCACATGTTGCCTCAGAATGTTCGCACTCACTGTAATAAAATTACATCTTGTTGGTGGTCTCAACTAGTGTAGACTCCCTGAATCCATGACCTATACATTGACTCATCAATCACCAGTTGATTAAATGGGTTTATTCTTGTGGAAGTAATCAATAGAATTCAGGCCAGAGTATGACTACTACACAGTGCTCTACATTTCTGTGATACAGATATTAACACATTTTTAACTATTTGTTGCAGCAGTTCATAGATCTTGGGCGCACTCTCTTCCCCTTTGCCATTGCCTCACTTAGTACACAACTTGTGGTGGAACTAGTCTAAGTGCACCTCAAACAACTGAGTCACCTTTTGGAACAGCCTCTGTATTCGAGTACTTTAACAACTGCCATATGGCAAACATGGATAAGACATCAAATTGCACATTTCTCTACTGATGAAAGATGTTTTCCTAGCAGATGAAGGACAGAGGCAAACCCTGCTCTCTCCTGAAGCTCCAATCCCAGTTGTTCAGCTTTAAAAACCAAGCAGGAAATGCTCCAAAACAGGTTTTCAGTAGCACAGAGGGAAGGAGTACAGTGAGGGGAGGGAGGAAGAAAGTCCCATTGTTATCAATAGCACTGTGCTGGATTTAGCCCCCACAACATATAAATCCACCATCAGTGGCCACTAATGGCTTCAGGACACTGGGGCAGTGAATCTGCTCTATGTTTTGGAAATCTAAGGGAGGTATCCCTTAAGCAGTTACCAGTAATATAATAATAATAATATATAATTAAAAATAATAATATAATTAATAATTTATACGCTCTTTCTACCAAAGGGTGGTTACATCATTAAAGTCTGGATGCACTGCTCCACTGACTCAAGCAGATATTACAGAAAATTGAATGTGAATCTTAATTTTCAGTAGTAGAAGACATTTTAAAAACCACACCATAGCCTTTATCTCTGACAATTCTCTTTGTAACAGATATGCCACTCTGATTTCACTGTGCATTTTTCAGAAACCCATCTCCAGTATTTTCAACCTGTTGACTTTGTTTTCGAGTATAGGTATGTGATACTTCAACACCCACTACTAAAGCACTTTCCAAAATCACTTATGAAGTTACCTTCTTTTGAATGCAGACCGGTATCTATTGATGGTGCAGATGAAACTTCTACAATAAAAATAAAATAAAGTAAATGATCTGTGTAATTTGCAAGTGCAAATCTCTGGGTAAGAAAGTATGGATGTCCATGCCCTGAGTGATAGAAGGATGTAATGCAGCCAGCATGGTGTAACCCTAACCATCATGCTTTGATTTTACCAGCCCAATTTCTCTTTATAAACGTGGAGAGATTTTACTTGCAAGAGACAAAAATCCCTTTGTTTACTAATGGTGTCCTGACATTAGCTGTATCTCTGTGTATTTCAGTAGTGTTACAAGTTTCTTGGCAGCAGATTTCACTATGTAAATGAATTTAATCTATAATCTTTGGGTGGGATGATAAATAAAAAAGGCAACAGAGAAAGATTAACAGATCCGTATATCAGCTGCACAATTATATATACAGTGGACCCTTGTTATATGCTGGGTTTGGTTCCAGGGTCCCCTGTGGATACCAAAATCCGTAGATGCTCAAGTCCCATTAAATATAATGACATGCAAAATGGTGTCCCTTATAAAAAATGGAAAATCAGCCTTTGAATTTGAAATTTATACTTTTTTTTTAACATTTCAAACCGTGGATGCTTCAATCCGTGTAGAAAAAAATCTGTGTATAAAGTGTATATGTGTGTGTGTGTGTGTGTTCAGCTGATATACTGATCTGTTAATTTTTCTCTTTGCGCTTTTGTATTTTCACCATCCCATCCTGTGGGTCCACAGTATATTTAAATATAGCTCTCTAGGAAAATATTCATGGAATTATGCTATTTTGTAATTATTATTAGTTCCCCCTGCTTCAAAAACTGGGCCCCAATCCAGATCAGGACAGCTCTGCATGGGTAGAGAAGGCTTATTCTTCTCCTGCAGCTGTTTCCTTCCATAAATCCCCAGTCTACCGAGAACTAAACAGAAAATCTGCCAGTAAAAACTTGTCTACCCAACATGCCTATGGGTGAATCAATGGAAAATGTCTACAACACTAGAACAGGCCAGACTTAGTGCCCATTTCAGTGCTGTGAATGTGGCCCTTCAGATGTAGGGACACTAACTCCCATCCTCCCTTACCATTCTGGCGAAGCTTTTACAAAGCTTTCAGAAAACTGTGTCTTAATATCTAGATGTATGCTTTGCAGAAACTGGGAAAAGATCTTCTTTGGACATATGCTGGCTGGTGGATTCTGGGAACTGTACAGTGGTACCTCGGGTTACGAATACCCAGGTTACAGAAATTTTCGGGATACGAAAAAATCCCATAGGGAATCATTGTTTCGGGTTCGAATGTTTTTTCGGGTTACAAAAACCTTTGGTGCTTTTTTCGGCTTTTCGCACGAATCGCGGCTTTTCCCCATTAGCGCCTATGGCAATTCGGCTTACGAAGGCTTTTCGGGTTTACGAAGGGCCGCGGAACGATTATTTTCGTAACCCGAGGCACCACTGTAATCTAATTCCCCTTTGCCCTGAAATAGACTGGCACACAATATGGATAGTCTTTTTTTTTTTAAATTCATTAGTACAGGGATGACACCACCAATCCTGAGGCTTTTGGCAAGTCTGGGGGGAGCCCTAAATAAACAAGGTTACTTCTGGACTATAGCTCCCAGCATCCCTGGTGACCAGCAGGGGAATTCTGGATTATGCTCCCAAAAAGGAACTTGGCCAAACTCTGCAAAAACAATTGCTTCTAAGTGCAAGGTCTGGCCATCACCCCCTAGCTGCTGCTTAAGCCTGTAAGAGAATTGAATCTGGGATTGATTTCACCCAGTGTAAATTAGTCATGTAATCAGATAAAACAATTCACTCTATAGAAAGTTTATGACCGCAGACGGCTGGCTCCTGCCTGCATGCAGGCAGACTCTGAGGCTTGTCTGGTTAATTGGCAGTCAGCTGCTGGACATTCCGTAATTGTGCCCTGCCTCCCTGGCTGATTAATGGCATGCTGACCTTGGTAATTGGTAGCCTTGTTTTGCTAGCATGACCATAGATGGGTTAGTTGCCAGACTGCTGTAAGGCGAAGATATTTCAAAAGCTTGTTGTAGATGTGTCTGGCATCTGAAGCTGCTGGGGCAGGTGACCCGGCTTTGGGACCAACAGTAGTGTTTTGAGGGACAGACAAGGTCCTTTGCTCATGGACACACTTCTTCTCCCAGTCCCCTAATGTATGTCCTAAATAAAAGGAGGCCAGTGAAGGAATCTTAGGGAATCATTACCAAGTTTAAAAATGCTTCACATGTCTTAGCCTTGCTTTTATGATGGCAATGTCTGTTTATTTTCCAGACTGGGGCTTGGTACAGTTGGGTTCCCATTTGCAGCTTTGACATCTGAGGATTTGATTATTTGCAGATTTGATTAATATCTTCTCCCTGGTCCTCCCGATGACCCTATGGCCAACTTTCACAAGATAATGGAGAACCTAAAGATTGCTAGAAAGAACACTTCTTGATGCATTTGTAGGTCCTCCAGCACCTTCTATGGTCACCTTCCAGTGGATGTTTACCACAGAGTTGTGCTGGGGCCCTTAGGAATCTAGAGAGGGTGTTTACAGGTTAAAAAAATAGTCGTTTTTATTTGTTGTTTTTCCACTTTCACAGGATTGTGCATCTCTAACCCCATTGAATGTGGAGGTCCACTGTATTTTAAAGAGCATCCCAGAGAGAGGAAAGCCTAAACTCTTGCCAAATGTCACTGTGAAACTCCTCCTGTATCCCACTATCTACTACTGACCACTGCTTGATACCTAGCACTTTGTGACATTGGGATGACTCTGTGTCAGTCATGGGTAACCTGTCCAGGTTTTAGTCCAAACTTTTAAGCAGCTAGCCAAGATCCTGAATACTATGATAGAACCTTAAGTTCAAGTAAAACCAGAGCAGATCATCACCCATTAACATCAACATCACAACCCCCCAGTGCTTATAGGACCTAGTCCTGACAGGGGTTGTCAGAAACTATGAAGTGAGGTGAAGGTCAAAATGGTTTGCGGCTGTTTTATGCTCAATGATGAGTGGGTGCTGCGTTCAATCCTTTTTGAAGGCTATCTCTTTCACCAGGCCTACCCGGTCAGTTTTAAATTAGGAATTTTTAAACTGATATATTTTAATTTTGGTTGGATGATCTTTGGTTTCTCATGATCCTAGGTTTATGTGAAGTTGAAGGCTTTCATGGCTGGCATCAAGTTTTTGTGGGTTTTTTGGGCTTGTGGCCATGTTCTAGAAGAGTTTCTTCCTGACGTTCCCAGATCTGTGGCTGGCATCTTCAGAAGATGCCAGCCACAGATGCTGGGAAACATCCGGAAGAAACTCTTCAGAACATGGCCACATAGCCGCAAAAACCCACAAAAAACTAGGTTTATGTGTTTTAACTTACTGTGTTGAAATGGTTTATGTGTTTTAATCTTGGTGTACCGTGCCCCAAGCCTTGGGGAGGGCAGGTAAATCATCACTCTCATCATCATCATCATCTCCAAGCATCAATCACCACCACCACACCACCCCCATCACCATCACCATCATCTACTGTGGCAGAACAGTGTTCTCCCTTGCATTTGAGGACAGTAGGTTACAGAGATTTTTAGGTTTAACTTAAAAAACTTATTGCCACTACTCCAACTTTAAAAGCAGCTAGTTTCTTCCACCTAATGGCAGGGTCAGTCCAGATGGAGAAATGCCGTGTGGCATATCCTAAGGTAAGGCACATCCTCACTTTGTTAGTTCTATTATATTGTTTTTATCCTGCCAGCAAAAAAAGGTGTCTGTCCATGTTCTATTACTTACATCTACCGACTTTCCGCTTATATCAAATGGTTTAAAGTGCCTGATGGATTTTCTTCCATCTTTTTTTTTTTTTTTTTGTCTGAGAGATGCAATGACTTGAAATATCAAGGGAATGCGTGCACAGAACCTAATACTTCTCTCTCTCCTGGGGAGATGCTCTAATGGAGTTGTAGCGATAAAAATCTCTTGCTGGGACCTGAGATGAGCCAAAACGAGGAGCCCTTTCTTTGAACCTCCAAATCATGAATAAATTTTTAGAGTCTGGAGCTTGGCAGCACTGTCATCTAGCTGTACGAACTTTAGTCCAAATTATAAACTGCAGGCTGTCCAGCAAGAGCGTCCTCAACTCATATGCTTGAAAGCATTTAATTGATAGTGTCACTGACTCAGAGTTATGGGGGGGGGGGGGGGGGGGGGGGGGGTGTGCTGAGTCATTTCCAGCCTAGTGAAAAGTTGTGTGAAAATCTGCCAGGTGCTTAAGTGGGTAAATCCACAGAGGGTAGGTCTATCGGATAGACTCTATCCAGTGGTATTAGCCATTTTGCTATATGACTCCTCCGCATTCAGAGGTAGTGTGTTACCGAAGGGCAGCTGCTAAAGGCCAAAAGCAGCAGGAAGAGAGGACTGTTGCTTTCACACCCTCCTTGTGGACCTTTTGGAAGCATCTGGTTTGTCACTGTGGGAAACAGGATGTTTTGATCAGATTCAGCAGGATTCGTATGTTCTTCAGTGGAGTATTCTCCCTCAGAGGCCCCTTGTCCAAAAAAGTTCCCGGAAAGATGGAATGACAGCTGTATTGATAGAAGATTTTTTCTTTCTTTCTCCAGTACGTTTAACCTCTTACTACTACTATTCCCTACTTTCATTCTAATAGTGGGCTGTACAGACAGCCCTGAAAGGGCAGTCTGTAGCTGCTCGTTTTTGCCCCACATGGAGACCGCACCTTCCAAATGGCGCGGCCTACAAGAGGCATAAAAAGAACCCACTTCTAGCGGGTTATTGCAGTGATTGCCCATGGCGCCATTGGAGCCCTCACGCGCACTGATGATGTACGTGTGGCGTGGCACCATTTGGAGCTGCGCCATGCGTACATCATCATGGCGGCCCCTGTGTGGATGAGGGCAAGCCATGATGACACCAGTGGTGCGCAATAGGGCTCGGGATCATGCGTACGCTCTACATTACCTGGTGTATTATTGTTGTTGTGTGACCTTAAGTCATTTACAACTTATAACAACCCTAAGGTGACCCTATCAGGAGGGGGGGGGTTGGCAAGATTTGTTCAAAAGATTTCTTCTCTCTTGGTAATGCCTTGTAGTCAAGCAAGTTTAATAAAAACAAGAATATATAGCTATTCTCTACATCAGGAGAGTCAGCATGGTGTACTGGTTTGAGCATTGGACTGGGACTCTGGAGAACAGGGCTCAAATCCCATCAGCCATGAAAACACCTTGGGTGACCTTGGGCAACTCACACTCTCTCAGCCTCAGACAAAAGCAATGGCAGACTTCCTTTGAGCTCTTCCCTGGCAGTAAAAGTATAAGGTTTATTTATCAAATAACTAAGAACAGCCTGCTATTTTACAGTACTGAAAATCAGCTGCCTGAGGCAAGCCTCCATAGTAGCAGGGCTGGCATGGGTGAAACCATATCCATATATTCCTTTCCCAAGATGCTCCAAAACTCTCATTGGTTTTTAATGTTTGCAGCAGAAATAAAAATTGCATCTCTGAAATGAGAGGTGTAAAGAGGAAAAGTAAACCAATATACATATCTTGGAGGGCATATAAAACATACATGGAAATAGAAATAGAAAAGGGTGTAGGGACTCAGATAAACCAATTTTCTCAGTTTTATATACATATATAGGAAATAAAGAAAACAAGATTGTTTCTTACCATGGACCTCCAGATCAAAAGAGCAGCTATCAACCTTATCTTTATATGTCACTTCACATCTATAATTTCCTGCATAGTTTTCCTTGGCTTTAATGATGTGCATCTCAAATGTATAAATCTGCAGTCCAAAGACACAATTAAATTATTAGTTTTGATTTAAGAGAATATTTAGTAGTTAAACATAGCATGTACATTCATGCAAAAATGATATACTACATTTTTGCTATGATTAGGGATAGGTGAATTTGTCTGCTTCCAATTTCTTTTGCTCCCATGTGTTTTTAGCTGTACATCTATGTATTTCCATGTTAACATTCAACTTTAATTTTTTAAATACATACATCCTGTTGGTGAATCCTAACCAGAGCAGACCTATTTAATCAATTGTTAAATGGTGAGTCAACATGTGTAGAGAAATCCCCCTGATTGAATTAGTCTACTCTAGTCAGGATTAACCACATGATTTAGGCCATTCTTTTCATATGTACATTTAATATTTTGATATACAGTATTTAAATTGCTGAGAATTGAGTCTCAGTGTTGAGGGAAGGGTAAAATCCAATAAGGAGATAGGTTTAAATTTCTTCAGTATTATAGATTTGGTTCTATTGGGTAGAGGAATTTGCAAAGATTGAGGGGAGAAACAGATGGGCATGAAAAAGCAGTTTGAATTTGCCTTTTCCGAAGCTGCAATGAAACTCCAACTTCCCCGTCCACTCCCAAGGCAGCTAGAGTGTGCATGTCATGACCACATGATGCAGCTTCAAGCGGCACTGCTGGGTACTTTTTTTTTTAAACCATTCCCCCCACCATCTCTGTGCATCTTCACAAGAGTGAACCTTCAGCAACTGCACATTCACATGTGCAGCACTTCACCAGGACAGAGCATTGGAGCAGAGGTGTGCCCATGCAGATGCCAGCAAGGTAAAATCATGCCCTCCCTTCACCCCATGTCCCCTTTTTGATGGTCTGTTTTTTATATGTTGTACTCATCCCCATGAGAGGTGTCACAGTTTCACCTTGGGCATTGCCACCCTCATCACTTGGGTATGGCAGCTCCATCCCTTTTAATGTGCTCCTGTGATGGAGCGTTTACATGCACAATTAGGGTTTAGAAAGAGCATCCCTTTAGAGCTGCCCTGGAATCAGTGCATTTATACGTACATGTGAAGGTGCACACTTTGTAGGAGAAAGTGGAAATACCCAGCTTCTTTTTATTTGGCTTCCCCAACCCCCCCTCCCCATATTGCAGCTTGGGTGCTCTTTCCAGCCGGCTTCAAGGCACCTCAAAGCTGGCCAGAAACCTGCTTATTTCAAGTGTCTATTTCACCCCTGAATTAATCAGACATCCTTGCAACCATGTCTAAGGGGAATGGGAAGCCTCAGCTAGGATTCAACCACAGTCTCTGCATTTTGCATATTCACTGATGTCAGATAAAACTATTTCCAGTCCTACCTAGAGCTGTCAGGCACTGAAGTTTTTGCATCCACATGTGCTCTGTCACTAAGGACGTTATCATACGGGAGGAATTTCTTGAATGAAAAGCAAGTGGGGCCAGAACGCATTTATGTGAATTTGCTAGTTTAGCGAATTTATATGAATTCGAATTGCATTCAAACTGACTTCCCATTGCTTGAAAATAACTTGCCACTGCCCGAAATTGCGTGTGATCACCTCTCATGCAATAACATGAAACCCTATGATTGTGTTTGGACTGACTTTCCATTGCCCGAAATTGTGTGTGGTAGTCTATCATGCAATAACGTTAAACCCCATGATTACGTTCGGATTACCATTGGATTATACTTCCAATTTCCCTTTTCTGATAACGTCCTAAGCTACAGTCCTTCCAGAGTTTGGAAGCATTGCTTCTTTGCACAAAAACTCACAGAATCATGGCCAATCTCTAGGTTCTTCCCTAGTCTAGTCCTAGTCACAAGGCAAATCAGTATAAATTAGGCTTGCCAAATATTAACATGATTAATATGAAAACAAGATTCACATCACTTTAATTTCAAAACAATTATTTTAGTGTGTAAGCCACCTGGAAACAGCTGTCATGTTCAAAGGGCGTATATGAATTCTTTAAATAACTGAACAAATAACAAAAGGAACCAATAAACTAAGGCCAAGTTTATGTATCAGAATTGGAGAAGTTATTTTTTTTAGATTACAGCTCTCGTAATCTCCTAGCTAGCATGTCCATTGGGAGGAAAAGGTGTTCCATTCACAAACACATTGGCCTGTTACAGACTGCCCAAATAAAGCTGCTTCGGGTCTCTTTGGAAGTATGCTATTTAAATGATGTATGGGTCCTATGAGTTCGGAGGTCGCGCCAAAGCCACACTCCATTCCTAAGCACTGGAGTGCAGCTTTGGTGCAGCTTTCGGATTCTTAGGATGCATGCATCATTTAAATAGCATACTTCCAAAGAGACCCAAAGCAGCTTTATTTGAGCAGTCTGTAACAGGCCATAATTTCTGAAGGAATCCATGACAGTGTTTCCAAACATGGTGTCACCCAGATATTTCAGCTACTTCTCCCATCCTCCCTGGTGGTTGATTGTACTAGCAAGGGCTTATGGGAGTTGTACACTAAAGTATTTAAAGGGCATCAATTTTTTGGACGATTTATAAATTACTATGTTCATCCTGTGTTCAATTTATCAAGAAATATCACATCAGAATTAACACCCACATTCTGGGAGGCTGTAAACTACAAAAAGAGATATTTTTAAAATACATGTGCATGTGCACACAGACACACATTTCCATATGTACCCTTGTCTGTCTTTCAAATGTTTCTTTTAGCTGAAGATGCTTTCCAGCTTTGCTTGCCAGGTCCATCCATTTCCCTTTAAACCACTTAACAGTTGGCTTTCGGAGAAGATCCTGGGCTTCTACTTTGGCTATGAATGTGATATTTTGCCCTTAAAAAAAAAGTTAACACCAGTAAACTCTTTGTTGTCTATCATGTATGCAATAATCAATAAAACATACTTGAGGAGCATATGTGAATGTTCTGAAGAAAATTTTGGTGTCTATCAAAGAAATAATAAAGTTGGAAGGCCATGTATTGTGGCAGTGGGGCTGGGGGCCCCGAACTCTATTCCATTTCATTGCAGCAGTTCCAATGCTGAAGTTGAAGGCTTGCATGGCTGGCATCCATGGTTTTTTTGTGGGTTTTCTGGGCTATGTGGCCATGTCTAGAAGATTTTCTTCCTGAGGTTTTGCCAGCATCTGTGGCTGGCATCTTCAGAGAATTCTCTGAAGGTGCCAACCACAGATGCTGGCGAAACATCAGGAAGAAAATCTTCTAGAACATGGCCACATAGCCCAAACCCCCCCCACAAAAACCACAGTTCCAATGCTGCTTCATTCCTTTATTAGCACAGCAAGTATTTTTCTACCTGATCCACATTTCATAGAAAATGGATCACTGTATAAAATATGCAATAGGTACTGTGAGTGCAGCTTCCCATCTAAATCCAGAAGCTGGGATTGTGCACATGACTCTTCAGAAAGAGTAGTGAAAGGAATTCATTTGATTCCTTCTTTTTTTTATTTCTTTGCCTCACATTTTCTGAAGTTGTGACCCAGCTCAAAACAAGAGTAAAAGCAAGTGCAAGCAGTACCAAACAGCCAAAACTCCCAAGGCAGGATTTTGAAATTTTACAGGTTGAGTCTTTCTTATTCAAAATGCTTGAGATCAGAAGTGCATTGGATTTTTTTGGGTGTGTGTGTGTTAATATTTGCATATACATAATGAGATATCGTGGAGATGGGACCCAAATCTAAACATGAAATTCATTTATCTTTCACATACACCTTATAAACATAGCATGAAGGTTATTAATATTCTAAATGGTTTAATGTATGAAACAAAGTTTGTGTACACTGAACCATCAAAAAGCAAATTTTGGAGTATTTCAGATTTTGGAATTCTGGGTAAGAGGTACTCAACCTGTAATGAAACTCTATTGAAATAAAAGCAATTTAGAAACAGTACTTCAACAAATTACTCACAACTTGCCAGAATGAAAAGATCTTTGCATATCAGTGGAAGGACAACAGGGAAGAGGACAGACTAGCTTCTCCTGGAAGAAAATTCTATAGCCATGAAGCTACCACCAAGAAGGCCTTCTCTGGTGGTGCTACCAAACATGCCTCTGAAGGTGGTAGAAATGAGAGAAGCACCTCCTTTCAGGTTTTTAGAGCTCAGACAAGCTCATATAGGAGAATATGATCCTTCAGAAATTCTGGATTCAAGCCACATCTGGCTTCTCAACAAAATACTGGTCGGAATTTTATCTTCTAAAAATGTCTCTGTTGAATTACATTTGCCATTTTAGATCAAACATCTGTCTTTTAATAAACTTCTTCAAAGTCAATTTCAATCATTAAATTAATTTCCTATGGACCAGAGAGAGCAAACATGTATGGGGTGGGCAGCATATGTGTACAAATAAACTTTGACAAACAGTCAAACATACAATCTCAGCACATTAAAATGGTGTCAGTTTTATATGGCATACATATGCTGCCCACTCCTATACATATTTGTCAAGGAAGTCCCACTTCCTTGTAACATTTTAAAATACAGTAACATTTCAAAATATCAACAGTAAAAATAGTCAGAGAAAATATTAAATTAAAAAGTATTTATTTGTGGACATTTTTTGTTTGACAACTCACCAACACTAATTGAGCCACCCTTTGGTTTTTCAATAAATAAAATGGATTTCTGGGAATTGTCTTGCTTGTCTGCTTCTTCTGGGGCACCATCGCCCATAGACCATACTAATATGGAGAAAAAATGGGTATCATTTATGAGATATATCCAGCAAAATTCTTTATTTTAGCCCTGATATACCCTTTGCTTCACAGGCAAAAAGAAATCCATATGCAGAGCTTACAATATACATTGTAAAAGAACTAGTAATTTTACTAATTACTCTGACCATCCAAAAGTTCATTACTCAAACTGTAACTGTAGTCCAGAAAGGTAAGTTATTTGTTAGTAACAAGTTACAGTTACCATTACTATTGTGCCACTGGAAAATAAAGAAAACTGCTCTCTGGGTTGCCTAAAAGTCTGGTTCAGACACTGCACCTAGGACTTTCTGAGAAAAATGCAAGACATTACAAAGCATTATTTTCCAACTGCAGCATGAGCTCGTGCCCCATGTTATATTTCATTCTTTTCACATTGATCCAACAGAATTAGCATACAAACACAAAGTAATGCATCACAGGCAGACAATCATTTTGTTCTCTAGATTATCATTGTGTGTAGACTCACTCAGCCTGTACCAACCACTGACCACTGGATCCACAAACCTGAGCCCCAGACTTACCTACTTCTTTTCCAACACATCACACCAATCTTCTTTCTAGAAGCCCACACAAGTTTTTCTGACCTTCTGGAAGCTGTGGCCAATTGAGAAGCTGACTGGCAACAGAGAAGGGCAGGACCTTCCCCAGGTGGACATTGCAGGCTCATCACCCAGGGAAAATAAATACACTTCCCTCAGCCATTTCTCAACATTTGGATTTTTACTCTCTTTTCTGCTCTCAGCTGCTGCTTTGTTTTATCTAGTTTTGATTTATGTAATCCTTTGCACATTACAATTTTAGTGGTGTTACATGGGGCTGGATGCACTGTTGGAAGTAATAGAATATCTCCATCCTTCTGTTGGGGTGTCTCCTTTAGGAGACTTGGGAGATGCATCTCAGCTCAGGGGTTGTTGGACAGCCTCAATCCAAAGTAACAGGGAAACCACACAGATACGCATGTGGATTCCACAGCTGTTAATCTGTTGTTGCCTGTAAGTAAGTAGGCTGTGGGCTGGTGTACATTGTATGGCAAGTGGGTTGTCAGATTTCTTGATCTGTGCCTCATGTCAGTCCAATAACATTTAGATATAAATAATTAAGTGGTGACTTTTTTTTGTTCTCCAGTTATCTAATGTATGTACAGTACTTCATCTTTAAGGACTTATTAAAAAAAAGAAGACATTTCTAAATGTGAAATTTTTAAAATGGGATATATAGTACTTTGTTTGGTTTAGTATTTCCACTGAAAAATTTAGTTGCAATATATCTTTAAAGACATATGTGCCTTGATTTTCCAAATCTATCTTCTCTGGAAATGCTCTGACCTGAAGCACCAATGTATGTTTTTATACTCTAGAGCTTGACGTAAACAGGGGTGTTTGTTTTCACTATTGTGAAGTGAATGAGAAAACCTTTTCTCATAAAAAGCTCAGATTGCACACTGGAATCTGTGAACTACTTGAAGCAGAATGATGATCTCGATCGGAAGTAAATATAAAACAAAATAAAAAGTTAGCATGGCATTGGATATAAAATTAGAAATCAGAACAACTGAAACTGAACAAAAGTAAGTTGTTAATAGTTGCTATGTGTTACGGGGGAAATTGGAATGTTTTGGTTTTTCCTTTCTTTCAGTCTGTTTTACAAGCTCTCACCTGACTCCTTTCTCTCTCCAGATTGATTTCCCCCATCTGAAAAGTAAGAGTACACTAGATGATACCAATTCAACAGTTAAACCTTGAGTATTTTATTTGTCATGCAGAGTTATTTGTTCTCATACTATGTCAGAGGGGAAATTGTAGAATACAATTGTCTAAGCTGAAGTTTTCCCTTGGAATCTGAAGGCACACGCTTGAAGCAACTCTGCAAGCTACATATGATTTCTGCCCAGACCAGATAATGGGGTAAACAATCCTGCTTGGTGTAAGAGGAGTTCTTACAGAGACTCAGAAAACTCCAGAGCATGCTAGAGCAAAGAGAGAAAAGGGGAGGGAGAAGTGGTGTTCTTTCTTTCTTTCTTTCTTTCTTTCTTTCTTTCTTTCTTTCCAAATCTGTTTTTTCCCCTCTTAAACAATTTCCCTCCCATTGATTCCAGAAGGATGGAATTGACTTGTATCAGCTCTAGGCTGGCATCATCCTAAAATATTCTATACATCTGGGATGTCATGCCTGGGAACACAAGATTGCAATCTAAAATATATTAGCATGGATTGATTCTCATTTAAGTGAAATGCTTGGGTTTTGGATTTTTGAGGATTTTGGAATACCTGTATTTGCATATATGTATATAATGAAGTATGTTGGAGATGGGACCCAAGTCTAAACATGAATTTTGTCTGTGTTTCATATACACTTTAAACACATAGCCTGAAGGTAATTTTATGCAATATTTTTAATAATTTTGTGCATAAAGCTTGTATACACTGAAACATCAGAAAACAAAGGTATCACTGTCTCAGTTCCCAATTAAAAACGTTTTGGTTTTTTGGAATATTTTGGAATTCCAGATAAGAGAGACTCAACCTATGGTGCATCATTACACCCTTAAAATCTATTATTCATGGCACACAGGTCTGTCAAAAGTTCCATTTTCTGACACCACTGTGGGAAGCAAGACATCTAAACAAGGTTCTTTCTGTTCATGCTACTTTTATGTATTGCCTTGAGTTCAATCATGATAGAAAGCCTTGATCTAATTGCAATAAATAAAAAACATGCAATCCAATAAACATCATTTCCTTCTTCTCAGATTACACCACACGTGTCTGTAAAAAAATATTCTTCAGCAAGTCCTTCTGAAGCATTCATTAAAGTGAACAGTAAAACATTTAAGATCTTAAAATAGTCCCCATTCCTAAGCACAACTCTTAATGAGAAAGTATAATTGAAATCACATAGAAAATTGCTCATGAAAGTAGCTCTTACTGGATTTTTTGCTTAACATACTAGCAAAATTAAATGTAAAAGGGAATTGTTCTCCTAACCTGCAGTCGAAGTGTCATCTTCATCTGTAAAAAGAAATACATAAGAATAAAATAAAGCAAGTAAAAAAAAGAAGCAATGTAGACTGTCCATGTTTTAGTACAAATGAATGAAAACAGGAAACCTGTAATAGAAGGAGGAGGGAAGGGAGAAACCATGGGAGCTGGAAAACGGCATGAGAACTGCAAACTGATGGATAAAGCTTTATGGTGAATGAGCATCTGAAATGGTCAATTTTAACGCTTCACTCAAGTACAAAAATGGGACATGAAGTGTGATCTATGATTAAAACATGGGTTTGAATGAGAGTTTTTGAAGTGGGTGTGTTTGTTAGAAATGTCATCCACAAAATACAAAAACTGAGGAAGGGAAATGGAAGTACAAAAGCAAAAAAAAAAAAAGTATGCCACAATGACAGTTAAGGTCAACCATAGACCTGACCTTCTGAAGAAGAAGTCGTATCACTGGTGTTGTCATCTGCAATTAAAATGTGTACCATGTATATTCATCACAATGCTTTGGTTTTTAAAGAGACAAAAATAGCACTATAATAAGGAGAGGGCACTTTGTAGCAGCTGTAGCAGGTAGATCCAATGTGATGGGATCAAACCATTTTTTGTTTCAAATTCAGTTGCAGTGTCTAAATAAGAACTATATCATTCGTGTGCATATTCATGTTCTCAATCCTGTCAACACAAACACTTTTAAGTCCCCATTCCTTTCAATGGAATAGTTCATAGTAAAGTCTTAAAAACGCAATAATAAATGGGATTCTATCCTGAATTAATGCATCTTCTGTCACTTTATGAAATATGTAGCAAATATTTAACAAATAATCAGTGTCTTAGAGAATGATTAAGATGTTTTCAAAGAACATTCTGTGTCCCGGTTGATGCCCATGCCACCACCCTCTGAAGATGCCAGCTACAGTTGCAGGTGAAACGTCAGGAACAAATTCTTCCAGAACACAGCCATACAGCCCAAAGAACCCACAGAAATTTGGAGCACTCTGGAGTGAGGCCACACATGTCACTGCCACTGCTGGCTCCCTCCCAGTTTATTATATGCTGTTTTATTCCTTCTAATTAGTTTGATTTCATTTTTTAAAAATACTTGTTTCCCCTTTTCTTTCTTCATAATATAACTTTTGCATAACAACAATAAATACATCCTTGTGTATCCTTCTAATCTGAGAGTAAAATGTAAACACTGATAACAAGATTGAAACCTAGTATTGAGATGCTGCATTTCATAAATTGAGTTCTTTGTGATGAAAATCTCTGCAAGAACAGATGTCAATAATAAATTGACCCACCCGAAATAATCACAACAGAGACCTAGATGATTTCATATAACTAATAAAAACTTTTGGATGAACAAATCTTGACAATTTCAGAACATTGGCAAATTCAATGAACTGCAAGATGGCATGAAGATGCTGATATTCAGAGCCATGATCATGAAAAATGATAGCTTAATGCTTGAATTATATGAATATTGTGCTCACTGATCAGAAGGCAACAATGGGCTCCAAAGACTGCCAATTAATTACAGCTGCATAAATTCACATCCTATTACCCCAGGAGTGGGCAACAACTGATGGCATGGGGGTCATTTTTGCCCTCTCTTGGACCTTAGCACCCCTCCTTGCCCTCCCTATGCATCAAACCTACAATGACAAGTCATGCACTTCAAATGCTCCCAGGAAGGCAATTTGTCATTTAATTATTCCACCACCCTCACTGCATGATATAGGCAATTAAAAAAAATGAAAAGAAATCAGGGGTGATCTTAAAAGCTGTTTTCAGGAGTGTGATCTGCCATTCTGTGGGCCACTAGTAGGGACTGGAGGAAATCCTGGGAGCTGCCCACCCCTGTTTCCCCCTTTTCACAATAGTACACTACATATGGTTGATGAACGTATGAAGAATTAAATCATTTGTTTGGCTCAGTCAGCACAGTATATGCAATGTCATGCTTGTTATCCAAATGGAAGATGACAGTCATGTAAAAGAGTGATCTAGTTTGCTACTATCTTGTTGAAAGACTTGAGAAACTAGAACAAAAAGCAGTTAGTTGGTGTGCAAAGGCACAATTGCAGGTTCCCCAACCAGTGCAACCTTCCTTTTCCAAGCAGAAAAAGTCAATACCAACCACTTTGTTCAACTCCAGGATATTAGAATGTGATGTATAACTTCTATGGATATCAAGGTTACAAATGGCAATGGAATTGCTTTGAAAGATGGGATAGAAAAATAAAAACCTTGTAGCGACCCATCTTTCCTAGTGACTGGAAGTGTATGGACTGAATGCTTCATCAAAATGGAGGAATGATTCAGCCATGGTGATCCATTTAAAATTAGAAAATGACACACTAAACTATGTTAGCAATGTCATCTTTTCAAAAGATAACAAATACCCAAAAGAATGTCAGACCTGATGGAAGAATTACGATCATTATGTCACTCTCCTTTTCTTCTGCAAGTAGGAATGGAATAAATACCTTTAACAATGAAACTCATGAAAAAGACGTAGATAAGATGATAACATTCTGGTACAAATAGATTTGCTTATGATAAACAAGAAGTTTGTCAATTGATAGGTAACTGAGTACAAACACATTTCCTCTCCCCCCCCCAGTGAACTAAGAAAACTGAAACTCACTTGCACCATATTTTAGCACTGTCAATCTCTTTTCATTCTTTCAGACTGACTGAAAAGGGGGAGCTTTTCCATAGACCAAGACTAGCATAGCTGTAGCCAGTAGTGGTGCTATCACTCCCATCCAGAAGAATCCAACAAATTATTTTGCTGTGGAGCACTCTCATGCCATCCTTCTGTAATTAAATCTATCTAATAAAAAGATTATCTAATAAAAGGCTCTTACTCAGTGGATGGAGAACAACATACTTTGAATATTGGCTGGTAGAGTATAAGGCCCAACATACTACAATATGTTTTATGAAATTTCTACTTATAACTTGGGAAAATATACTGGATCTTGACAAGAGACTACTGACAAGAAGCCTAAAATGACCAGAGGGTGAGCAGATTCCTTGATCACATTTTGTGTTGAGATGGACCAAGGAATGGATCAGGTTCATTCCAGACTCCTTTTAAGCTCTCTTTCTTGTATATAAATGAATAAACAATTACTTTATTTACTTATACAAAAGGTGTTTTAAAAAGGTGTTTTAAATAAATATTTAAAGACATAAAATTGATGTTGTCTGTCAAAGAATGTTGCTCCTCAACAGCCATCCATTTCATTGCAAAGATGTTTTGGACTCTTCTGCCAAGCCCTGTAAAAACAATTGGGGCACAAACATTTTTGAATGACATTTATTGAAGAATTGTAAGGATCAGAGCAATTTATTCCAAATTGAATTTGTTTTGTGGTTGGGCAATGGTATTCAAGCAATAATAATTATACACTTGGAAAAATATGTTTGACCTTTGATATGATTTTATATATGTCCACACCCAGATCTTTCATAGTTGGCTCATGAGCTTTAAAGATATTAATCTACATACTCTAAAAAAACCAGCTGAGATTTTATGCATAGAGTATGTGGAAGCATCAATCAAAGATGAAACATGTAGAGCTCTTATCATAGCAGGATATAACCTAGAGAGATGACGTTAAAATGAAACATGAGGGTAGTTTATTAGAACAGAACCTGAATAGAACCTAAAGAGAAAAACAAGCACATTAATTTTATGCTGTTATTTTATGAGAGAAGCACACTATGGCATTGGCAGCTGTATTTTCGACACAAAAAGAAAGATGAAGAAGGGCACATCAAATGTATGAGAAAACAATGGTAGTTAAACAAGTTGATGGTAGACAAAACAGGCAGGTAGAATGGATCACAGCTAAGACCCACTGAATAAATCGGATTTATGTAAGTGTTGATTTCCCAGTCAGCAAATGTTCAATGGGTCAACTCTAGCTGGGACCAGCAATTAGATTTAGGCCTCTATCCCCACTCTACATTAGAATGCAATAGTTCTCATTGACATACTCCCTTACAAATGTGTATGTCCAGCAAGGTGTCTGCTTGGTTGCTCATTTGCAATGCATTATGGAGGACTGCAGAAGAGTTGGACACTTCTAAGGCAGACAATTTCCAGGCATTGTTCAGCTATTTTTTAAAAAAAAAAAAAAAATCAGTTCACCAATTTGCTTGGTGGTAGAAGAAGAAGAAGAGGGGTAAGCAGAGAGAAAATAGAGGATTATGTGACCTTGTTATCTAGATGCCTTGATAATTCTCTGATTCAGAGAAGATAATTTCACAATTAAAACTCCATGTAGAATCAGCCTATGTGATTCTACCTTGAGCCAGTGTGATGTAGTGGTTTGAGCACTGGACTAGGATTCTGGAGACCAGGGTTCAAATCCCAGCTCAGCCATGTAAACCCACTGGGTGAACTTGGTCACGTCACACTCTTTCAGCTCCAGAAGATGGCAACGGCAAACCCCCTCTGAAGAAATTTAACAAGAAAACCCCATGATAGATCCCCCCCCCTTAGAGTCACCATAAGTCAGAAATGACTTGAAGGCACACAATTAGTGGAACCACCCTAACTCTAAAACCTTGCATTTGACACACAAAAATAGTGGTTGGCAGGGGAATTCAACATACATTTCATCTAGCATACCCTCTTGACTCTTTTTAGAGAACATTATCCCCTCACAGAAGTTACCTTAGATGGTTGGCCTGCGATTAAGATATTTAAGATTGTTTATATGATGTTTTTAACAATGTTTTATTCTCTTTGTATTTGTGATATATTTGATATGATGTGAACCGCTTTGATCATGTTGGAAAAGCGGTATATAAATAAAGTTTTTATTATTATTTATTGTTACTGGTCATTGGTGAATGAAAATCTTGGTGGAAGAAAGCACTTGTTCTGATACCTCTTTTTAGCTTGAAAGATATGGTAGGTGGTGGTTTTCATGTTGATGGGGCAGTAAATTCACTATATTTTTATAATCCAACATGCTGAACCTGGTTTGGGCAAAGGGTTTAATTTAGAATAGTTTCTTTAAAGTTTGTAGTAACACCTAGAGTGAATTCACCACCCCATTGTCCTGGAAGAAACTGCTTGCAAGCAGGGACTTAGCCAGGATTTTATGAAGGGGGGGGGGGGTTCCAGACTAAGTGCCACCATTATAATGGGGCTTGGGCGCGGCGGCGCAGCAGCATGCACCATTCATTTTCTAATGGAAGGGGGGGTCCGGATGCCAAGACCCTCCCCCCTTGGCTATGTCCCTGTTGCAAGACAAAAGTGACTTCCTGAAATGAGCTTAGTGGCAGACTATACCTCTTATGTCAGTGGGGCAGTGGGATTTTAATCTAAACTTTGGGGCCATACAGACAGACCAAAATAAAGGTGCTTCGGGTCACTTTGGAGGTATGCTGTTTAAATGACACATGCATCTTAAGAGGCCAGAAGCTGAACCAAAGCAGCGCTCCAGTCCTTAGAACTGGAGCATGGCTTTGGCATGGCCTCTGGCCTTTTAGGACACATGCATCGTTTAAACAGTATACCTCCAAAGTGACCTGAAGCTCCTTTATTTTGGCCTGTCTGTACAGGCCTTTTATTAAAGCTATCAAAAGTATTTGGGGATAGGGTTCACTCCCACTGACAAGGAAACCAGTAACTGCCACTGACTGAGCTTGAAAATGAATAGATAGCTAGCACAACAAGTTTCAGAACACTTTTCAAGGATAGTTGTAGAATGTGTGGCAAAATTCCAGTAACTCAAAGCTACTAAAGCATAAACTGTGTCCTCCTTTCCATGAAGTGAAGCAACTAGTATACCAGTTAAAACTAGTCAGCATGGAGAAGGGGGACAAATATGACCCCCACATCATATTTCACCTGTTCCTAAGACATGTGGGGGGGGGGGAATCTTAGAAACCATACCAAAGCATACTTTAAAAAAGAAATTAAATTAAAAGCTGGCTGTGAAAAGAAGAAAAGAGAAAACACAAACGATTACTTTTGCTTTAGCATCTACTAGTATTTTATCCATTACAGGCTTCTTGGAGAACAATTGTACTCACCTTTTCCTAGGGTGGTTCCATCTTGTAGTTTATTTTGTTCTGTGTTTTGTTCTGTGAAGCAGAAGCACATTTTCATAGAAAACACTTAAATCACAAACATTTGCTATCTACAGTGCTCTCACCATCGTAGAAACTGCACAAGCTCCACGATCACTTATGTTCCAGAACATACACTTCCAAAGGTTGCAAGAGTTAGAACATCAATTTAAAGTGAATGTATATACCCCCCCCCCCCCCCCCCCCAAAGACCTCTTTCCCCCCTCTTAACATGTAAAGCAGATTTAAGTGATTCTTAGGGAAGAAATTCTATGTCTGTGGTAGAAAACATGTTTTGCATACAGAAGGTTGCAGTTTAGTCTGTAGTTAAAATACCAATGATGGAAAAGATCTCTGCCTGATAGCAAGAATAGTACTGTGCCACTCAGGGCCCTTTCACATAATAAAATTAATCTACTGTGGCTGCATCTACACTGCAGAATGAACTGCCATGGCTCAATGCTATGAAATTCTGGGACTTGTAATTTTGTGATATATTTATCCTTCTCTACCAGAGAGCTCTGGTGCCATAACAAACTACAAATCTCAGGATTCTGTAGGATGGATCAATGACAGTTAAAGCAGTGTCAAACTGTATTAATTTTGCAGTGTGGCAGTGGCCTGTGTTTCCACTTTAATTGCCATGGCTGTATCTTATGGAGACCTGGGAAATGTAGTTTGGTGATGCACTGCTGCCCTCTGGCACAAAATTCTAAATATCCTTTCCTAAACTGCAAATCCCAGAATTCCATAGGATGGAACCATGGCAGTTAAAGTAGAATCACAGTTCTGTAATTATGTAGCATGAAAGACCTTTCCCCTCAAGTAACTTTGTTACATGTGGCAGGTCAGGGGCAAATGCTGCTACCTCAGGCACACTAACCTTGTGAGCAGCAGTCAGCACTTTGCGTGGCAGCACACTGCATGTGGGATTAACTGCATGTGTGTGTAGCGATCTGAACATGATGTACATTCACAGAGGCTCAAACTTCCAGATGGGACATCAGGGCAGAAGGCCTCACAGACATTCTCCAATGCTTCCCTCAAACCAGGTAGAATTTAGAAAAAGCAGACATTAACACACCTTTTCCCAACCCGACACTTCCTAGATGTATTAGGCTGCAGTACCCATCATCTCCAGCCAGCAGGGTGGTCCTGGGCAGGGGGAAAAGGTTGTGTTAGCACCCTTAAGGGAGTTGTGCAGGTTGCACAGCCACTAGTGAACTGGCCACACTGACTGTGGGATTCTGGAAGTTATAGTTCAAAATAGTTTTTCTTCTTTGAGCATAACTGTAAAATTTTTATTTCAGAAGGGAACTATACTAGAGATTAGTAGTTATTTTTGGACTACAACTGCCAGCATACCTTTGTGGCCAGTTAAAAAACGGAGCTTATCCCACAAACAAATAACCCCCTGGATGTTATCATACCTAAATCGCCCCCATCTAGCCGGGATGCCACCACCTGGATGCATCCTGGGTCGAAGCCTCACTCAGCCAGCCAATTTTTGAAGTTGGAAGCTCCCTGACTTAAAAAAAAAATGCTTGCTGAGCAAGGCTTTGACCTGGGATGTATCTGGGTGGCAGCATCCTGGCTAGATAGGCAGCAATTTAGGTATGATAACATCTAGGGGCATCCCAGATCCTGAATTCAAGCTGGAAGAGGTAAGCCGGCTTGTTCATAGGATAAGCTCCAATTACTAGCACTACTGGGGAGAGGGGGGCGGCTGGCTATTCTCACTGGGACTGGGAGATTCTGGAATTTCTTGTCCAAAAAAAAGGAAGGAATGATTCCAAGTTCTGATCGGGATAATATTATAGCATAATTTCTCATCTGTGTGGAGAATCCAACCAGGACTTAAGTGGTGCCCAAGGATGTATTAGCTCTTATGCTAATTGGAGTTCCTGCTTGGTTTCAGCTGTTTGAAGCTTTATATTGTGACCAGCATGTCCTTCCCTGCAGTGAATCTCTTTGAAAGTGCTCTGCAGTTGAAATGTCAGCAGCTGTTTCTTCTGTGTTCAACAAGGAAAGTGTCTGTCTTACTATGATTTTCAGTGGTAAGTTGTATTTTATGGCAATATGCTTCATGCCAATATGAATGAGTTCCACCAAGTTTAGGAAAGATTTGTAGAAAGACAATTCAAGCTAACTCTCACACACTATTTCCAGGCAGCTGCCAGTTTTTGCTTCATCATTTCAGGGTCATAGGAGAATTAATCCTGAAGCCAAGCAAAGATTTTGTTGTAATGCACCATAATTTTACTTCTGAAATGCACCTTTTTATCTACAGTATATCATGGCTGGGAACAATCCAGTCCTACAGCTGTTGTTGAACTGCAGTGCATAGAATTCAAAGTATGCAAAGAGATCTTGTAGCACGTTTGAGACCAACTGCATCTGATGAAGTAGACCTAGGGCCTGTACACATGGGCCCAAACACCAGTGTTCCCCTGGCCTCTCATTGTCCAGTCCAGATGATGCAGGCCATGAGCCCTGGACCCAAAAGGGCCTTAATCTGGTCCAAAAAGACCAGCTGTTTGTGGCAGACATTCCAGGAAACCCAGCAGTGGCACATTGGATGGCCCCACATGACTCTTACCTGCCACTGCTGTCGTGTTGATCCCAAAAGCACCTGCCATGGCCTCTGATGTCAGAAAGGAGTGTCAGGCTACATGAGCATAGCCAGGTGCTTAGTTTATGCCCTTACAGGTGGTGGCATGCCTTCAAGATGGACATGACAGTGATGGCAGGTACAGGGCATACGGTAGCAGTGGGTCGATGGTAGTGAGTAGTGGCGGGCAGGATGTGAACACTCACCCATCACTGTACCAGTATGTGGACTGACCTGTGTGAGAACCATAAGCTTGGCCGATGATATCCTGCTCGTTTGCTCAGGCCCTTAGGACCTTATCATACAAGGCTTTTAAATTACAATTAAAGTTGGAGAATACTTGTAAATACGTAGTGCATGACATCATCTCTGTCTCATTGCTGCTCTGCTTGTAAAATGTTGTTAGAGTGTACCTTTTCATTGACAAGGAAAACCCATCAACGTCTAGCTGCTTTTCCATTACTTCACAGGTGCAAAACGTCTCTTTCATATCAGTTCCTATATTGGTAGTCATGTGGTATCTATGTCTCCTCCTCTCCCCTCAACCCCTGTCCCCCTCAGTATTCCTAAGTAAAACTATTTTCCTTTATTTCCTTTTATTTCTTTTTTTTCCCTTAAAAAAATAAATTGTATTAAGCATAACCTGTGTTAGGAATTGTGTTAAAAACAAGAATAAAAAACCTGAGCAGACAGTGGGAAGAGCATAAGGTAGGAAGGTGGTGATAGGGAGTGCAGAAGAGAGCATGGGGGACTTTCAATGGCAAAAACAGTACCTTCATGCTAATGCAAAGATATGTGATACTTGAATGCTTCTAACTGGTTTCTGTTTTCTTTTACTAATGTGATCGTGGTGAAATTGAGGCTTGTGCCATAATATCCTTTGTCTACAAAAGCTTACACTACCACTTTCTTTCTCTCAGTATCAAAGGTGCTACAAGATCACTTTGCAATGCATAGCAGTCAGTATACCAGTATACCAGTGGTGATGGATGATGAGATGTACAATCCAACATCTACAGAACAAGATTCCACCCTGATGTGTTTTACTTGGATTTTTCAGGCAATTTATTGCATATATCCTGGTTCATTATTTGTGGATGAGGCGCTTCAAATTACAATATCATACAGTAGCAACAAGAACAATCATACACACCACCTAAATGGGCTGTAATCCCACCTCAATCTGAAGGGAGAGGTGGGAAATATAAATAAAAATTATTATTATTATTATTATTAAATGTACTTACACATACATAATTTTAAGTGGTTAAAGTGAAATTTTGGTAAGCTGTGACGTCTTTAAACAAATTTCTAAAAGATTTTTTAAAAATTAAAATTAAAACATTTAAATTTTATTTTACAAACAAACAAAAACCTGGGACCTCACTCACTCCATCTCTTCTGCTGAGCTCCAGCATTTTAAAGGGACACAGGCAAATGTCACAGCCTATTTCTGCCAAAAGACAGATGTTTGGGGAGCAGTGGTGTCACCAACCCTGAGGGTGTCACCTGTTGCAGACCACACACCCTGCACCCTCTTAGTGATGCCCCTGGGGTTCTCCTCAATTTCCCGAAATATTTCCAAGTACAATGTCTTCCAATTACTCCTATACATTCCCTAGACCTTAGAAAGTCACATTTCACTGAAATAGGAACCCCTAAACAAACCCAGCAGATAGTAATACAATAACAATTCTATCTTTATTTTCTATATGATGTCTCATCCACACCATACTACGTGAACCAAAGTAACACAACTTTGTCTTAACCAACCTGGAGGGGGTGCAGTCTCTGCTTCTGTTTCATCTGAAAAGAATAAAAGAAGCACTTTTAGAACTGAATATATTATAACAGATATACACATAAAATGATACATAATCTACTAGACCTGTATATAAGTTCTCCTAAAAAAAAAAATCTCAGTGTACAATCGACAAAACTGTTCCCATGGGGTTTGTTTGTACATTTATCAGGTTTTATTTAAAATTGTTTTATTGCTGCAGATGATCCCCTCTTGGTTTACCAAACAGGAGATTAATAATGCAGAAAAATCAAAACATAAATGTAAATTACTGACAAATTCTTGCTTTTTTTGGTATGATGACATTATTTTATATAATAACTGTATGTAACAGCATTTATCAAAGAAACATGTAACACAATATTTCTCAAACCCATTCCCGAGATTATGAAAAAGTGACTAATCATAAAAATGTTATCTTAAAGAACTGTGTAGAATTTCTAACTGCAAATAGATTTCACTTACATTATCACCTGCAAATAAAGGAGAAAATATGTTGAATGCACATGTTCTATCAGTAATCAGACTTGCATTTACTCACAATATGTTTTTTCTTATTTTGTCTCTCTTTATGCCTGTCTTTGCCTTTGTATTCAGAATATCATGCTTCTATAGTATCTTTAAAACAACTATTTAAAAAACTGTACAAGAACTAAACTTTATGCCTTCTGATTATATTGTTGTTTCTATTATAGGTAACATTTATGCAACAGCACCAACACACATCGTGCTTTGCTGATTTTCTTATGCAAAAGAGACAAATCCATGTTCCCTGCCACCACCCCCCACCAGCAGCTCAGCATCAACGATTCATCCACATTAACTTTCAATATACTCTTGGTTTGCTATATACCTAATATAGCATTGGCATTGTTGAAAATCATAACATTAATACATCTATACAGTTTCTTATGCGAAGGTCACAATTAATAGAGCTCTCAGTGTTTGACCACATATATCCTAATTCACTGCTCCATCACTATCCCACTAATGACTTTATCCTGTTACTGGATCCAGTCCTACTAGGACTGAGTGCCTATGGCAAATACTTAGCTGTGACACAACAGGTGTAATGCAATATCAGGCAGGGCCATCTCAAAATATTTTTCTGCCTAATGTGGTGTAGTTAACGACACCATGCTCTAACAGTTCCTAGCTGAAAACTGGGAAATGTGTAACTATGTAACATCACAGTGTGGTCAAGAAAGCAAAAGTTATTAATAAGAACACCCAAAGACAGACAGGCTGCAGTAGTTGTGTTTGCCTGTCTGCAGAAAAGGGCAAGATTTTGATTCCTCCTCTCTTATCCCCTCCATCCCATTATGTTAACTGAATACAAACTACCTTGCAGCCATTGAAGTAAACTGAAGACAAAGGGGACAAATTGGAGGAAGGATATTTTAAAAGGAGCTGAAAAAATGGGATGACACTGCATTAATAGGGACTGTCCCCGCCAAATTGCAATAGTTGAATGTATGATGACACTCACTATCCCATTCCACCCACACACCTAACAAAGTGTGTAAGACCCAAAGTTACCCAAGTTTCTTTGGTATGGAAGACTAAAAACAAACAAAAAATCCCCCTACAACCCCAGTACTTTGGGAACAGGTGCACCAAGTGAATGACATGTACAAGACCAAAGATGTGGTTCCTTTTTGCACAATATTTCTCTCCTTTTCAGCCTTATTCACATGTTTCCTTCATATAAGAAGCCATGAGAAAGTCATGAGTATGTATGAAGTGGCCTAAGAGTAAAAGGGGGGCCAAGTGCCTTGACAACCAACCAGATGTAGGTTGTGTTGGTCCAGCTAATGAAGATAAGAGGCTGCGTGATTCATATAATTGTTACTGTTTGCTTCTGCCCAGATCTAGAAATGTTACAGGGCTGATACTTGCACCCTTTTCAGCATGATGTATGTCCCCTCCAGGCAAAAGAGACTGATTTGAAATGATCTGTCATGTTTATTCAATTAGCTTGCCATCTGAACAGAGCTACACGTAAAGGTATGCTTAAACCTTACACACTGAAAATCAATCCATACTAGCTTCTTCGTGTGACCAGAGATATTATAAAACCAGTCAACCCTGGAGCAAATAACAGACATATTTCAGTTTGGGTGTTCAAGTGTGACTGTACACACTAAATATATTCTCAAGCAAGCCAGAGGTCCTGGTTTTCTCTGTTCCAGGAAGAATCCAGGTAAGCCTTCTCCTCTGGCGCCAGGCTTAACATGTTTATGAAGTCATTCTGTCAGTGTTGTAGTGAAGCCAGAACTCAACACAGGCCAAAGCAGTGGGACCTTTTGATTTGGCAAGGATCTGCCACTTCACCTTAGGCTTCCCTTTTGCTTTTAAGTTTTTCTTGCTGCATTCCTCACAGCAGCTGAGAAGAAAGCAGGATTTACAGCAAAAGAATAAAGCATTTTGAGCTATTCCTTTTTTAGTGCACATTTTTTCCCTGTGGCTTACTTGCTTGACAAAAGACTCACTGGTTTTGCTGATATGGACCTGAACACATGCCTTTATTTGTGGATCCTTTGGGGGACTATAGTTAAATAGGAGGACTGGGCAGGGTGACCAGGTGTCCTCCTTTTCTAGGACATGTCCTACATTTCAACCTTCTGTCCAGGAGGAATTTCAAAATGTCCTCCATTTTGAGCACAACTTAGAAACATGAATTTATTTATATTAGTGTTATTAGCTTTTCTTTTGTAATGCCCTGCATTTTCTTGACTTTTCTAAATTTTGCAGTGTCTTTCTTCCTTTGTGGTTAGGACATCTGTTCACCCTGGGAGTAGGCACCTTTTAGGGGGCTGCATTGCTCTCCAGGAGACCTTGGAGGGCTGCACAACAATGCCACACCACCCCCAAGATCTTTTTTAAAACCCCAAAAGTAGGGTGACTAGATGACATTACTGCAAAGGAAGAAAAGACACCAAAAGATGTAGGACATTCAAGAAAAATGTTGGTCATTAACAAATAAAATCTAACACTAATATAAATATAAATTCATTTCATATAGCTTATTCACAGCTATATTACATATACTGTATTTTATTATGTACTCAGCCATATTTTTCTGATGAACTTATCTTCATTAAAATGTCTTGTTGGCTTATAGAAATCTAAGGCAGTAGCAGGGGGCCGCACCGGATGACACTCCAGAAGGGGGATGACAACTGAACAGACCTCCCTCACACCATCCCCCCCCCATTCTGTGTCATTCACGTGCCACCCAGCCTCCTGGGCACATGTGCCTCTTCTCCCCACATGTGTGTGCACCTCTGCCCTGCACACAAGCATCTTTTCCCTCTCTCACACAAACACTCTTCCTTGCTCGCATGCACATGAGGGCCTCTCCCCACCTGCATGCTCCTGTGTCCACACATGCAAGTGCCTCCATGTCTGCATGTGCATGCATGTGCATGCATGTGCCGCTCCACAATCCCTCTGCACACCACTCTACCCCCCCCTGCAGGCGCTCTGTCCTCAAAGTGTCCATCTCAAGGAGAGGATGTGCCACTGTCCCCAGAAGCCCCACCCCAAAACCCAATAGGAAGCCCTGCCCCAGAAGCCCCACATACTCATAAGACCCACCCTGCCCTATACTTGGTGACACCCGGTGCAGGAACACTACTCTGAGCAAAATAAATGCTTAAAATTGTACTTTACTAGAAACAAATCTTTGACTCAGGCCCTATACAGGACTTCTTTTTCCCCTTTAGGAGGGAGGTCATCTTCACACTGTGTGCCAGCCTGTGGGCAGAGTCAGGGCACAGTGTCTGCATGTTGGATGCACTAACTCTGCCCCTAGGGTGCCATTTTGGCACACACCAGTCTACATGACATGCGCCATCATGGCACAACTCCGGCACTGCATCTATACGATGTTTATGTTCCTGGAAAAATGCACAAATACCTGTTGACAAATACTCCAGAAAATTTTGAGATCATGTGAAGATGACCTCCCTCCTAAAGGGGAAAAAGAAGTCCTCACAACTGTCACTGTAACAGATTATGATAAATAATAATAATAATAATAATAATAATAATAATAATAATAATACTTTTATTTGTATCCTGCTTTTCTGTGACAAGACAATCAAAGCAGCTCACAACACATTAAAATCCACATTTACAAAATTATGTCCCAAATTCCCCCCCTTAAGATAGGATTAAACATGTTACAATTAAAATATTTATTAAAAACACAATAAAAAATACGAGGACAGAGCAGTGGGCTAATACATGAATGCTGGAATTAAATACCAGGCTGAGTATTTCATGGAACTGAAGTGCTTGCTTTTACTTATTGATTACATTTATATCTCACCGTTCTTACAATGAACTCAAGGCTTCTTTATCTTCAGAAGTACCCTGTATGGAGGTTAGATCTTCATGTGAAGATCACCTATTTTCTAAAGGAAAAAAAAGGTCATCCTAGATGACACTCCAACTATTATATCACCACTCTTTTGAGATTTACCTTCTTGAAACTATGGATTCATGCAAAAAATAAAAATAAAAAAAATTAACAGAGCATCCTGGAAAGGCAGAAACAGAAGTGATGTTTAACCAAAGGAAAAGATATCTGAAAACCTGGACCATTTCTAGTAAATGTAGACAGGTAGAGCAAATAACCGGGTGTGACTCCAGAAAAAAAGACTGAGCATGCCAATGTCCATTTGCTAAATTTAAAATGGTTGGGAAATCTTTAAATTGCCCTTGACATGGACTATAGGAATTAGTTGTCTACCAACCAGAAGGTGTCTCCTTGCTGTCAGTTTCATTTCTGAACAGAGCTCAGCAGTTAATTATTTGAGGGGAGGGAATTACAAGTAAGTACATGAAGGAAATCTAGGCTCTGTAGCCCCAAAAACCCAATATTTTCAAGCTATACTTTTGAGGAAAACCTGTAATACAGAGTTAGCCCTCTGTATCTGTGGAGTCTTTAGCCACGGATCCAACATTCACAGCTTGAAAATATTATATATATATATATATTCTGCAACCAGACCTGTTTGTCCTGGATTGCCTTTTTAGTCACCAACGAGCTTGTACAAAGCGCGGGATGAGTCCTTCCTGAATCTTCGTTTGTGAAGCAAAGCCATATATATATATATATATATATATATATATCAATAGAATAGAAATAGAATAGAAATTTATTGTTAAAAGCTAAAAGCCGTCACAATATAAAATATATCCAAACATTAAATACAAAAACAGTGTTATGATAGTGTTGGCCCTTCTTATACACAGATTTTTTATACACGGATTCAAGCATCCACAGTTTGAAAGTGTTCCAAAAAAAAGTATAAATTTCAAATATAAAACCTTGATTTTCCATTTTTTTATAAGGGACACCATTTTGCTATGTCATTATATTTAATGGGACTTGAGCATACACAGATTTTGTTATCCACGGGGGATCTTGGAACCAAACCCCAGCATATAACAAGGGTCCTCTCTCTCTCTCTCTCTCTCTCTGTGTGTGTGTGTTCAAACCTTGATTTTGCCACTTTACATAAGGGATACCATGCAAATATTGTATTTAATGGGTATCCATTGATTTTGGCATGTACAGGAGTCCTAGAACCAAACTGCAGCAGATACCAAGGGCCCATTGCACACATTGCATCCCACTGTCCCTAAGGCAAATACGACTATTCATTCTCAGGAGGGATTTTTCTGCCAAGAAAAAAAAAATAAAACAAACAAGCAAGCAAATATCAAACAGCTACGGCTGTTCTGTTCTTTCCTGCTCCAGCATGCTCTGTAGAGTTCCTAGATGCCATTCTCTACCATCCAATGGCCTTATAAGGCTTCCTGGTTAAGTGTTATGAGGGACTATGCTATGGAACAAATCCTTATTCTGAATGCCTGACAAAGCATTCCATCTCCACGGGAGACAAGTTTTCCTCATTGAATCACGATGAACCTCTTCAGCTGCCAAGGTTGGTGAAATGTCAGTAAGATCCTGCCAGGAAAGCAAAAGGTTCTTCTGTGTAAAAATAGAAAATGACTACAACAATTATGTGTGTGTGTGTGTGTGTGTGTGTGTGTGTGTGTATATATATATATATATATATATATATATTATGGAACTTTGCTTACTGTTGTTCAGAACCAGATTATAAAAATGTGTCATTTGAAAAATACAGTTGTTTTTTTAAAAAAGCAAGGACTCACATTTTGTTTACAAATGCTATAGTAATTATTATTATTTTATTTTATTTGTAGCCACATTTGCCCCAATAGAACAGCTCACTACAACAGTTAAAACAAAATATAGCTTTAAAATAATTATAATAAAACAATTATAAAAACAATTAAATAAGCAATCCTGTTAAGAACTGCACTGATTGAAAACAATTTAAAAGTTTTTTAAACCTAACAATGGCCATGTCTGCACAGGCCAAAAGGCCTGTTTCCCTGCAACTCTGGCATCATCCTGTTTGGATAATACAGAGCCCAAACCCTGGTTCTGGTATGGGCAGTCCAGATGACGTCTGGCACATCCTGCACCAGAACCAGGGAATAACAAGGTTAACATGCATTTTAAAAACTTATCCATTGCTTCAGATCTTCTGGGAAGCTCTGGAGTCTTTCGTTTCTGCTCTGCATAGGGACCCACTAGGCCATCCAGAGCACCTGCCACTGTCATGGATCACTCATTCTGAAGACAAAATGAGGTGCATGTGAGCACCACTTGGCATCTTATTCTCACCTCAAAAGCGAATGACTTAAGTTGTGGCAGACATGCCAGGTAGTCCAGTGGGAAATCTATGCAAATAGCCACAGTGGAGTGAAAACGGAGACAACGGCAGGCTGAGACATCTGCAGGACCAGGATACCATGGCCAGCACAGAAAAGGCCAATGAGACCAAAAATACTGTACCTCCCTATGATGGAATAGAGGCATCTTGATATGTCCATTCCCAAGTTCATTTTACAGTTCCATTTTTGCCTGAGGTGTGTTATCTATGTTTAGCCCAGGACAATCCGAAAGCTTCGCCTGATTAACAAATTGATCTGCCACAAACATTATAGTGGGCCCTTGGTATTCACTTGGGTTTGGTTCCAAGAACCCCTGTGAATACCTAAATCCATGGATTCTCAAGTCCCATTAAATACAATGGCATAGTAAGATGGTATCCTTATATAAAATGGCAAAATCAATGTTTGCTTTTTGTAATTTATATATATTTAAAATATTTTCAAGCCATGGATGCTTGAATCCATGGATAAAATATCCGTGGATATGGAGGGCTGACTGTAAAGCACTCTGGCTGTGGAACACTCTCTGAAGAAGGTGCACCTGGAAATCTATATTATCATTTTGGTACCAACAAAACACTTTCCCAGGGCTTTTAAAAATAAAATGTTCTGTATACTGCAATCTTATTTTTGAATATATCAGATTTTGATGTATGCTTTGCTACCTTTCTCTTAAACCTGAAACAGCAGTACCATTACATTCTTTTCTCAAGGAGACAGGAGCTTATTGCTCAGCATTTTAAACTGGCTCCAGCCTTCCAGGCTGGAGCCGAAATGCGGGATGGTGACAGAGATTATCGCTCACATAATCATCGCCAAACTGCCAGCCGCTATCAGCCTGGGTACCAGCCAGGTCCAAGACGTGCTCCATTGGTACTTTTTAGAGGTCGGGAAGCTTTCCGACTTCTAAAAAGTGCTGGCGGAGTGCAGCTGGGACCCAGGCTGATGGCGGCTGGCAGTTTAATGGTGATTTGGTGAGCGATAATCCCTGCCTCCATCCCATGTCCCAGCTCTAGCCAGGCAGGCTAGAACCAGTTTACAATGCTGAGTGCTAAGCTCCATAAACAAATTAGTTTATTTCCCATTAAATTCCAGTCTGGGAGAAAGGTGAGATATAAACAAAGTGATCGAAGGATGGATTTCATTATAAAAATTAGGAAGGGAAGATGAGTCTAGTACCATAAAAACAAAAATAATGACCAGGAAGGATCTACAAGTTCAACCTAGACAATGAGGAAATCAAAATAGTTAAAGGATCCCTGTACCTTGGATCAAACATTGACAGGAATGGGGACTGCAGTCAACAAAGAAGAAGAGGAGTAGAAATGGAAAGGGTAGTGATGGAGGAATTAGACAAGATCCTAAAGTATAAAGATATAAAGCAGAACACTAAAGTTAGAATTGTCCAAGACATTATATTCCCCATTACTATGTAAGGATGTGAGATCTGGACAGTGTAGAAAGCTGGTAAAAAGAAAACAAACTCATTTGAGATGTGATGCTGGAGAAGAGTGGTGAAGATACCATGGACAGGCAGAAAGACAAAGATATGTATCCTTGAACATATCAAGCCTAACTCTCTCCAGAAGCAAAAGTGACAAAAATGAGGTTATTGTTCTTTGGTCATATCATGAGAAGGCATGATTCACTAGAAAAGATGATAATGCTAGGGAAGGTAACAAAAAGAGAGGAAGACCACATGCCAGATGGATTGATTCAATCAGGGAGGTCATGGGCCTGAATTTACAGGATCTAAGCAGAGCAGTGGAAGACAGTGAGTTTTTGAGATTTCTCATTCACACGGTTGCCATGAGTCGCAGCCAACTCGAGGGGAGTTAACAGCAGAGATAAAACTAACCAATTTCTCTCAGCGCAAATTTTAATGGATTTTTTTTACACCATTTGTGACTCAAGGAATATTTTTAAAACCATGATATCAACTAGGGCAGTACCACATCCCCATCACCTCAGTATTCACTGCATGAAAATGGACATGATATCAACACACAGCAAAAACCACCTCAGGATGAACTTTATGTGGAGTCTTCCTGGGAGTGAAAACACAGAAATGGATTTCTACATAGAAAGCTTCCACCAGTGTTTGCAGCCGGAGATAATAAACAGAAGATATACTTTACTACACAGTGTCCACAATATGGAAGGATGTGACTCTATCCACAGTATGAAAGATAATTTCATATTTTCATTTGTTAACAGCAGAAGCAGCAACAGCAGCAACAGCAGCTATAACAACAGAAACTGTGCAGTGTTTATAAAGAGGTAAATTATTGCAATAAGATGAGGTGAGGAGGTAGTGTTGTGGTTAGAAGGTTAAAGATCGTGGCCAACTGGGACAGGTGAAAAGGCGAGAAGAAAAATTGCCTGGCATTTTAGAGATTACCTAGCATACTAGAGACCACAGGACTAACAAATCAGGGAGGAAAATATAGGAAATATAGGGAAATTGTGGGATCAAACAGATGAATTTATAATTTGAGTCTCATTCATCACCTTTGCTTTGTACTCGGTTTGTGGAGTTGACAACACGGTCAAAAACAATTTAAGAGTAGTGGTAAGCAAACCATGGCCAGTCATTCTTTCAAATGCAAGCACCTGTAGTGTAGCACCAAAACAGAGCATGTTTCTGTAGTAAAACAAGCTATGTGATGGTTGTTTACCTTCTTTTAAAGGATAGTCCTGCATCCAAAAGACTCAAAGATCATGCAACTATAAAATAATAGAATCAAAAAGTTAGAAGAGACCATAAGGGCCATCTAGTGCAACCTCCTACCTTTTAGGAATATACAACTAGAATGTCCAACCTCTGTTTAAAGATTTCCAAAGAAGAAGAAATGTAGTCCTCTCACATATGACTCTCAAACTCCACGTGTCTTTAGTAGAAAAGGGTAATTTTGTAAATCCTGAAGTGTCAAATTTCAGCAGTATGTGTGTGTGTGTGTGTGCGCACGCGCGTGTGTGTGTTACAGTCTATAATGGGATTCTAGCTGCTGTTCACTCACCACCTGGACCCACCAAAATTGGCCACCTCTGCTTTATCAGTTAAAGTTACCCTTTCAAATTGACCATAAAAATCCACTGGAAGCCAAGGTGGCCTTGTCCTGAATCAATTAAAGTGTCTGAGCATTCACTGCCAACCAAAGGCAGTGTCCAAAGGAGGGTGACTCATGTCCGAAGGAGGAAGACTAAAATGGGCAATGAATTATATTATATTATACTGTATTAAATTAGGTTACCTTATTTTATACATTTATATTACATTGCATTATACTAAAGTGATATCTAAAAGGCAACAAGTCACCAGGACTGACATCATTTGTAATTCCCACCCCTACTCCATCCCAGTATGAAAGGTCCCAAAACAAGAAACCTTCTTGAAGTGTTATATTTAGTGATCGTGAAGGGAAAGAATTGGTGGATTATTTATCTTTGGAACAGCTGCATCCCAGGAGATCAGTAAAGCAGCTTTTGTTTTTAGTTGTACACAGACACAGTGCCTCCTAGTGTTATGAAAAGTAAATGCCTATGTATTGGGGGAGAAATAATGAGGACATTGGCGTTTTTCGCGCTATGTGGCCATATTCTGGAAGTGTTTATTCCTGACTTTTCACCAGCATCTATGGACATGAGGACAAGGACAAATGTTGTAGGTTTTGTCTTGTGGATTTCAGAAGTGGCTGATGTCTATAAAACTTATGCCAAATAAAGATTGCCAGTCTTTAAGGTACCACAAGACTTCTTGTTTTTGTTGCAACAGATAAACAGAGCAACCCCTCCCTCCATATCATCTTTACTGAATGCTCCTGTTTACCCTCTATTTAGGCTATATGTATTCTGCAATCTGCCTTGTAGAAGGGACCTTGTGTCTACAGATATAAAGATTGTTACTTGAGTAAAGATATTTGGATGCAGGGAAGTTTACTTTCCGTTTGAGCACAGTTGCATTTATTTTCAACTGCAATATAAACTGCAATTTTCCTCAGAAGAACAAAAGTGGTTAATAATGAAATTGTTTTGATGTGTGAATGGATTCTCTCTCACACACACAGATGCACACAAACACACACACTTGTTTGTGCAACAGCTACACTTGCTTGTGATAACAGCATACCTATCTATAAGCATTGGCTAGAGGAATTTGTCAGAGCTAAACATTAACAGTTTAAAATAATCTTATATAGCAACATATGTCAATTAATATTGGATTATCTAATGTATGCCCCTGCAAAATGAATTTACCCAAATGTGCACACAGCAAGGTCAGAGTCTGTGCAGAAAATGGTTGATTTGGGTTTGCTGAGGGAAAAATTGACTGAGAATTGTGACTATTCATACCATAAACTGGAATGCCACACAGTTCACTCCAAGCTGAATTCTGAGCAGTTTAGTTTGAATTCAGCAAGACTTCTACTGGGATGGTGCAAAAGTAGTTTGTCATACTGCAGTGTGTGTGAAGCAGGGGGAGGGGGATTCAATATATTTTGCTGCCTGAGGAAGAACACCAGATGGCTTTCCCCACCCAAGACATTCCAAGTTGCAAAGCACCCAAAGCCACCCAAGTTGTTCTGCACATGAGGAATAAATTCCAACAAACACATCTCCCACTATCTGCCTTAAAAATAATACAATAATACAAAGTAAATAAGTAAACATCTGCTGTTCTTTATTGATACCACAAATCTGCTGCCTAAGGCAGCCTCCTCATTCTTCTTAATGGAAAGGGCAGCTGTGTGAAAAAGAGAAACAGAGAGGATGCAAGCATGGGGAAGCAGTATGACAGTCAATCAAACATAGAGTCTACTGAATGTGAAACCTATTGGGATTCCTAGCTTGGTGGTGGGATAAACTTAACTTCCTATTATTTGCCAGGAAAAATGATGTTTATGAATAAGGATTGCTTCTTTTTGCCTTGGTACTGAATGGCAAGAGCAGTTTGCCATCTTAATACGGGATTCATGTGTTCAACTGGAAGAAGAACGATGGTGATACCAAAAGCTATGAGTGGGAGGCTGAAGGTCAGACTTAATCCGATATCACGAGAGGAAGTGTGGGAGGTAGACATGAAAATAAAGTGTTGAATGTAGCAGAGGATGCATCTCTGCAGAACTGAGGTCCTCTTTCTATGATTGATCTACAACATGAACAGACTGTTAAGTAAAATTTAACATATGGCCTAGGACTGTGTTGCCCTTTTAAAACAGAACTTTTAAATATAAAGGCCAGACTGGATGGGGAATATGAATAATAAGGAAGGGTGCAGGTACTGCCTGGGAATGTTTAGCCCATTTTACATGAATTTTTTTCTGTGTGTGTTTTTAAAAGCTCTTTTCCATGTTAAGACTTAAGGCAAGGAACCTCTTCAAAGAAAGAGAAGGAAAGTAAGGCTAACAAGGAACCATGGCCAAGAGACCTTACTGAGAAACCAGCTCCAATAGACCTTGTTTCTTCCCAACTGTCACCCAGTAGCCATTCCACAAGTAAGGTTCCCAGGCTGGATACAGGATGGGGCTCTAAGCTTGAACAAGCTGAGATGCAGGATGAGGTACCATAAAATGCTGCGAAGCTGGTTGAAGGTACCTGCCTTCTTCTTTTAGCTGCAGCCATTCCCTCTTATCATGGTTACTGCCTCCTTGGCAGATAATAGGGAGGAAAGCAGAAAAATGCCAAGGTCTGCTCTTGCCGCTGGCCAGTGGCAACACTATAGGGATACGGACAGCACCAGGTGACACCCTAAAAGTGGTGTGTGACACCACTGCTCCTCTGTATTTTGGCAGAAACAGGTTGTGGCATGTGCCTGTATCTTCTTAAAATGCAAAAGAGATCATGTGAGTGGGGGGAGGGTCAGTGGAAGGAGACAGGAGAGACCCCAGTTTTTTTAAAATTAAAATTTAAAATTTATTTTTTTAAAAAAAAATTAAAAATGTTAAACTCTTTAATACAGTAATTAAAATTTTTGTTTAAAACATCACACTTTCCCCGGGTTCTTTTTACTCCAGAGGGAAGCTGTGTGGTTTGGCGACTGCGGTTTCTCTGTGGAGGGAATTGGACCGCCAGCAGGCCGCTCCAAAGGGGTGGTCTGTACCATGCCTCTGATTCCTTTCATTTTCATATCTTTCATTTTATGGGGACATAAGGAAATTAAGTTTGCCTATTCACCCAAGTAGTGAAATATTAGGGGGCTGAACAGACTCTATGCCACCCCTGAAAGTGCTGGGTTGGGAATGTGGCAACCACACACCAACCCCCCAACCCGTTGCAAATAGAAGCCACAAAACACGGCTCTTATTTGTTCCTTAGAACAGGCACTTAAACACTGCAGCGCAGCCTTATGATGCCCCTCGTGCGCAGCGCCATTTGGGCACTGTGCATGACGGATGTCATCATGGTATATACCAGCTGGACGTTCAGCCCTATCTGAGCCTTAGTTTGGGTGCAGGCCAGCATAAAGTGCCAGTCTGTACACCCCATTTTCTACTGAGTAACAGAATCAGAGTTTGTTTCTACCACCTGCTTCCTGAACGTTTTGTAACAACTGGAGTTGTCGTTGTTGTTGTTTGTCTTCAAGTCATTTTCGACTTATGGCAACCCTAAGATATACCTATCATGGGGTTTTCTTGGCAAGACTTGTTCAGAGGAGATTTCCTATTGCCTTCCCCTGAGGCTGAGAGCATGTGATTTGCTCAAGGTAACACAGTGAATTTCATGGCCAAGCAGAGAATCAAACCCTGGTCTCCAGAGTCTTAGTGCAACACTGAAACCACCACCCCACAAAGGAAATGCTAACAACTCAAAATGGTAAGGATTACATCTGGGGTCATCCGAACACAAAACATGTGGTCTAACATGGAATGCTTTCATTATACATTTCATGTGTATTATGGTCCCAACCTTAATGCAATGTTTAGCAGCTGTTGAGATAACTGACAAGCTAAAAAAGAATTCTTTCTTTCTTTCTTTTTTTTAAAGGAATGCTTTTAGCTATTTATTGTCAAATGTGGAGATGGAGCTGCTAGGAGTTGCAGTTCAACACCTGAAGGATCATCATTGCAATGGCTTAAATGATAAAAGAGAGCTAGGTGAGATGTCTTCTAACCAGAAACAAATGCTTTTTCATTCATTTTTGGGGTCATCTGATCTAAAAGCATAGGTTGACGTTGTACATTGGGGTCTTGTAGTACACATACCTTCATATGGAGTTACCCATTGATTGTGTTATACAACCATTTTGTTAAATGGCAATGTTGCACAAGTTAATGCACACTCAAAGGCACACAGAAATCTAGAAGTGCATCTGTGTGTATCACACCCTCATATGCACACCTTCATCTACATGCACAAATGGCACTGCATGCACAACACCTCTTCGGCATCCTTGAAGTGAATGACGATGTTCCATACTGGACTAAACTGTCCAGCCACATCCATTATACATATATAAGACACCAGCATGATTCCAGCTACAAAGCTGGAAAGAATCATGGTAGTCACCTAGTCCAGCTCACTATTCTATGTGGGATCTGCAATGCAGAATACAACTATTAATCTCTGAGATAGTCTCCGTGTAGTTTTAATAGCTACATGGAAGGCATTTTAATTTACTATAACTCAGGTGGTATAAGAGTCTGCTCAGCTTTTGGATCTGGTGACTCTAGAGCATCTTTCTCAATCTCAGATTCCCAGATGATCACAGAGTCAGAGAGTTGGAGGAGACCACAAGGGCCATCCAGTGCAACCACCTGCTGTACGGGAATACACAATCAAAGTACATCCCTTGACATCCTTTCAAATATTCAAACAGATCATACAGTACAACGTTTTCTCTCTGGCTCTTTCATTTTCAGTTTTCCTCTCTACCTTCTGGGAGTCTTGCAGGACAAACTTCCCAAAACTCAAATTTATAGCTAACAACAATGCCCGATAACATAGCATTTAGCCTGATCCAGTCTTACAAAGCTCTCTGGATTTTTTGCTACTTTTGAATCAGTCTTGATAACAGGTATTATTTGCTGATTTTTTTTTTTAAAAAAAATCCAATGTAGCAAAAGGGGTAAAATATTATATAAACAAAACAACTAATATCCATTTCCATCTAATTAATCTGCTCCCCTAGTTAATGTGTTCCCTGAGACAGATTTTTGGAAAGAAACTGTTCGTTCTGGAGTTAAATAGACATACAGCTAGGGATGGAAAGAATATTCATAAATATATATTTTTAAATGGTTGAAAAATGGATGTATTGAGTTTCAGGAAACCTTAAGAAGCTGAATCCTTGATAGGAAATCATAGCAATTTAGGACTTGATCTACGTGGGACACTTTGTGGGTTTTTTGCACAGAAAACTGAATTTTCTGCGCAAAAAACAAGTGTGTAGGAATTGCTATTTTCCATGAAAAAAATGCTTTTATTATTATTACTCCTGTAGTTCAAATAGCTTTGAAAATTGAACCATTTCTGTTGACTTTCTCACAGCATGGGAAAAAATGGTAAAATTATTTATTCTTGCCTACAAGAATGAAATTTATGAAGATTTACATTCCTAAACATTATCTGTTTGACAATAAAAGAGGTACCACTGTTGTCTTGGGTAGGATTTCTACATCTCAAGACACTGGCTGAAGTTAACTGTGTTTCTCTGGTCTCTAATCAAGGAGACAATTCTTGAGGTACGTGGCATCAAAAATGGAGCAAGTTTGTGACTGTGAGGCAACTGTAAAACTTGAGGACCGATGAAGGTTGGTGGCTTCCATGTCAGTGGGATGGTGAATCCACTCTGGGTCTTGATCCAAGAAGCTATCCGCAGCACTCATTCCTATTGCCAAAACTGATTTAGCATGTTGTATGGCACTTTTAAATTTCAGACTGAAAACTGAAGTGGAGTTTCTGTCCCGTTGACACTGTAGTCACCAGCCGCACTGCCAGGGACCCATCTCCATCCATTCTCATTTGACATCAGGGCTCTCAGTGAAAAGGTGTTGGTGTGTGCATTGTGTTTGTGTCAGTAGTGGATTAAAAAGCCAGGAGTGAAGAGAGGAGATAGAGTAGGTGCCATTTAGAGGAAGGTGGAGCAGAATGCCAGTACTGATACTCATGAGCCTTCTTGTAAAGACCTGGAAGCAGCAACAATATGAGGAGCTTCCCATCAGGTGACAAGCCCCAGCAGTAGTGTAGGACCCGTAAACAAACTTCCCACATTTCATGTGTACTGTAGGTAAAGCAGTGTAGGATGGAAACCCTAGCAACAATGGTGGCAACTGCTGTAGCTATTGGGCACATTTTCCCACCTGCCTGGCTGTCAAAAACTGCCTAGTCTATCCCCTTGCAATGGGTGCCATATTACCCAGTTAGTTATGTTTTACCCAAATTCTAGTCCCATTGGCCTCATAACCATTTCGACAAACACTTGATCCAGAAGTGGTTTTCATTCTTGTCAGACCTGCCTTTATGTGTCCATCCCATGAAATCAGCAGAGTCTACCCACCTACAGTCTCAGATTTTGGCCCTGAATTCCCTTTAGTTAAGAAGCCCCTTAGTTTTCCCCATACTCTCTTTCTGCTGTAGCCCTTTCCATTGTTCCATTTTTTCTCTCCCTACATACCAGGCGGTAGGAATCCTCTCAACCTCTTTGAAAGGGTTATAGGAGTTCAGAGGCCTGCAGAAGGAAAAAATACATGGATCTAATGGCCTGTGAAGAAATTAATCTTCCAAGCCTGCCTTCAAGTCCTGCTTCTATAGTAGATTGGGGATGCCTGCATCCAAAAATGGTACTGTAGCAACACATACATACATACATACATACATACATACATACACACACACACAGAGAGAGAGAGAGAGAGAGAGAGAGAGAGAGAGAGAGAGAGAGAGAGAGAGAGAGACTATTGTTAGCATAGCTACAATATATAAAATCAGGTATTTGGGATTTCATCTCAATAAGAAGCAACACAGAGATGAGTAGCCAAAGTTAGCCCAGTAAAGGTGTCTCTGTTTTGTGGATTTTGGATGCCATTGTACTTCACTGTATGGCCAACAAACCCCTGGATATATTTTCTAAAGAATCCATGTCTGTCTGGGTCCATAAGACCTGACACACAGCAGAAATAAAGCAGTTTATTTATTTAGTGCTGTAAGTTTTTTATGGCACTTCACAAAGTCTTGAAGGTGCCAGAAGACTCTTGTTTTTACTAACGTGACTACTCCTTTGGATGCGAATCTCTTACCATGTGCACTGGTAGCATAATGCATGCATAGCATTTCATATATATAAGCCATGGGCAGCTGGTGGATCTGCTGCTATGGGAGCAGCGAATCCACTCTGGATTTTACCACCACTTTCTCCACAGCTGCTCTGAGCTGAGTTGTAAGTCTGCCAGCACTGGACCCTAGCTCAGCTATTTCACTTTAGAGCAGCTGCAGGAGGAGAAGCAGTAAAATTTCACAGTGGATTTTCCATTCCTATGGGGCAGATCCATTGGCCACCCCAATGTGAGTCTATATTATATAGTACTGCTTCAAGTCAGCTCCCACCTTCCATGCCAAATAAATAAATAAATAAATAAATAAATAAATAAATAAATAAATAAATATGCTATCATGCCATCCATGGAAACTGAAAGCTGTTCATTTGAACAGAGAAGCTGTTGAACTAATATACATGCAAGATCTTGGTCCTGTACAATTTGGGGAAACTATTCCTTCTCAGATATTATTCTCAGATCTTAGTGATATTCACTTCTGCTATCTATTTCTGAATATAGGTGCTATCCACCTAACCACACAACTTCCATGCATGGAACTACTTGCATGCAACATACTGGAGTGGAGCTATATTACAAGAATTCAGGAAGCTGCCTGATGCCAAACCAAACCATTGGTTCATGTCACCCAGTGTTGTCATCTCTCGACTGGTAGTGAGTCTCTAGATTTTTCTGCAACCTGGAAACCTCTGTTATTCCTTGGTGTTCTCCCTTACAAGTACTTATCAGCAGTAGTGGCTTCCATGTCAGGGGAGCAGTGCCAGGTCTGACCTTTAAAGAAGTTTTTTTAAGATGCCACAGTTGACCCTCCACATTTACAGCTTTCTCTTTTGCAGATTTGATTAACGTGTTCTCTCTAGGAGTCTCTAGGTCCTCCACCAAAAGTATGATGGAGGTTGACCATAGAGTTACAGTGGAGGATAGAAAGTTTGGTAGTTTGGTGAGGCATCAGAGCTCTCTGACAGACCAGGCTGAATACCTCACCAAATTGCCCAGTACACACAGGCCAAAAGCATCATGATGCCGCCGATACTAGGGTTCAGGAGCGTGCAGCAACCGCATGCTCCCAAACTCTAGTATGTATGGACAGCACCATCTGGTGCACACGTCCGTGATGTGTCTTGTGCAATGTGTCCAAATGTTGCGATGCACAAGACACGTCACTACGATGCCCCAGGGTGCAAATGGCACCTTGGTGGTGTTGCAGGATAGGAGCTCCATTTCAGAGCTCCTTTTTCCAGCAGATCGTTGTCGTGGCCATGCGGTTGCCATGGCTACAATCCAGAGGAGAAAGGGACAGGGCCACCGCTTTCTCCTAATCTGTACTGGGCCTTAGTTTCTAGTAAAAGCTCGGCCTTGATTGGTTCTCAGACCCATTTATTTGTCTATTTGGCAGTCCATGATGTCTGTAGAACGTGTGTGTGTGTGTGTGTGTACATGCCTTCAAATAGGCCTGTCAAGTAATGGCAACCCCATGAATTTCATAGGGTTTTCTTAGGCAAGGAATACTCTGAGGTGGTTTTGCCATTTCCTTCCTCTGCTATATAGCCTGCAACACCTGTATTCATTGACAGTCTGCCATCCAGTTACTAACCAGGACTGACCCTGCTTAGTTTTTCAAGATCTGATGGGATCTGGTGCATTTTAGAATACGTAGGTCCTAAACTTTCAACCTCACATTTCAAATGAGTTGATTACCTTCCTGTTAGCTTTCTCATTATCCAACTTTCACAACCACACAGAGAAACTGGGAATACTATGGCATGGACGATTACAACTTTCTTTTAATTTAGTTGTTATTAATTGCTGTCATATCGAATAATTAAAAATGACCATTATGAGGGAAATTATTTTACACAATTATTTGATCTTGTTATACTTCCTTCTTAAGAGCAGCATGGTACACTCACTTCTTGCAACAGCTGCAATGACTGGTGGTCTGTTTCTGGAGACAATGTAAAGTGCTCAGGTCTTGCAGACTGAGGACTATGGCTTCCTTGATTGAGTATATCCATCTGGCATGTGGTCTTCCTCTTTTCCTACTGCCTTCTACTTCATTGTCTTTTCCAGTGAGTTGTATCTTCTCATGATCTGTCCAAAGTATGACAGACTGTTTAGTCATCTTGGCTTCTAAGGACAGTTAAGGCTTGATTTGCTCTAGGACCCATGTATAGTGGGCCCTTCCCTTACGCAGGGGATCTGTTCTGGACTCCTCCGCATAAGAGAAATTCCACGTATGCTCAAGCCCCATTAAGGCCAATGGGGCTCGTCCCTGTGGCGGCACGTGCCAGCGTGCACCATCAATGCTCACCCCATTACTCTTTCTGGCATGTGGTGCGGCTTCTTCCGGCGTGGTGTCCAGCGTATGCTGGATGACGTGTAAGGAGTGCCCACATATGATATGGGTGCACTGTATTTGTCTTTTAGCAGTCCATGGTACTGTAGAACTCATCTTCAGCACTGCATTTCATGTGAGTTAATTTTCTTGCTATCACCTTTCTTCAATGTCCAATCCTTTAGTGTTCAATGGTATATCTTTACATTCCAGGATCTTGTCTGGTTCCTTCCTAGCTGCCCTTCCAATTCCTAGTCTCATTCTGATTTCTTGATTGCAGTTTCCATTCTGATTAGTGACTGAATATGGATTAGCATGGAAAATCTTGAACTATTTCAATTTCTTCATTGTCTACTTTAAAGTTATGTAAATCATCTGTGGTCATAAACATTCAACTGCTCTTCAGCAAAGGGCTGTCCAACATGGGAAGACCTTGCCAGCAGCAGTGCTACAGTCAGCATAGCCTCTTGCTTTATAGCAGCTCACATTTCCACAACCACGGAAAAGTAGTCCCACTGGTGAGTCTCATTTTAGCATACTCTAAATCAGTGATTCCCAAACTCTGGTCCTCCAGGTGTTTCGGACTTCAGCTCCCAGAAGCCACAGCCATTTTGGCCAGTAGTTTAGGATCCTTGGAACTGAAGTTCAAAACACTTGGAAGACCAAAGTTTGGTCTAAACTGTTTCCACTACTTTCGATCACAAATAGTCTCATTTATATCCAAACAGCTATTGGGATGCAGAATGCAAGGTCTCCGTTACACACTGTTCAGTTAATAAAAGAGAGGATCCAGAAAGAGGCAGAGTAGAAAGACTCATCTGGTGAGAGATAGCATTCTCTTTACACAGCCTTTTAACAGACTTTCATTTACTTGAAAGTTAAATAACACACAACTCAACCAGTCAGTCAAAATACATCTTTGCCCAAATATGAGATCCGGGTATAAGAAGTCCTATATCTAATTTAATCTATAGTTATTTCAAACAAATGATACACACACACACACACACACACACACACACACCAATCATTTGCATTACAAATAGCATACTTTAGAAGGAAGGTTGGCTGGAGTTTGGGTGCAGAATTAGACTCTCATATTCATGTGCACATTTGGTACAGCTATTTTCAGTAAGATACTTCATACATTATTGTCCTCTGGCGTTGCAGAATCGGTGCCAACAAACAAACCGATCCTTTTAGCCTGTCAACACTAGTTGCCTTAGACTCAACCCTGTGGAGTGCTGGATCCCACATGGAGGTGCTAAAACCCTTATATCCTACAGAAAGCTCCTTAGCGTTTTCCCTCTACTGAGAACACAAAACTTGATAGCTAGATAGCTCAACAGCAATATCTCATGGTAGAAATAACTTGTCAGACCACACACAAACTCTCTCATCTTTCACACACAATTTATTAAAAAAGTAATTTAAAGAGTTGTTCATTTCACCCCAAACCCTTCAGAACTGTATTGTTGCAATGCTGAGCATTAAGGATTGGAAGACGATAGAATGGGATGTGCTGGTACATCTTGGGTTGATATGCAATGGATCAGCAAGTGGCCTTAACTCTGTGTTTATAGACGTACCCATCCCAAGCCCAGCTATTCTGTATACAGCTATGATTAATAGATCTTGAGATTCTGGTAAAAGGAAAAAAAAACCCTATCAAACCTGAAACCTGACCACTTCATCTATACCAGTCTTCTCCTTAATGATGTCCCAGAAATCCCTGAAAACTATGCCCTCTTATCTTGAAGGAGAGATTTAATAGCAGCAACAGAACCATTTTTTAAAAACATGTCAGTGAAATAAGATCTTTGTCTTGAATGATGAAGAATGCTTCGTATGAGTTGCTTTTTGTCTGTCTTTCCAATAAGGTGATTTCTGTTCCTGAAAATATTTTTTTTCTTCAAAATTTTTCTTCTGGATTAGTTTTAAGTTTGTACTTGAAGTGCAACCCACATCTGTTATATCAGTGAGCAAATTTGTGGCTGATAACTTTGGGATGTTCTAGTTGTAATTACAAGTAGTGTTACTAGAAATCATTAAATAAATATTTTAATGTCTGCTTGTTTTGTCCTTGGCACTTCTTTAAATTGTTTTTCTGGTTAATGCTACACTGCCATTTGTCTAAATAATCTAGGACACTTAACCATACTGAATATATAGGCAAAAAGATGGAAAGAAATTTTGCAGTGTATCTTTTGCCAAACAAGCAATTTATACATTGAACTATAGATGCTAATTGGAACTTTAAATGATGTATCCAAAGTGCTGAGCCATATCCTTTGGATAGATTTTTAAAATTCAAACTAAAACCGGGAGTGGGTCATTCTCCCACTGACATGGGAGCCACCGGCCACCACTGCTGTTAGTAAAAGCAGATGAACAGATATTAGGGCTAGAAAAGTTCTGATAGTGTTCTTCTCCAATCCCATAAGCAACACTGTTCATGGATGAAATCATATTGTCCACATAATAATACTTCATACCGTAGAGGAAAAGACTAAGCGAAACCAAATATGTCATAGCTATGATTTGGGCAAGGAGCAGATTTAGTAAAGCACACTGTGTAAAACACTCCAGACATCCATGCCACATGCTAATAGACAAGGCGAAAACCCCACAGAGCCACATCCAATATGCCTAGAGGATATATACTTCCCAAATCCTAAATATGGAAGTGAGCTATATTGAACATGAAAGCAAAGCCGGTGCACTGGGCCAAATCAAAGAGAAAAAATGTTGTTAGCTTGTTAGCACAGCATTGGTCAGAAGACAGATTGGCAATGGTTGGTAGATCTCTGAGTGATTTGCAGTAGATCAGGAAGGGTTTTGAACTCCCTATTATTTAGTAAAAACAACAAATATATAATAGGAAGAAGAGAGAGGAGGAGGAGGAGGAGGAGGAGGAAGAGGAAGAGGTGGTAAGTGTTGTCGTCAGCATTGGCATCCCAAATTATACTGCTAAAGTGAAGAAGGTTTGGGGTAACCAAAGTATGGAAAGACGTATCTGTTATGAAATCCAAATTCTTGGGTTTAGAATTAGCTTAATTCCAAGCTTTCAATTCTTAGCCTGAGGTCTGCATCCACTTCTGTCTTAGCATTATGATGGCCGTGTTACAGCAACTTGCTGATTGGGTTATATGACCATTGCTCCCATTAGAAAGCAGTTCTGATCCTACTGTGATTGGTTTCAATCACAATGAAGTGAGGCAAGCAAACACACACACACACACACACACACCACTCTTTCCTGACACTAGTTCTTTGGTGGTTCTTTTGAAAAAAGTCAATTCCTAAGTGTGTTCAACAAGTGGGAACGACAGATCTGAATCATTCTTGAAGGGAGGGATTAATGGCAGAGGGGTGTTTATCATCCCTTCTCAATTTTTGGTAGATCCACCATTCCTCCCTCCCCTTCAGCACTTGTGGTGTGACCTATGGATGCATAATTATTTTTAAAAATTAATAGAGGTTTTGAGTCACTGATTTTGCAACTACTTGCAATTACTCAGGTGGCAAACCGGGTGATTGAGCCCACCATTTCCCTGCCATTCCCGCCCCCCCTCAAACCAAAGAACAATTAGGGCTCTTATCCCATGGCAAATATCCATACAGATAATATTACACCTATGAAGAAAAGCTGTGTGTTACATAAAAAAAAGAGAGAGATGACAATTGCACCACCACTATTGCAAATGTGCAGACCCTTCCCATTTATAACATCTCAGGGCAACACGTACAGAACATGACTTACATATAAATTCTTTCCCTGTACATATTCCTTCCCCCAGCTGATCTTTATAACTTCTTCTCGATTAAGAGATTTTTGCCTTCTTGTTGACTTAAAAAAGATTTTTCTGATCATAGAATCATAGAATTGAATGAGACCGCAAGGACCATCCTGTCCAACTCCCTGCCATGCAGGAATACACAATCAAAGCATTTCCAATGGCCAGCATGGCTTCATCTGCTCTTTCATACTACCCAAAGGTGTTATTTAATTGCTTCATTGTGCATTTTCACACATTATGGTGCATATGTTGTACATCTGATTTGTCATATTGTAATTGGTATTGGAAAGCTATCTTCAATTACATCACCCTAAAAAGGTTATGGCTAATATGATGTGAAGATATATGGAATAATAACTACATGACAAGGAGAAAGAACTGGGCAGAGGGAAAAAAAGATTAAAGATGTTGCCCTGTGCCCACAGATTTGGGATTAATTCCCACTGAATTTACCAAAATAAATTTCTGACCAAGTATGCACAGGATTACACTATAAATGGTGAATGTTTATTCTAAAAAGGCACAATGAAGCCTTACTAATTGTTTGGATGTTCATGTTATATCACCAACACTGTTAATGGCCAGTGTAATAACATTTTTTTTTCAAGCCAAGTGATTTTACTCACAGTACTGTGCACTGTATATATGTACTTGTGTCTCTACAATTTTCCTCCAGGCATCTGACAAACTGGATTACAATCCACAAAAACCCATGCTATAATAAATCAGTTATTCTTAAAGATGCCACAGGAGTCTTTATTAATGGCAAAAAGGCCCAGTATGGTAAGATAAGACACAAACTTGGTACAGATAGATTTAATATTAACAGGATAACACGTGAGCTATTGAAACTATGCGAAAGCTAAGGAATCTCTTAGTGTTTTCAAAGAGCAGTCTGTTCAGAAATATTTAAATTTAGATAATCTCCCCACTGTGAAGTGCTGGATTAAATGTTTCTAAATGTGTTACCCTTTTGTAGGAGCTTCGCTGGAGAAGGACAACGCTCCTTCTCCAAAATTCAGACAGAGGCCAAGAATAATGACAACATCCTCATCTTGGCACAAAAATAGTCTCTGAATTTGATACACAGTGAGTAAGGTAAATAGGATGATAGGATCATAAATATCTAGCATCCAAGGCAAATAGTAACACTAAGTTATAAACCTGCTCATCCTATTGAGATTCATTTGCAGTAATCAAGATTCATGCATTTCTTGAAGAAACCATGATGAAAAAGTAACCTATTGACACTTAGGTTTCAATTGTCATAAAGGGAACTTTCAAAACCTTGAGACAGAACTATAATTGTGGTACTCATAAATCATCTTGTTTGCAATCCTAAATTATAGCTCTACAAATTTCTAATGGTCACCACTAAGCAATTCAACTACTGTATTGTTATTGTAGATGAGTTTGATTATGAATCAATGGAATGTTTTTTGTAGGGGTTTTTTTTTTTTTGCCTTTATGAATTAGAAGATCATTTGGTATAGCAAGGATACTGTGTTAGAAGTTTGCCTTCTCTGATCTTGTTCAGCTGCTAGTTCCAAAATGAGCATTTTGCATCTTGATAAGGTATTTGCCAGAGACAAAGAGAGAGGGAACATAGGCTTACCAGGTTTTTTGGTGGGTTCTGGCATAGTTTTCAGTTCTTCTTTATTCCCAGTATGTGACAGGTATGACAACAAGTAGCCACAAGTCCTGAGGAGAGCATGCAGACCAATATGGCAAGCAGAAGGGGAACAGAATTCTTCTGCTTTATATACAGCATTGAAATATCAATCAAAATAGCACCTCCTCTCCTCTCAATGCAAACCCTCTGAAAACTGACCGTTATGGGAGGTCTGCTTACATCTGTTGTTTGCAGCCACTGCGCTCTTGGCTTTAGGAAAGAATCTCTACAGCATTTCATGCAGCTGAGGAGAACAGCTATAACTTTCTAAATTGAGAAGCATCAGATTCGCACACAAAGTGAGGATCAGAACAGACTGCCAGACAATCAGAGATGCAAAATCTGCTCTGAATTACGCACACACACTTCTCTTCTCCTCACCCACTCTACCGCTACAGCATGAAGATACCCCAAAGAGACAACCTGATAATGAACATACATTTCTACTTACCTTTTGTTAATACTTTGTTGGATAACACAAGCATACTAATGTTTTTTTTTTAATTTAAGGATTCTGGAGTATTTATCCTTGTATAAGCCTGTGGCAGACTTCATTGAATCCTTCACTAAGATTAATATTTATTTTTTTCCTCCAGTTAGAGTCAGTGGGAATTTAGACACAGAAATTAATTTTGGTCATGAAGAAGACAGAAGACAGAGCTGCAGTCAGAAACACCATTTGCATGGAGGCCCTGAAAATATTGAGTTCCATTGATTTCTGTAACAGAAATTAAGACAATATAGTGAGTACCTGGTACTAGGTAAGCAGGTGCATGACATCCAAAAAGCTATGTAACTAGCCAACTGTTCTAACATGCTGATTGTTATATAATATTTTATTATAGATTGCTGTATTAGGAAACAAAACTGATGGTCATTTTAAATGAAGCAATTGCTTCTACAGGACAAAAATGAGTTTAGGCTTAAGTAGCTGATATTTCTCATCATAGAGTTTTCAAGGTAAAAGGCTTTCAGGAGTGGTTTATCATTGCTTTCTCCTGTGTGGTACTAACAAGAGTTAGCAAAGTGCCACTGCTGTTGTCTCTCAGAGGCCCTCTGCCAGTTTGCTGCTGCTGCTGCTGCCTACTAGCTGATGATTCACATAACTATAAAGTGAGTAAGGAAGATATTGAACTAGTTAGAGATTTTCTATTGGCTCAGTCATCTATTAAAATAGAGACTGTAGTAAAGAAATTGGAAGAAGGCTAAGGATATGTCTACACTGCAGAAATAAAGCAGTTTAGGCCTCATTCTCACTACCTTTTAAACTGGATTGTGAATTGGTTTGAACTGGTTCAAACGACCCTGGTTCCCACTTAATCTGAATCGCTGAAGCAATTCTGAGAGGGGGGCCATGCGCTAGACTCATTTAACCCATGTCTTTTTGATGCTGATTTTTCCACTTATTTTGCAATAAGTCAAATATGTGCAAGTTTGAACCACATGCAAATTGGAATTGATTCAAATTTCCCCTTTGGCTGGCTGGAACCAAATAATTTTGAATCAATTCATTTGTGAATGGGAACCACAAGTGGATTATTTTAGAGGGAAAA
>NC_056526.1:26886224-27047670 GCF_019175285.1 Sceloporus undulatus | reverse complement strand
ATGTGACCGGGGGAAATGTAGTGGGAACCACGCTCCATTGTCGAATCGATCCATCAATCGCACACCAATTTATTTGTGAGTGGGAATGGGGCCTTGATATCACTTTAACTGCCATGACTCTATCCTACAGAATTCTCAGATTTGTAGTGTAGTGAAGCACCAGTTGAGGCCACTATAACTTGAAGCAACTTGATGGCAAATAAAAACAAATATGTCCATATTTTGATCCAAATTACTGTGAGTAATGTACCATGCATCTGAATTCTAATTCATCTCTTAACGTAGTCCTGCCAATAAACATCACATTCCTTTTTGGGATAAAAGAAAACAAAACCAAAGAAGAAGAGGAGGAGGAGGAGGAGGAGGAGGAGGAGGAGGAAAAGTGTGAGTTGAGTTACAAGTGGCTTATGTCATGACAAATAAAAAAACTTTTAACATAAATATTAGGTTTCCACCCTTTCTTTTGAACATGCCACATCTCTAGTTATGTCAGCATGCCCTGAGTACTGAGGAAGAACTGATATTAGATATAGGAAGCTTACATCTGAAGTTCACTGGACAGACTTGGGCAAATAGATATCATAGTTTCTCAATTCCATTTCACTTCTCTAAAATTGGGATAATATTGATCAGACATACTCATAAACGTTGTTATGAGATTAATTGGATGAAGAAATATTGTGCTATGGCTGATAAGGCTTGCTGAAAACTTTCTGTGGGGATGTCAGTTCCCAGGAAAAAGATAACACCTAGAACAACTTTTTGCAACCTTAGCTCTGCAAACTGTATCTGCCATCATTCTCACCTAGTATAGACACTGATTGGGAATAATGGGAAATTTACTTGAACACATTGAGAAACTAAGACTGAAAAAGGCCAGATTAGTTAGACTGCGAAAAGGTTGCTGTTGTTGTCCCTCTGTCCAGAAATATTCCTGAGTCAAATGGAAGTCATCATATGAAGGGCCTCATTTGTCCTCTGAAATGGATTGTGTTGTTTATGCAACACTCCCTATCCCTACCATCCCAGGAGGCAAAAGGTCAGGAATGTAAATAGTATCCAGATCATTTCAATTTTTGTTTATATCACTTTTGCAATAAAATGTGGATTTGACTATCCTTTGTTGACTTGTGTTGCTTTCTAAGATGTTAAATCAGTTGAAGTTTTGTCTCTTTTGGTGTGGGTAGGTTTGATTGCTAAGAGTCAGCTGATAGATGACACTTTATAGTGAAAAAGATAGTTAACCTTAACAAATATTTCTCACAGAAATGCTATTAGTCTTGGGCAAGGGCCTTGATTGATGCCATTTATTTTTTAAAAAGTCTTTTAAGAGGCTGCTGCACTATTTTAAAAGTACTTTAAAACTTCTTTTTGACATTTTGACATGAATGTTTTAATTTGTTTTAAAAGGCAGTTGATAGTATAATTCCATTTTAATGTTTGTAGTTTGTTGTGGCACCAAAGCTCTCTGATGGAGAAGGCAAAATATCACACAAAATTACAAATACCAGACTTCCATAGGACTAGACCATGACAGTTAAAGAATTGCCAAATTTCATTAATTATGCAGTGTCCATTAAATAGGCCCTTGGGGCAAAGAGAAAGGAGACCTCAATATAAAGGGGAGGACAGAGTCCTCATTGCATTGTCTGTTTACATTCTCACTATGTTCACATCTGGAATTTTGGAGCAGTTCTATAAAGAGCTGATAAAGGACTTGTGCCCACCAGGGACCCTTTCACACTACATAATTATAGTACTATGATTCCATTTTAACTGTTATGACAACATTCTCTATAATCCTGCAATTTGTTGAGGCACTATTTTTAAAAAAGTGGGGTGGGGAGAGCCAGCATGGTGAAGTGGTTTGAATGTTGGACTAGGACTCTAGAAACCAGAGTTCGAATCCCTGCTTGGCCATAGAAACCCACTGGATGACCTTGGGCAAGACACACACTCTCAGCCACAGAAGAAGGCAAACACTGAACAAATATTGCCAAGTGATGTGTTCATTTTAGGGTCATCATAAATCAGAAATGACTTGAAGGCATATTGTGTATGAGGAGTCAGCATGGTGTAGCAGTTTGAGTGTTGGATTATGACTCTGGAGATCAGAGTTCGATTCCCCACTCAGCCATGGAGAGTCACTGGGCGACCTTGGGGGAATCACACACTCTAAGCCCCAGAAAACTCCATGATAGGTTCACTTGAGGAGTGCCATAAGTCAAAAACGACTTGAAGGCACACAACAAAAATATTGTGTGAATGAGTGTCATACAAAAAAAAAAAGGAGCCATGGTGCTGCTCTACTAGGTCCATCCCCAAGATCATGTTGATTCCATCCTTGCTACTTGCTCATTCCACATGAATGTCTGCAAGGGAAAGCTTTTATCTCTACACTTCTTCCTGGGTAGACATACTCAATATCCTGCAGCCTTGGAGGATTGTATTCTAGAACATGGGGGAAATCTTACACACATCAGATTTTCTGCCTCAGAGGCTATACACACACACACACACACACACACACACACACACACACATTTGGCTAGGTTTGGGTACTATGCATCTTTTGGGGGGGTGGGAGGGGCTGAGATACCATTTGCTGCTCTATCTTAGGCAGTAAAGTATCTTGAGCTGATCTTGCTTGCAGACAGCAATGTCTAGGCTGGCCATATTTCCTTAAGACAAAACAGGACATTGGGATGGCAAAAACGGGACAGGGTTATGTAATATTCCATACTCATGAAAAAGTAAGATGATAACAAAGGTTTATTAGATGAATGTACTGAACTATTATTCTTCTGTGATAGAACTCATACAAAAATTTAGGTAGATGTAGAGGGGAACTATATTTTACCACGATGGTACCTTGAATATTTCTCCAATGAAGTAATATTTTGCAGCAAATTTCAGTCTTTCAACAACTTATCATGAAACATCTCTCACTCCATGACACAATTTTGTTTTATTTTGGTTTTTTGATGACCACAATATCAAACAGGGATCTTTGAACCATTTTTCTTGAAAATGAGACAAAATTGGCATTATATTAAAACTATGGGACAGTCTAGAAATATTTCAAAAAGGAAAAAAAAAAGGTTCTGTCACATTTAAAATGGTAAATATAGTCAACCTATCAATATCTCATGTTCACAAATGATGGGAGAGCAGCCTACAACTCCACATGTCTCATCACATAACACATATGTGAAGGAATCTAGTCTTTTAAAGCCCTCTGGAAGCTATTTTAAGATCCATTCTGGAATATATTTTTAAAACAATGAATGTTTGTATGCCTGAACTGCTTCAAAACTCATTTAGATTAATATGCCTGTCTTCACCTGTGACGAGAAACTATGATTAATATGCTTTAATTCTAGAAGTCTCTCTGTTGTTTTATGCAGGGAGCATCATATGACATGCTGGACATTCTTTGGATCAAAAGGATCCTTCTAGTACCCAACTTGATACGCCTCCTTCCCTAATTTAGCATATGACCTTGTGTTTTGCCCTTATAATCTAAGGGAACAGCTTCATAATCAGATCCATCTTTATCCCCCTTTGGGTCTTGTATCCCATCATAATATCATTTCATAGACTGAAGGTTTTAAGACACATGCCCCCATGCCACGAAATATGGAGTCCAAAATATCCACCCATCCACCCCAATTAATCTCCTGATACTTCTGGCTTCTGTGGATATTCTTTTGAAACTCTGCATAATTCTCTTCAGCTACTGAGCATGCTGTTATTAGAAAATGGTTGCTAACCAGGGTAGAAGCTAAATTACTTATAGTCCAATGCTGTTAGGATGGTTTCTAAATTTATGCCAAGCCCTAAGCCACACTTCATCCACCCCAATTAAGCTTTTGGCCTCGGTAGATAGCCTTTTGGAATCCTTTTACAGTCCTCTTTAGTAGTTGAACATACAGCTTTGGGGAGTGTGTGTGATTAGACTGAAATCCTATTCACATTTACTTAGGAGCAAGCTCCATAGACTTATTTCAGAGTAAATATGCACTAGGGTCTGCCACATATTATCTCCAGTAACTTTCCACTAATTTACTACTTTATTATCTAGAGTATTTTATTATCTTTCTATTTAGCTACTGCCCTTTTACAAATAACACCCTTCTTATTCAAGGCTGTTCCTGTAACTGTTTTAATGGGATTATTGTGGAGTCCAAGACTTCTAGGAGTCCAAATAGTAGTCTAAGAGGCTGTGCACACCAGTCATAAAGGCCGACCTGGGGGCGGAGTTGGGGCATGGCATCCACATGACACATGCCCCTGCTCCGTCCCCAGGGTGGTATGATGCTGAGCACCACTCTAAACGGTGCGTGGCATCATGGCGCTCCTCTGGCACTGCATCTCCATGACACAATGCGTTGCGTCATGGAGATGCAGTGCCAGAGGAGCGCCTTAAAGCTGCAGCGTGCAGTGCGGCTATCACACCCTTTCCACGGTGCAAAACAAGCCAGATCGGGGCCACAGTGTGCAGTTTCCATGGCCCCGATCCAGGGAAAATGGAGGCAGCTGCAGGCCGTCCCTTCAAGGGCAGTCTGCACAGCCCCTAAGAGATTTAGCTGTTCACCTCTTTGAAAAAGAGATTCAAGGCCCATGTGTAAATTTATTTAATTAAATGTACATTCATGCCCCTATATTTCAAGCAAATCGGTAATTAAGGCCTAGTAGTTTTACAATACACCTGCTCCATTCATATTAGGAAGCAAAACACCTAGAACTATTTTGCTTCCTAATATGAATAAGCACAGCTGCCAGCATTTTAATGCTTCTTGTAGAGGGGTAGCTATAACCAGTATGATGTCTCGCTTCCATGATTTATTGCTATAACACTGGTTTATCATTGAATTAGAACAGTGGGAGAAGTCCTGGAATATGAGAATGAAATACTCTACTTCGCAATATGTCAGAGAAAACTATTACAAAATTTTATACAGGTGGTATTTAACACCTGAAAAAATAGATAAAATTTACAAGACGGGCAATAAGATCTGCTGGAATTGTAAAAAACATATTGGCACCTTTTACCATTTATGGTGGTTATGCAACAAAGCAAAAACCTTTTGGAAAAAAGTGCAGAAAGAAATCAATGAAATCTTGGGAGTTAAACTAGAGTTTAACGCAGTAACAATGATATTATGCATGTTAGATGGGGATGTTGAAACAAGGTTTGGGAAAACTATATTTTACATGTTAACGGTTGCGAGACTTGTCTTTGCAAGAGGTTGGAAATCAGATAAGATAATAGAAATTGAAGAATGGAGATTAAAGTTATTTCATATGATGGAATTAGATTTAATTTAACATAAAATGGAAAATCAAGATAGCTCCAAATGGAGGTCAAGTTGGGAATCTGTCATAAAATTTATGGAAAGAAAATGTGGGGAAAGGGCTAATTGGACCTCAAATATGGATCAAATTGTATAAAAATTGTGATAGGTGATTAGAATTTGTAAGGAAAACAAGAGACATATTATATGTCAATGGAAATTTTCATATTTTCTTTGGTAAGCATTCCTTTGCAAATTCGAGTAGATTGAGATTAATAAACCAGAGATTGGGAGAAACGAAATACAAAAATTGAAATTGAGGTGAAAAGGGGATATCCCCTCAAATAGAAGAATCTAAATAAAAAATTAGATTTTCAATAGAAATTGAGGGAAAGCGCTACATATGTTATTTAAATGGTTCTTTTTGGATTACAATTAAAATTTATTAAGAATTGTAGGAAAATGGCGTGGGAGATAAGCGAGTGTGCTGTCTGTATTTTTTGTGAGTGTCACATGATGGAATGTGTATTAATAATGTTGGAAATCTTTCTACGTTTCTTCGGGGGATATAGGAAGTGGTATTCAAATAACAGACTATATCAAAGTAAGAAATGTGAAATAAGAAGGAAGGGATTTGGGAATGTATTTTGTAAAGTATAAAGTTGTGATTATCGTAAGAAATGTTATGATTGTTGGTTACAGTGTATTCAAATTAATAATATATATATTAAAAACACTGGTAGTAAGAATCAATTTAAATTGATGCTATATAGGTTGTATGTGTACTGCAGAAAAAATGCAGCTTGACACTGCTGTAACTGCCATGTCTCAGTCCTATGGAATTCTAGGATTTGTAGTTTTGTGGGATATTCTTCCCTGTCAGAGATCCTGGTATAACAACAAACTATAAATTCAGAATTCCATAGCACTGAGCCATGGCAATGGTGTCAAACTGTATTAATTCTGCATTGCAGATGCATCCAAAGTCTACTGTTTCATATAAAGGATTTTTATCAGGTGATTTTAATTTGTTATCTTGTTTAAAACCTTTTGACTCATAAGGATGGGGCTTGCATAAATAGATCATATGCAATAATCTGCATTCAGCCAAAATTAAGTCCTTTCAAGTTCCATTTATTTCAAAGGGAGACATAAGCATGTGCTTAGAAGCTTTAGTTAAGATTGGGCTTCTCCCTATCAAATGAAAATATGCATTTCAGGGGCTTATGTTTTCTGGACCAAGCAGCTGTGCTAACACAATTGTCCTTGCATAAATAAAATATCATTATAACAGTGTGAGATTCTTGATCCAATAGAGATGTTGCATAAGGTAGCCTCACTCCTTTCATTGTTTCCCTGCCACAGTCCCATGCAATACATCCCATGCTGCTTTGATAGCCTAGTCTGGCTTGAAGGGCAAATTATGGCCCAGGGGATATTTAAGTCTTCCATTGAGGAGACAATTTCCCCTCTTGGAGTCAATCCCAATATTTGCAGCCATAGGAATGAGATACCTCAGGTATACAAAATGTTCTTGACAGTGGTATGATGAAAGTAAGGCTTGCATAATACTCTGGGGACTTTTTGACAAGCAGGGAAAGTGATGTCAACTGATGCCACCATCACCCATCCATGTTCCCTCTGAGTTTAGCTGCAATGAGGACGCTATAGCTGGAGGGAGTGTGTGGATTTCCTTATCAACAATACATTGTGTAATGCAAGGCATTTTAGGGTGATTTTGTTCTGAACAAATAATTGAGACACAGTGGCTTTGCAAAGGACCTCCTGCTGTTGGAGATGGAAACTGCTAGATCTGATTCATTTGTGACAACTGTGTAAGGAGTTAAATCACGAGGAAATGCTTACATTTTTTTTCTACTGCTACCAGATAAATAAAGCTCAGAAGTGGGAAAAATTTGGACCACCTCTCAATTGAAGTCTAGTATAAAAGAATTTAGGAAACAGCTTTTATGGACTGCAGTGGCATTGCAGAAATAATCCAGTTGGACACCACTTTAATTACCATGGCTCAATTTTATATAATTCTGGGAATTGTAGTTTGTTGTGGCACCAGAGCTGTCTGATAGAGAAGGCAAAATACCTCACAAAACTACAATTCCCAGGATTCCATACCATTGAGCCATGGCAGTTAAAGTGGTGTCAAACTGGATTATTTCTGCAGTGCAGATACAGCCATGGAAAAGCACATCTACTGCACAGTACAAGATAAAAGAAATGACCAGACAGAAATAAGTTTCTTTCCCATATGGGTTTCCTTCTATCAGTTTCATTGTGACAGTGGCAAGCTTGAATCTCCCCCATCAGTTGAGAAATGCTTTAGTTGAATGGCAAAGTACTATTCATTTATTAATTGACAGTTAGTTTCTTATGCTTTGAATGTGTGAACCAAAGACTTCATGTACGTGCTGAAAATTGTGTTTTGTTTTTGAGAAATAATACACAAGACCTGGTGCGTTTCTTTTTTTGCTCTGTAACAAAAAAATGTTAAATTGCTATGTAATTTTTTTTGATAGCTCAATAAAAACCCTAAAAAAATGGGAGCAAAATAGATCAACACAGTTTTGGACTCCTTTTGGTGATGCAGCTATGAAGACTGTCATGATGAGACCTTGTACTTTGAAGTGTACCATTACATTACTGCGTATGGATGGGAGGAAAGCAGCCCTGCTTCCAGTCCAAATAAGCTTGGCATTGTCCCAAATAATAGACTGAATTCATTTGACAGATCAACACCATTTGATGGCTATACTTTCTGCTTGACAACACCCAAACAGTGTAACTACTACATAGGCAGCACATGTCAGGGGGAGTGTCTCATAACAGGCCTAGGATTTCATTTCTCACAGTGGATCTTTACACGTGGGAGAACTCACCACAGGGGTCGACAGCTGGTGGTCTCACTTGATGGAGAAGCAAACAAGCTAGTAGGAACAACAGAAATCTAGTCCCTGTGTCTTTAAATGCTATGATATTGCATGGCGATGTAGAAAAAAATGGAACTAGAGAATCTGGGAAGAACAGACAAAACTCCTGTACTTGTCTAAAAAGAACCTTTTAAAACTTTGCTTGTCATGTTTCTTTGGCTGTTGCTTTTACAAAGTTGGTGTTTTAAACTCATACAAATGTGGTATTTTTCCATATTTAATTGTAACCAATCCTCATTATGGATTTGAAGGGTAGAGTCTAAATTTAAACAAATGTAGAATCTGTTGAGAGGTTGGCATGAATGAGAAAAAATTTTAACCCATAGAAGAAACAGAATTCAAACAATTAAACATAGATAAAGTTCAAAATAAGGGAGTAATAAATGACTGCTTTGTGACTGTATGTCTTCATCTAGCACTGAATACACAACTCCCAGTTTTGTACATCTTGTCAATGCCTGTTTTTCATTTTTTTCCAGGTCCTGCTAATCTAATCATTTTAGCGATTCATCATATTCTAAGAGATTCATCAGTCGAAGGAGGTTCTTTATCCTTCCAACTTTCTGCAGTCTAGTAAGATGCAAGGATTGTGCCACAAATCATGTTCCTCTATCAGTCTTCAAAAAATTCAAAGATAATAAATCATAGTTCATATCCCTGTAAGTATCTTTAATAATAAATATATTTTGCTGTCCTTGTTAATCCCATTTGTGTCAATCATTTTAAAGCAATACATTTTCTAAACCAATCTGGCTGAAATTTAAATAAGGACTCGGCACCATATTCTTTAAATTAAATATAAATTTGTATTGCATTCTAAGATTCTTTACCTTTAAAGGTGAGGTATTGCCACCAGTATGGTGTAGTGGTTTGAGCATTGGACTAAGACCCTGGGATACCAAGGTCTGAATCCCAAATCGGCCATGGAAACCCATTGGGTGAACTTGGGCAAGTCACATTCTCTCAGCCTCAGAGGATGGCAATGGCAAACCACTTTTGAAGAAATCTTGCCAAGAAAACTCTATGTCTGCATTAGGGTCAGCATAAGTGGGAAATGACTTGAAGGCACCCAACAATTGCAAATTATTTAGGCAATTCAGCTTTAGCTATTCTTGAACTGTTGCTTGCAATCAATGCTATGTAAGATGTTTATGTAAGATGTGTAGTTTGCCATCTGATTTCTACCAAAGTTGGTAGAAGCATCATCTGCATCTCTAGATCTGATGCCTGAAACATGCTTCTTTTGTCACCACACACATGATCACTTTACATATGACATTTAGGCATTAGGCTACTATGCTAAGTGTAACCATCAGTCCATTAAACCTTGTATTATCAGTTCCAGCTTGTGACAGCTCTCCCAAGCTTCACGCAGAATGTTTTTGTAGCACTAGTTGAAAATCTCTGGTATTTCCTGGTAATCTCTCATCTGTGTATTAACTGTGTCTGATCTTGTTTAATTTCTGAAATTGGACAAGGCTAGTATGGTGGCATCAACAAACAAGAAAATATACCATTATCTCAAAAGCAGTATTATAGAGCTACTTTAATAAATAAGCAGAAGAACAGTGAAAATAATGTATGAACTTATAAAAATCTAGTTCATTGTTTTAATGAAGATCTGCCTTCTTTGTCTCTCCACGCACCCATTCACATATAAATATACAGTATACTATATGTGCATTGCAAAATGTAGTGAGACATTTCTGAGCAGTGAGAAGTACTTATAATTTGACTTCCTTTGGGGGAAAAAGGTCGCTGACAGTTTATTTGCTAACATGAAGGCAAGAGGACTTTTCTCCTTTGTTTGAACAGTCAAGCTACTTCACTCGCTGCTTCCACACTGCAGTATTAATGCTGTTTGATATTGCTTTAACTGCCATGGTTCCATCCTATGGAATCCTGGGATTTGAAATTTGCTGAGGCAGCAAAGCTCTCTGAGAGGGAAGGCTAAATGTCTCACAAAATTACAAATCCCAGAATTCCAAAGCACTGAGTCATGGCAGTTAAAGCAGTGTCAAGCTGCATTAATTCTACAGGGCAGATGTAGCCTTGGTAGCTGTGGGGGATGACTCTTGAGGAATCTAGCTTCTTTCTCTGACCTACTCTGCCCTGCCCTGCATCATTTTGAGTGTCAGGGAGACCAGCTAAAAATCTTTAAATGGGATTTCAAAACTTATACATCACTATTATTTCCACTGTGTAAGAATTCTTTTTGTACTGCTTTCCAGAAAATCAGTTTTAGACTGAAATAGGGTTCTTTGGTATTCTAGAAAAGGGATGTTTTAAAGGAAGTAGGGTATATCTGAATGGGATTAGCTCAAGACATTTTGGCACCTGAGGCAAAGGGCAAAATAGTGTCTCCTGTTCCAGTCACATTGCTGTCAACATGGATGAAAGGACAGCATCCTCTGCAGCATGCAAGGGCAACAGACGTACAGTGGTACCTCGGGTTACGAAATACCCAGGTTACGAAATTTCCGGGATACGAAAAAATCCCATAGAAAATAATTGTTCCGGGTTACGAATGTTTTTTTGGGTTACGAAAAAATTTTTGGTGCTTTTTTCGGCTTTTTCGCACGAAATCGCGGCTTTTCCCCATTAGCGCCTATGGCATTTCGGCTTGCGAATGCTTTTCGGGTTACGAAAGCGGCGGCGGAATGAATTAATTTCGTAACCCGAGGCACCACTGTATGTAGGGAGAACAGGGCTTTGTCCTCCAGTAAAACTAGTTGAACATTTCTGTTTTCTAGCATCTTACTGTTCTCCATTCACTACCCTCAGCACATACACACCATCTATTTAAGATAGCCAATTCAATCTGTTTCATGAGAGGGCTAGTTTATTAAAGATCCAAACTGATACATAAATGAAGTGGGATGGTCAGGCCAGCCTCAATTGTATCTGTCTGAAAAGAAGTAGGATGATATCCCATCCCACTTTGAGCACTGCACTGTTCCATGGAGAAATAAATGAATCTCAAGGTGGGTAGAGACAATATTTGTACAAAGCTTGGAAATGCTCCTTTTAAAAAAAATATCTATAGCTCTCAGAATCCCCTGGGGAAAACCAGAGTGAGAGCATTTAGTTGGTGACAATAGTTATTTGGTATACCAGGCATCTGGAAAATGTCCAGAGCTTTGAAATCTTACTTTGTGACAATACTGCTCAGAGGCTGGACAAGCTGCAATTACTATCAAAGCCATCATGCCAGTTGAGAGACTACGGGAGCTGTAGTCCAAAAAAGCCGCTTTCCTAGGTTCTGCATGGGCAAAACAATCAATTGTGGGAGTAGGGAGAGAACTCGGCTAATATACCCTTACTTCTTCAACACTAATTTTAGAATCATTGCAGAGCTACATAGCTCATGCTTGGAAAGATGGTGATGCCACCATCATTTGCATTGCTGAAAATAATTCTGCATAGCCCTCTTTCATACACCGTGAAAGTGAAACTCTTCTTACACCAAACAGTGCAGTACAGTATATCTGTTATTTTAAATGGGACTTTTGCTGGAATTATAGGCACTCATCGATGGGAAAGATTCTTCTTCCAAAAATAAACCCTTCCTGCTCAAGTTAGAGCCTGAGGCTTAAGGGTATTAGCAGTCTGGAACCATAACAATACAAGCCCATGTTAAGCCCAAATGAGGTTGGGTGGCATTTGTGCATAGTGTAGTCACTGGTTTGTTATGATAAGCTCAACAATCCATTTGGGGGTTGCTGTTACAGTACTATTTCAAAGGTATAAGTTGGATAAGTAGGGGAAATGGGTGCCATCTACTGGTAATGGCATCAAGTGTTAGTTAACACTTTTCCATGGGCATATCCAGCTGTTTGAGGGTTTGCTTATTTGCTTTCGAAAAAGATTTATTTCAGAATGTGTGGTATAGGAAATGAAGAGAGAAACATAAGAGATTTGAAAATTCTCTGTGGGTAAAACAGAAAAACTTCTCAGTGGGTCATGGTCTTTATAAATACATTTTTCAATAAAACAGTCCATTTCCCCCAAAAAACTTATTTTTCACATAGATAAATATAAATAATCTATTCCTTAGTTTTTTGTGGTTTTTTTGGGCTATATGGCCATGAAAGCCTTCGATTTCACATTGGAAATCTATTCCTTCTTGAATTTTAGATTTTTTGGGTTCCAGCGAACAACGAGCAGCTACTCCTCTTTGCAAGCGTAGTTGCTGGAACTGACAAGAATGAGGAAACTAGAACAGTGTAACCCCAAGCTCATGGTTTGGAAAATCTTGGTCAAAGGATATTCTTGTAGATTATATGACATTTTCTAAAATTATCCTTTATTCCTAATGTTTAATGCCGAGCCAGTCAAGGGAAAAGTGATAGTGGCACATAGAACTCAACTGAATACTTTGCCTGACATTGTAGAAATCTGATAGCTTTTGAATAGTCTCTCTCTCTCCCTTGCGTGAGCATGAGCTCTCTCACTCTCGTTCTGTTGAATTCTGCATGGCTATTCTTGGGCAAAAGTGCACACTCTCATAATATTTCTGGGATGCTGACAAAAGAAGCCACACACAGACTGAGTGAAAGAATAAAGGTTTGTAACCAGAGAAATACAGTAAAGAATAAATTAAATGCTTGCTTGTCACTCTCTAGCCCAGGGGTAGGCAATCTTTTTGAGCCGGGGGTCGGGTTGCTGTCCCTCAGACAACTGGGGGGCCGAAGCCAAAAAATAAATAATTAATTTTTTTAAAAAAAAAACATTAAATATATAAATAAACCAGGACAAATGTAGGACAAAATTTTCTAATGGAAGACACTTTTTTTTAAAAAATGGAGGACACGTGAAAAAATTTGCTGATTTTTAAAAAAATGTTAATATAAATGCATGTTTCTGAGGCTTCTATAGACAATTGCCACCAAAGGCCCCGGTGGCAATCGGCGGCAATCGGCGGCAGGACCGGGCTGGGGCTGGTCTCAAGGCCTTGCTGGGCCGCATCCAGCCCGCGGGCCGCAGGTTGCCTACCCCTGCTCTAGCCCAAGATTTGGGGTGGTTGTTGTTGGTTTTGTTTTGTTTTCTGCTTTTTCTTATTCTTTTTAAACCTTAAGGTGTTTGTAAACAATATGCACAGTTTCATCTGAGCTCATCTTTACAGTCAAATCACACAAACATGTGAACACATGGTTATTGAGGGATAAAGTTAAAGCATACTGGCTTGCAACTTGCAATAAGCTGAGAAGTATGTAAATCAGGTATGTCTCTGGTAATGCAAAAAAAAATAAATAAGCAAACATCACAATTAGGAACAGTTATATACCCCTATTTTGCACTACATTTTGTGATAGTGAATTCCAAATTCAATACATAGAATCATAGAATTGTAGAGTTGGAAGAGACCATCCAGTCCAACCCCCTGCCATGCAGGAACTTCCAATAAAAGCATCCCCGACAGATGGCAATCCATTACACATATTCTGTGTAAAGAAACATTTCCTTTTCTCTGTTCAGAATCTTTCTCCAGTTGGATTCTGTAGATGAGGCCAGGTTCTAGTATGACAGAAGGAGAACAATTTCTTCCTATCTATTCACAATTGATGATACTCTACTGTTGTATCTGCCTTTAGTTGCCTTTTCCTAAGCTAGACAAATTCCAGCTCTTTGAAAAAATATTTTGGGATGATAATGCCCAGAATCCCCCCACCCCCACCTGCAGGCAGCATAGACATACTGCTGCAGAATTTGGCTGGCCCAAAAATTAATTTGTCCAGGTCTGCCAATCTCTATAATATTTTGGCAAAAGTATTTTTTTGAGAAGAAAGGGAGAAGAGAACTTGAAGAATACACTTCTAAATAGAACAGACAAAATTACAATCACCTAATGCCTAGACTGAAGGTCAGACACTTCTGAATCAGTCACAAGATTTGTCTTTGGTAATGCCAGCTCTTACTTCTCAAGCACTTGCAGTACCATAGCAGAAGACAAATCCTGCAAACCTCAGGTTAAATGGCTCAGTTGATTTACCACAGGCTAAAATTCAACATGTGCATTTTTTCTTATAGCATCTCCCCATTGACTTTTTACAATTATAGCATTTCCTTCTAAATGTTTACAGAGTCATATTGAGGTTGAAGGAAGCTTGTTTTCTGCTGCTCCAGAGACTAGGACACAGAGCAATGGATTCAAATTTCAAACTACAGGAGAAGAGAAGGTTAAGAGGTGATATGATAGCCTTATTTAAATATTTGAAGGCTGTCATATTGAGGAGAGAGCAAGCTTATTTTCTGCTGCTCCAGAGAACAGGACCTGGAACAATGGATGCAATCTACAGGAAAAGAGATTCCACCTCAACATTAGGGGGAACTTCCTGACAATAAGGGCTGTTCGACAGTGGAACACACTTCCTATGAGAGTGGTAGAGTCTCCTTCCTTGAAGGTCTTTAAACAGTGGCTGGATGGCCATCTGTTGGGGATGCTTTGATTTAGAGTTCCTGCATGGCAGGGGTTGGACTGGATGGCCCTTGTGGTCTCTTCCAACTGTATGATTCTATGATTCCATCGCATCATTAAGAAAAAACTTAACAGTAAGCACTGGTATGAAAATCTTCAACGTTGTGGATGCAGTACCAGCATTTAACCACTGCACCACCAGGGCTCAGAAGTACTGAGGGGTCTAGCTTGAATGTGACAGGGTTTCTGCCTGATTCCAAACTGGACCAAATTGAGGGTGCATAAATCAGACGTAATAGAAACAATGGGATTCCCAGCTGGTTGATTGTTTTAATCAAGCAGTGATAAAACCAGGACAATCCCAGGGTGTTTGGGACAGGATGAGGTGTTGGGAAATACAATGGAGGCTAGCAGGGAGATTGGCTTACTGCTTTAGGCTAACAGACTTCTTTTATCTTTGACCTTCAAGAAGAAAAGTGTATGGCAGGGGCTTGCGAGGAAGCAATGCTTACGCCCATTAAGTTATATGGGTCCTTTACACATGCCCTCAGGTCTTTTGTGACCACTCATGAGAAGTTCACTTAAAGGCCATCATGACCTTTCCAGGTTCATGCTTTTTGGCTTCTATGTAAATGCTATTAACAAAATATTTGTACCCCAAAATAACGCAGGGCATGCAGGGTGTAGTAACATGTGCCCTGGTCTAGTGTCCTATTCCTGATTCCTCTTAATTATAAAGACTTTCTATTGGTTGGGCTGGATATCTCTATCTGACAGCTGAACGAGTCTGCACCTTAGTGCTGAAATTCAGCCATCCATGTATTTTTGTGTTGATTTTTACAGTGTGAAGGTTAGGCTGCTTTCCATAATGATATGACCAGGACAGTTCAAAATAGGGCAGCCAAATACATATTACAAAAGAAGGAGGGGGAAAAGGAAGGAAGGGAGGGAGGGAGGGAATCATCAACGAAAGAAGGCCAAGGGGAATGCAGATTTAGAACAAAATGTCTACTTCTGATCTGATCTGTAGGACTGTTTAGCTGCCAATCAGAGTGCAAGGAGGAGAATGTTTCCATTTCTTTCCCATTGGCAAGCAAGGCTATGATAACCAGAGTTGGAACCCCTGTAGCAGTGGCATCATGGGGGGGGGAGGGTGCAGGGATGTGGCCCACACAGGGTGACACCCCAGAGAGTGGTGACACCCAGTTGCCCCCCCCCTTGCCATGGCCCGGTCCTCCTTTGAGGAAAACTGGGCTTCAGCAAGAAGGATGGGAGGGGCGCATGCTCCACAAGCCTGAGCCTGACCCCCCACCCCCCCTTGCAGATGCCCCACCCCTGCTGCATTGGAGGCCCCACCCCTGCCCTGCCAGGAAGTCCCACCCCTTGCACCGGGGTGACCCAGAGGCAGGAACGCCATTGCCCTGTAGCAATTCCTTCTCACAACTTTGCTTACTGGTGTGGGAGACCTGAAGTGCTTTTCTGCTCATAGTATTCCTGGGACCAGCATCATATTTATCCCCTTTAGCTAAGACTGTTTCTTTCCTGGAAACTGGACAGGCAATCTATATCTCATGGGCCAGCATCAGTCCATGAACCACCACTTCAAGTATCAATGCTAGAAAATAAATTATTCTCCTCTAAAGCAAGATGCAGATGTCAATCCCTGAGACAGGGTGCATCTACACTTTAGAAATAATTCAGTTTGACACCACTTTAAGTGCTAAAGCTCTATCCTATGAAATCTTTGGATTTGTAGTTTTACAAGGCCTTTAGCATTCTACACCAAAGAGTGCTGGTGCTTCACATAACTACAAATCTGTGGATTCTCTAGGATAGAGCCATGGCAGTTAAAGTGGTGTCAAACTGCATTCTTTCTAGTGTAGATGCATCCATAAATCATGGGTTACAAAACCTCAGGTAGAAGTGGTGCTCCTTATCCCTATGGATTATTGGTTTTGCCTACCAGGTAAGGAAGTCTTAAGGAAGGAATTGTACCTACAGTTTTCAGTTCAGAAAGAGGAGGGGGCTGTAGAAGAGAGAAACTGTGACTACTGTGGAATAAAATAGTTATCTGAAGAATTCTTATTATTAGGCCCTTGTCAGTTTGAATTAGGTAATAGGATTTTAATTAATAGGCGTAGTAAGGAATGGAAGGGGAAATTCTTTGCTTTATGTGTTGGTATCTCATTTGCATTTTTATTTAGGACTTTGAAGGTTTCATCTTCACAATTGTTGATCTGTATACCTTGGAGATTTCTGCAAGCAAGTCCTGCACTGGTACCTTACTGTGGTCATGGAATTCTGGAAAATTTGTATATGTGCTGTATCCCTCTATGAGGGTATGTTGCATTGTTAGTATGCGTGATTTGAATCTGGAAATACTGTAAACACACTGTAACTATGTTTCAAAATTAATTTAAAAAGTAGTCTCATTGCACCTAAAAGAGCAGTACCATCTGGGATTAGGAATTCACAGCTCAGGATTAGGAGAAAGGACCTCCATGTCAATAGCTATGGCTTGCAAATAACGTATCCATTCTGTTGCACACTGCTTTGATACAGGCTGTGATAAATGGAAGTCGCTCCATTTGTCAGAGCATTCTTCTCAGAAAACAAAGAGTTAAAATGTGTGAAGAGGTACTATTACATTTTAATAAGGAAGCATCACAAAGGTGATGAGATAGCAACTGACCAATGAGATGGGCAGTTGGAGAGAAGCACAAAAATTCTTTTGTTGTTGTTGTTGTTACTTGTTATCTAGTTTGCTTGGACTTGTGGCAATTCTATGAATGAAAGACTTTCAATACCCACTGTAAGTAACAGCTCTGCTAATGTCTTGCCATGTTTTCCTATGTTGAACCTCCCTAACTGTAAAGCACTCTTTTCCTTTTCCTATTGCTTTCCACATTAAACATCTTTCTCTTTTCTAATGTACAGTAACATCCAAAATCCACAAAAAGTGATACCTTTACTGGGCCAACCAAAATGCATAAAATATATATTGCAAGCTTTTGAAGCTCCACTGGCTTCTTCATCAGGCAAAGATATTAAAAATAATATAGGAGAAAATAAATTGACAATGTTAGAGTCAATTTATCTCCAAGTGGACATCCTATTTAGTCTTCCTCAGTGGCTTCTGTAACAATTTAAGATTTTGATCATGACTAGGGATATATCTACATTACGCTGTAGAAATAATGCAGTTTGATGTTACTTTAACTGCTCATTCCATAGAATACTGAGATTTGTAGTTTTGTGAGGCATCACCACTCTTTCACAGAGATGGCTAAAGACTTTGAAAAAAATACAAATCTCAGGATTCCATAGGATGGAGCTACAGCATTTAAAGTCATACCAAAGTGCATTATTTCTACAGTGTAGATGCTTCCTAGCTCTTCTCTATTCTATCTGAACAACACATTCCAAGATTTCATAGGAGGTCTTTAGAGTTAGGGGCCATTCAGACTACCTTTTACCCCAGATCAGGAACCGAATTATGCATGTAAAGTTCATATTCGTCCCGAATCTCCCACAAGTGAATCCAAGGCTTCCACACCCGTTTCAGAGCAAATGCCCCTTAGCACAGGTCATTTGGAAACAAGGTAAAAGCTGTATCTTTTTTTTAAAAAACAGGTTCGGCGAATATGAACTTGCCCCCGATCATGATCGGGTCAAGTTCATGGGAGAGGTTTAGGTCAGAGGGAGGGCAGAACTGGAGAAAGGGTGCCAACAGTGACGGAGGAGGAGGATGAAGGAGCTGGGGGGAAAGAAGAGGGCAATGGAGAGCAATCGGGGTAACAGAGCAGGAGCAGGAGGAGAAGGAAGGAGCCAAAGGGTAACAAGAGAATCAGTGATGGAGTAGGAGCAGGAGGAGGATGAAGGAGCTGGGGGAAAGAACGGGGCCATGGAGGGCAATCTGGGTAACGGAGAAGGAGAAGGAGAAGGAAGGAGCAGAACGAAGGGTCAAGTTCAGGGTAGCACCAGGCTTTCGCTCTCTCTTTTTACTTTTAAAAAAAACATTTTTGACAGACCATGCGCATGTTTTTGCTACAGGAAGATAGATATATAGATAGAATGTGGCTGCCTGCCAGTTCACTTTCCCTTTCATTTCCTTGCTTCCAGCAGCATGGCACTTTGCAGGAGGCTTTTTTTCTTTGCGAATGTTACAATGTGAATGTTACAAACATTTCTCTTTCCAATTTGGCAAATTGATACAAAATGCTTTTGCTACTGTCTGTAAAGAATTCAGGGGTAGCTGAGGGAAAGCAAAGGATGCATGGCATCCTATTCTAGCATTCCGAGGTGAGGAATTTATTATTATTATTATTATTATTATTATTATTATTATTATTATTACATGTGTATGAGGCACTCTGGGGTGGCAAGGAGGATGCAGGATGCAGAGATGGCATTAGATTGCATTTTGGGGTTGAAAACAGGGCCAAGGGAAGATCCATAATCTGCAGTGACCCAAATACCCACAACACACACACACACACACACACACACACACACACACACACACAGAGGAGGTTTTTAAATTTGACAAAATATGCGCATACTGGCGCCTGTTTTTTTTTTTTAAGGAAGGGGAAAGGGGGAAATCACCCATCTGATTGCCCAGTCACTGTAAGAAATGTCACCAAAGTGGAATCAAAGTCCTTCACTTGTTTGTTGTAAGTAATACAGAGAGGTACATGCACATCTTTGCTAGTTAGGCACTCTGATGCTTTGTTAGTGTGTCAGTGTTCTCAGTTAGTCTTTTTAATAACTTGTGAACTTTATCAGGCTCAAATCTCTTCTGCAGCCAAGATATTTCTCATCCTTATCAACTGTTTGGGGTAGGATGTCATACTTCTCATGCAGGAAAGGCCAGGACTGGAGCCAAGAATAAGCTGTTCTTGTGGCATAGTTTTTAAAGTGTTCTAATTTACCACAAGGTCAGTCTTAGAAATGTTCTGGGTTACTCTGAGGTCATTCTTGTTTTGCTTAGACATAGTGAAAATGCCTTCCAAAGTATATTGGGTCCATGGTATCCGCTGGGGTTTGGTTCCGGGACCCCCCATGGATACCAAAATCCATGATTGTTCAAGTCCCATTAAAAATAATGGATATTAAAATGGTGAACCTTTTATCAAGGTTTGCTTTTTGGAATTTGTATATTTAAAAAATATATTTTAAAGCCATGGATGCTTGAATCTATAGATAAAGAAATGGTTGATAGAAAGGCCTGATGCTGTAGCTCCATCGTATGAGGTCCTGGGATTTGCAGTTATACAAGCTCTTTAGCATTCCCTGCCAAGCATGTTGGGGTCTCACAAAACTACAAATCCCAGGATGCTGTAGGACGGAGCAATGACAGGTAAATTAGCAAGTACACTTCTATACTGCTTATCAGTGAACTAGCCCTCCCTAAGCAGTTTACAAGGTGTAAGCCAATTGTCCCTAACAAGCCGTGTACTTATTTTCTTGACCTATGAAAGGATGGAAGGCTGAGTGGACCTTGGAGCCCTCTTCTAGGACTGAGCTTATAACATTGTGGCTGCAATACAGGCAGTTAACCACTGTGCTACCAGGGTGTTGTCAGACTGTATTATTTTTACAGTCTAGACTCTAGATGCATCAAATTGCTATAGCTGGTGTGATGTTGCTGTTACAGCATAAATCTGAGTCCAGAGAAGTCCAGGATGCTTCCACATCAACAGCTGCCTTTTTTCCCTTCCAGTCATATGCCATTTTTCAGGTGTTCTGTTTTCCCCAGATATTTTAGAAAGAAAAAAGAAGCTAAATGAAACAGTGAGAAAAGCACAAAAGAAAAGTAGAAAAAATAATGTAATCTGTAACCATTCCCATAAAATTATGGGATTGCAAGTAAAAACTGCTCCAGGTTCAAATCACTGCTCCACCATGATGCTCAGTAGGTGATTTTACGTATCTGTCAAGTCCCCAGTTTATGAATTCCTTGGAATTGATGTTTGCTCTGCTGAGGAGCTCTAATGCCCACAAGGAACTATGCTAGGTTGCTATAACAGAAAATTCTAAGTCTAAATCCAATTATTCCATAGGATGGTTAAAGTGGTATCAAACAGCTATAACTGTATAGTATAGATATACCACCATTAGGCTGCATCCACATTGCAGAAACAATCCAGTTTGACACCATTTGAACTGCCATAGCTCAATACTATGGGATTCTGGGAATTGCAGTTTTGCAGTTTGGCTCAATTGGAGCCATTTAGCCTTCTCTGTTAGAGAGCTCCGGTGCCCCACAAAGTACAAATCCCAGGATTCCACAGCATTGAGCCATAGCAATTAAAGTGGGGTCAAACTGGATTATTTATGCAGTGCAGATGGCCTCTAAGTCATTCTCTCTCAGACTCTCCCACCTTGCAGAATGAAAAGAAGATGAGGAATGAGTTCCTTGAAGAAAGCATGGGATAAAAATATAGGCAGCAATTCCATATAGCTAAGTAGTATCTCCCAGCCCACCCTCCCAATCTGGACATTGCAGATGCTACGAATGAGTGCGGTTTGTTCTCCTGGCAATTGGGACACAGCTGATTGACCTTTCCACCCACAAGTAATCTTTTGTGCAATGTGAAGTCGAAGGCTTTCACGGACATAATCCATTCTCTGAAGATGCCAGCCACAGATGTTGATGAAATATCAGGAATAAACTCTTCCAGAGTTTTGGGCACATAGCCCAAAACCCCCACAAAAAACAAATGTTTTGTGCAACAGTCAGAAGCAAGATCTCAGCCATAATTCCTCCTTACACCAGAAATCACTTGTGTGGGGTGGGCAGGGGTGGAAACATTTAGGCATGACATTTGCCTCCTGAATCCAGGAGATGATCTTTTGTAATACTGTACAGAACAAATTGACCACAATAATGGAACGTCTGATGTCATTCTGTGATAAATACCCACTATCAAATCACATCCCTAGTAGGAAGTAGCCATAATTCCTCACTACAGAAGTATTGTGTGTTAATGGTGATGCCTAAAATAATCTATAGTGCTGTTGGAATTGTCAAGGTCTCACTTGTAATAGCAGACCTGGGAGAAGATGCCACAAGAGCAAAACAAGCCATGGCTAAGATAGGATTGCCATAACTTGTCATTTGAGAAACCCCAAGGTTTCCTGCCTGACATATGTCACAGAACAGAGCTTCTCAGTCTGAATATTTTTTTATTGCTTCTATTTAAACTTTTTATTTAGTTCTACCACCACTAAAGTAATAGAGGTTTTATATTATTCTGTTTCAGACAGGGTGGATCCCAACAGCAAGGTTAAGGTGATTCAACCTCTACAGAGCTGACCCACAGAGTCAACCCACGGAGAAAGTATTCTAGGAAAAGATCAAACATAGAGTAGGTAGTTAAGATTACTCTAAACTATAGAGGAAGTATTTCATATAAGAACAATCTAAATCATTCAGTAGATATTCCAGGTAGGTGTGTTCTGAAACAAGACACTCTAAGGTCTTGGGGGTAAAGGTTCAACCAGAAAAGAGATAATTGCAGTTAAGGGATTTCCAAGGGTTATTCCATGGTGAAAGCACAAAAGGAACAGGGAATCAAGGAAGTTGCTTTAGATATTACTTTCAACAGCATTCTTTCCTCAGAATTAAGACTCATAAGCACATTTTTGAGAAATTACTCTTTTGAACTATAGTTCCCAAAAATACAGAATGCTGGGCCATGCTGGTAAAGACTTAATGTTTTATCATTCAAGCAAGTAATTCTCCAAGCTCCATGTATAAATCTAAACTCAAGAGCTCCACTGAGGGCTCAGTTTCTGATACTTATGTACAAGCCCTTCAAACTGGGAGGGCCTTCTTTTGGGGAGACTGTTACCCCTGAGGAGTCTTTCTTTCCAGGTAGAGTGGCTACCAAATTTCCACATGTCTTGTCCTTGGGCTAGTAGGCGTCTGAGTCTCATACTTTTGGGCTGGATTCCTTAGTCAATGTTTAGATTGGGGCAGGGCCACCCAGTCTTCTCACCTGAGGGTCCAGGGTCATCTGGGGTGTTCTCCTCTCCTGTGCCATCTGTTCCAGGAAGTTGAAGATCCCCACTGAAAAATGATCTCTCCCACAGGGAGTGGGCATGACATGCACAGAGACAACTGTGCAGCTGATAACTATTGTAACATTAGGAAGAATTTCCTCCTGACAATATGACTCCTAATGTTACTACAGGTTAGGTCTCCCTTATCCAAAATGCTTGGTACCAAGAGTGTTTTGGATTTCAGATTTTTATGCATTTTGAAATACCTGTATTTACATATACATACATACTGAAATATTGTGGAGATGGGATCCAAGTCTAAATACAAAATTCATTTGTGTTTCATATACACCTTATACACATAAGATGTATATGTGTATAAGGTGTATATGAAGGTAATTTTATACAAAAAAAATAATAGTTTTGTGTACATAGAAACATTAGGAAGCAATGATGTCACTGTCTCAGCCACCCTGAAAAAAGGTTTGGTTTGTGGAATATTTTGGATTTCAGAATTCTGGATAAGGGAGATGCAACCTGTATGAGGTAATGTACTTTCTGAGTTTAAGTGGCATTTGTAGAACAACATTAAGTAATAGTAAGTTTCAGATGAGTTAAATTTCCAATAAGCTCCAAAATAAGAAACTCACGGTGAGTATGTAAAAAATATATAACAATAATCCCCTACATATTACATTGTCAGAAATTTAGTAGCATGTTGATAAAATATGAAAGAATTGCAATGCATGCCATTAAAATTACAGTACAGTTGCAGCACATCTCACAAATAATGTCTTAGTGATTCCTTGGAAGAAGAAATAGGTGACATGTAAAAGATGGGTAGCATGCTCAATGAAACAAAAAGATATTATGTGCTATCTTGAAAGATTAGCAATATCTGTTTATTGTGGCATAACCTTCTGTGGGCCAGAACACACTTCAGATTTACCATTTATTGTATACATATGTTAAATACAGCTATGAAAGGGATGGTCTGCCACTGATTCCACCCTGAGCTTCCTATAGCATGGAGGAATCATTTTGGGCTTCCCTTGTAGCTGCAGGAGAAAAGATACATAGGGGGTCTATATCTCCTCGAATAACTTTCAGCACAGGAGTGAACTGATGTGCGGGAAACACTACCTGCCAAAACACCAGGGCAACTAGAGGACCTTCTGTCCTCTGGCAGATGAATGGGGTGATAACAACAAGGTTTCCACATTTTACTGTTCTTTTCATGAAGTTAGCACAAGAAAAATTATTAGGCAGAGTCTATGTAGCATGTTATAGTGGTATGAGTGGACTATGACTCTGGAAGATCAGATTAGCACAGCTGTGAGGCTAGGGTACTCCAGGCTGCCCCTGGGGTATCTTGGCCAGTGTAAACAAAGCCCCTGTTATGTATTGCTGCTTTCATAGATGGGTGTACATACAGTTATTGCATTCCCATATAAACCAGCATATGTCTGTTCCCCTGCCCAGTGCCTAGTTGTTCAAATGGGATTGACAGAGAAACTGCATTGTCCTCTTGTTTGGGCTGATTTGGTCTAAGCCTGTCTTCTGCTGCCCAGCAAAGTTTACAGAGCAAGGAAGATAACATTACAGTCACGGAGAATAAATACTTATGTCTGTCTACTGCTAACTTCAAAAGATCCATAGGGAGCCCTGATTCCTTCTGTCCTGCCATTTAATTTCTGCCAGGGTCTTCAGTCTAGGTCACAGAAACGTTAGACACTAGTCTGGAGGATTCAATCATGGGCTTCTGTTTATATGTTCCCATCTATCTGTCAGCAAGCTGTAAGAAATGAGCTGCACATGGAGACAGAATGTAATGCCAAACCCTGGAAATGTCTTTCCCCTTGTGATTGCTGCCAGTTTGCCTATCTCCTTTGGAGCTTGGAAACATTATTTTTGTGGAGTGCGCCTCCTAGAATCCCAGAGCCAGCATGGCCGACTGAGATGTTCTGGGAGCTGAAGTTCCAAAAAGTAACATATCCAAGTTCTCATATCCTTCAACTGTCCCAATTTGGCAGGGACTCTATGATTTTATAAAGAAATTTCAGAAGATGCTCCTCTGTTTGATGGTATCCTTAATTCTACAGACTACCCAGTCCAAGTACAGATTAAAGATGAAAAAAAATTATAAGATTGGAGAGCAGAGACTTTAAGGTTCCCATCAATATTTAGCCCTTGAGCAGTAGGCTGAACATGTTCAGTTACCCTTCCTCAGCACACCTCAATTCAGTTGCTAGAAATATATTGTATTTCTGTTTAAAATACAGTAATTATTTCTGTATTTAAGTGTTATGTGCTTTTTGGATAAAAGCTTATCCTGTCAAATGTGTTATTTTAAAGAGCGATCGTTCACACTATGGCATATGTTTGCAAGTAAAGAAGAGAAATGTTAGATAAGAGCATGGTACACAGCCTCTGCTGTGCTGTATGATTTCAGAGTGAAGGGGGAGTTTTATATATTAAAGACCCATTCATAAACTGCAGTTGTTAGTAGATCTACTGAATCAATGCAACTTAAATGTTATGTACATTTTGTGTTATGGGTTATTTCAAACCAGTTGACTTCCTAGTTGGAACTAGCAATTAGATTTAATCTTATAAAGAGAGTTATGTCCTTTTCTCTAGTAGTGCCAGGGTCAGAGGTCAAAGCGACCCATTCAGCAGAATGAACACACACTCATACTACACAAATGCATCAGCACCACCAAACAGGACTGACCTATCACATTTTGATGTAAGCAGAACAATGCACATTTTCATCTTAGTCGAGATGACACTTATGGGACTATTATGTCCATAATCTAAAAGTACTAACCATGCCTCTGCTTTGCCCAGAAATGTTGCAATGATGGTTGTTGCCTTTTAAAAAAAAATATGGGGGAGCACACAGTTATGTAATTTGCCCTCAACATATGTCCATTTCACTATTCTGATCATGACTTCCTTCTCCAAGCAGGATAAAGAAAGAGTGCTACAGGTTAGAGTACAAAGTGAAACATGGATATATCAGTCTTAGAGCTGGACGTGTAAACTTTCATGGAATATCTCTGGCAGATCAGCAACTGAAAAGCTTCAAAGGGTTTCCATGAAAAATGTTTTGTAGAGATTCAGCCAAAATGTAATCTGAAGTCAGGGGGTGGGGGTGTATTTTCTTTTTTGTCCCTGCTATAGCATGTGGGCAGTTTGGATCATAAAAGCAATGCACATCAGACATGAACTTGGCTCTGGATCAGGAACAATGAAAGTCATTGCCAGGATAATCTAGTGAAGGTGACACTGTAGCAAATACCTGGTTAAGGAAGAGAAGCAAATGGTCTTTAAAAAAGTCAAATTGCAGTACTGTACTGCTAATAAAGACCATGTGGAACCTCCACATTGAGAGGAACCAGTGTGGTGTAGTGGTTTGAGCATGGCATGATGACTCTGAAGACCAGGATTGAAATCCTGGCTTGGCCATGTAAACCCTCTGGATGACTTTGAACAAGCCACACTCCCTCAGCCTCTGAGGATGGCAATGGCAACCCCCCTCTGAAGAAACCTGCCAAGAAAACCCCATGATAAGGTCACCATAACTTGAAAGCACACAACAACAATAATACCTGAATACCAGTTTCTGGGAAATAAGTGTGTGGATGAGTGGGTGTACAGATACAACTATTGCCTTCAAGTCTGCATGTAGGGACACCAAGTGAAAAAGAGGACAAGGCTTTTGTATTCCAGTTATGTGGAAGAGATGATTTCAGCAGCTGCAGCCTGCATTGCCTTGGACCTGGCAACAGTTGTCAACATCCTCCAAGAGGGAATGGCATTCCTCTCCAGCAATGCAATAAAAATACCACAACAACAAATTAAACAACTAAAACTTTGTTGCCTTTCACTGCTTAGATGGCATCCTAAATTTGTTGCTGCCAGAGGATGTAGGGCCGTTCCATCAGACCTGTAGCAAGCAGAGCATGGTCTGTTCCACCACAGCTCTTCTTGTGTTCTTATACTTTGGATTTAGATTCAAAAAGCTACTTCAGGTTTCCCTAAGAGCTTGGTGATGCCCCTTGTCATTTCAGCTTTTTAAAATTGAAGACCCATTTCATTTACTGTTTGGGGAACACTAGTTGGATGCTTACTTTGCCTGCAGAATTTGTGTTTCTCTGTATTCAGTCCTTAAGTACTGTATTTTAAAATACCCACCAATATTGTGTGTTTTTGTGTGCTTTGCAAAATTGTTTGTTTTTGTATATTTTGTGAAATTGTGTGTTCCTGCATGGCAGGAGGTTGGACTGGATGGCCCTTGGTATCTCTTCCAACACTATGATTCTATGATTCTAATAGGTCACTGGAGTGAATGAAAGTATACGTTCATCACTGAGAATGGGTATGTACAATGTAGGAGTCTTGAATACATGCTTAAGCAAGCAAATACCTTAATGCTGTTTTATGTCATTACACCTGCCAACTGGAAGTGTCAGCAGGAGATCATCCTGACCTGGAAAAGACAAATGGCATCTCTCCTCTAAATGCCTGCTTGGAGTCGGTAATGGGCTGGATGAGGGAAAACAAACTCAGTCTGAATCCAGAGAAAACGGAAGTACTAGCGATAGGCTCCCCGGGCCCGGGTAGTGAAATTTGTCCACCTGTCCTGAATGGAGTCATGCTCCCCCTGAAGGACTCAATTCACAGCTGGGGAGTGCTTCTGGACTTGTCGCTCTAATTGACATCTCAAGTGGATGTGACGGTCAGAAGCACCTGTTATCAGCTTCGGCTGATACGCCCGCTGCGACCCTACCTGGGCCGTGGGTACCTTGAAACTGTGGTACATGCTCTGGTAACCTCTCGATTGGATTTCTGTAATGCGCTCTACATGGGGCAACCCTTGTACCATACCCGAAAGCTTCAATTGGTGCAGAATATGGCAGTGAGATTGGTCGCTATTTGTTCCAGGGCGGACCACATAACACCCATCCTGCAAGATCTCCATTGACTGCCTATTCACTTCCGGGCACAATAAAAGGTGTTGGTAATTACCTATAAAGCCCTAAATGGCTTGGGCCCAGGTTACTTGGAGGGCCGCCTCTCCCCATACAATCCGCCCCGCACACTCAGGTCAGCCAGGAAGAATCTGCTAAGGGTTCCGACCGCGAGATACGCGTCAACCTTGCAAAGGGCCTTCTCTATCTCGGCCCCAAAAATTTGGAACACCCTTCCCGATGAGCTTCGCTCCACCACCTCCCTGGATTTCTTTAAAAAGAGACTTAAGACCTTTTTCCACCAAGCTTTCCCCCATGTGCCCTGATATTATATGGTCCCCCCGATATGTATCTGCATCATTGACATCAACTCAGCTGGCTTTGATTTGGTTATATAGCTTTTTAAATTGTAATTGGTAATTTGTTTTATTGTTCTATTTTATTGTATGTACATATTGTATTTTTAACGTGTATTATTGTATTCTCTGTATTTTTGTGCACCGCTTTGATCAATGTGGAAAAGTGATATATAAATAAATTTTATTATTATTTTTTATAAATACTACAGAGAAATCAGCAGGAGGTGATTTTTCACAGCACAGATGTAAACCTGACCAACTGATTACTGCTGCACATCAAATTGCTTTTAAAGCCAATGGTTCAAAAGCTGGCACCCCTATATGTCTAGCTTAGTGAAGCTATTATGTAGTTGGACTAGCTACTTCTATTTTTGGCCAAGGCCCAGAAAAGGTTTGGACTACAACTGCCAGAATTGCCTAGCCAACAGAGCAAATAGCAAATAAAATGTAGTGTTTCTATCTTCTGGTTCAGGCCATCAAGTTGTCATGTAATGTAAATTGAATATAATCGCTTCTCTGATTGTAAAATGGCAAAAAGATATGATAATTATGATAATACTTACTATTGCAAAGCTAGTTTACATCCAAGGTTGCAGATTTGCCCTTTAAAAACAATTGTGTAAGGCCTTTCACTGCAATCAGGCTGATCTGTGCCAGATGGCATAGTCCTGTCCACCTCAGTTAGAAACTGTAGCCCTATTGTGATTTCTGTCCATATGACTGTGATTACTCAGCCCTGTCATGTGGGCAATGACACGCACCCATACACTGTTGTAGGCTACACCAACTCCTCCCTAAGGCTGGCCAGAAGCTGAGGGAAGGTCTGAATTAAGTGGGGTATCCACACTCACTTGCAGGGACATTTTCACAGGAAGAGGGATGTTCACAGGGAGAGTGTAAAGCACATCATCATCATCACCACCATCAATTTATAGAGCACCGTAAAACTTATGCAATGCTTTACATACTAAGGATCAATAAAATGAAAACTAAACCTACCAAATGGCACACAATCTAAAACAACTGCATCACAAAATTAAAAAACATTCTGCAAGCTTCTCCTGCCTTCAGCACTTTCCCCAACTGGTGGGCAAGTTTGGGGAGGGACAGGGAAGAGTGTGTATGTGACTATTGAATGCCAAATACATACATTGGCAAAAGGCCTCTTGCCAAGAGTACAGTCGGCCCTTCTTATACACAGATTTTTTATACATGGATTCAAGCATTCATGGCTTGAAAATGTTCCCCAAAAGTATACATTTCAAATATCAAACCTTGATTTTCCATTTTTATAAGGGACACCATTTTTCTATGTCATTATATTTAATGGGACTTGAGCATCCACAGATTTTATTATCCACGGTGATCTTGGAACCAAACCCCAGCGTATAACAAGGGTCTACTGTATATGTACATTACATAGCTATAGTACAGTGAGCCTTTGATATCCACTGGAGTTTGGTTCTAGGACCCTCTTTGAATACCAAAATCCATGGATGCTCAAGTCCCATTATATATAATGGCATACTAAAATATATAGAATAACAAAATCAAAGATTGCTTTTTGAATTTTTAAAAAGGGATTTTAAGTCTCATGGTGCTTTGTGGATGCAGCTGCATGCTCTTGCACTTCAAATAATGTGATCTGGAAGGGTGAAAAAAAAATCCCTAAAAATATTCCTGTTTTTAAAAATAATATCTGACAAACAGATATTTTTCAGGGAAAGTATAGAACTGCACATGTTAGCTTCAGAGATTCCCTGAATTAAACTGAAACCCAAGAGGGATATGATACATAGCCGTGCAAACCGGAGAAGTGACAAAGCAGCTGCAGGGAACCTGTCTCCTGTGGAAATCCTTATTACTTCATTCAAAACGCAGAAACTATCTGGGTCTGTACTACAGCTGTGGGTATGGCCAGAGCTGAGGGAAAGTTATTTTTTTGGACTATAGACTCTAAAATCCCTTAGCCAGTATGGCCAGTTTTCCCAGCTGTGAAAAGAAGTAGGTGTTCCAAGCTCTGAGGTTAGCAGAGGTACAGTTGTAACTTTTCATGCAATGAGAGCAAGTCTGGGCCATGACATTTTGCTTCCTCTCCATTCCAGGTACAAAAGATGACTGGCTTGACAGTTAAATGCTTCTATGAAGCTGAAAATGGAGCAACAGCCTCCTCCACTGGGCAGGAAGCTTAGAGGGAGCACATTCCTTCTACCTCCCAGCATTTGCCACTTGAGACAATTGTCCCACTTTATTGGATGGTAGAACAACCGAGAGCAGAGGGGTGAGGAGGAGACACAAATTTGCATTTTGCTACTCTCATGTCTTCTTCTTCAGCTTTATGAGACAGAAGAGAACAAAATGAATAATATCAGTTGAAGCAGGGTGAGAGAGGCATGGACTGAGAGGCATAACATCTGCACTTGGTTAGCAGATACCATCTTTCCACATAATCATCGGAGATTCCCCAACCCCAGTAGAGGAGGACAGGGGAAAGCATCCTGTCACATCTAGTTGGGGTGGCCATCATACCCTGTACCAATATGTGGAATGCTTGTGGTTTCCAACAGAGCTTGGAAAAATTACTTTTTGGATTGCAATTTCAGCAAAGGGGCATCAAATGTATTTCATTTTCCAGAAAGTGTGGATATGGGTTTTGCTTCAGTGTTTTGACATTATAATAAGGTTTTAAAAAAGAAATAAGTTTTCAAAGTCAAAATCTGGTGACTGTTGCAAGCACATATATACAGTATGAGAGCAGAGTAAGGAAAAAGGGTTCTTGGATCAGGGGAGTAATAACCTGATAGGCACTATGGGAGTTTAGAAATGTGAAGCACATTCCTAAGTTTTCGTCACTCATTTGGATCCACAAATGGCTGAACAAATGTGGCAGCTTTGCCTTGCCTTCACTAAGGTATTATTGGTCTCAAGTTGCACTCCTCAGAGAACGTGTTCCTTATAGCTTGATTTACATTCTGTTTTAAAAGATCAATTTCAAATTTACAACCCATTACTTTAAAGGAAGGGATATTGTCTTGTATTGGATTTTAGCAAAATGCCATCAAACATAATCACAGCCACTGAATTTTCAAGCAGAAATAGAAATGAGGGATAGCATAAAACCTAATAATTATAAAATAGACAGATATATACATTTACAGGTCAATATTGTAACAAGGGATAAAAGAGAACCTGTAAGGTAAAATAAAGTATGTAAAAAACAATCTGATGCAAAGAGGAAACCTTGTTCAACTGAAGATATATCAGTAGTTAAATTTTACACACTTTAGAATGGTTTCTCAGTACCAACACAATGAATCTGGCTTGTGTAAACATAACATTTCAGCTCTAAGATAATACGTACACCAATGTATTCTGAAAATATTTCCCCTCAGTCTTATCACAAATAGAATCAGGTGTATCTATGAGTTATAAATGATGGCATTTCCACTAAGAATTATGTCCTACCAAATCAGTAGTAGTTTGAAGGGCTGAATGAGACCAGGGTTTGAATTTCTGCTCAGCCATGGAAACTTAACGTGACCTTGGACAAGTCACCTTGTCTCAGCCTAAGAGGATGGCAATGCCAAACCTTGGACTAAATCTGCCAAGAAAACCCCATGATAGGATAACCATTAGTCAGCATGGACATGAAGGCACATGGCAATAGCAAATATAATTTTTTTGAGTCTCCAAATTTCTTGCATTGTAGAGAGTGAAACACTAAAAATCATTCATGCCCAGAACCCTTATATATGCTGAGTTCCTATTCCCTTGGTCACTTTGCTCTTGTCATGCCCTGGTTCCAGAACATGGACATGTTTTTGGACTCAGAGACTGAAGCAGTGGACCTGCTAGCACTTGCTGCTGAGCCAGCAGGGGGAGATTCCAGAGCCACCCATCTTAGAGACAGACCAGAGTGCAGAACAGCTCTGACAAAGAGTGCTGCCCATTCAGATACAGAAGACAGTTTACCCCTTCCTACCTTTCCCAAGAGGAAACAACAAAGAGGGGGCTTGAGGGGGTCTCTGAGGATTTATAGGAAGCAGCTATTATTTAAGCAGATCCTGATCTATAAGTTCCCAGCCCTACCCTCCATGAGTTACTGGAGATTATCTGAACTATCTGGCTCCTTGGCACATTCCTAAACTCTATGTTTGACCTAGACTATGATTGTTTACTGTGGATGCCATTTACCCGACTTGGATATTACTGAACTCTGTTTGCGACTTCAGACTTGTATTTAAAGTAATGTAAGTGCTGAACTGTAAGATGTTATTAGGGACAACAGGACTTCACCTGAAGTCCCGTTGTCCCTAATGGAAGCATGACCGCATGCACACACAACCATTGGGGACAGTGGGACTTGAGCATCTGCAGATTTTGTTATCCATTGGTGGGGGGTGCTAGTGGTCCAGAACAGATTCCCCATGGATACTGAGGTCCCTTTGTATTTATTTGGGGTCCAATGCCCTTCTTATCCTTACATAGCTAAACCCTTAAGTGTGAATACCTTGACATCTGCTGAGGTTTGGTTCCAGGACTCCCAGTGGATACCAAAATCCACAGATGCTCAAGTCCCATTGAATAAAATGACATAGTAAAATGGTGTCTCTTATATAAATGGCAACAACAAGTTTTGCTTTTTTGAATATATATATATGTATGTATGTATTGAATATTTTATTCTGTGGATAAACAAATTTGTAGAGAAGGAGGGCTAAGTGTGTGTGTGTGTGTGTGTGTGTGTATCAGCATAGAACTAATATTCAATTAAAGAGGTGATTTAAGGCATCCTTTTACAGAATCAGACCCTTCCACTTCTTAGGGTATATGCATATCTTCCAGTGAGATCTCCCAGAGATCATGGATGACTGCTGGGCAACTGCAGTGGGTCGAGCAACCAATTTTCTGCCTCTACTACCCTCTAGTCTAAGGCCATACAGATGCCAACATATGCCAACACATGGGAGGGGCAGCGTGGAAATCCATTTCTGATTTTGAAAAACTACTTGTTCAAATTTTAAACAGTCCAGCAGAGTCTGCCCTTTATTTAAAAGGTGGATTGCCACCACTAGAAGCTTTTGGAAGAAGCAATTTAATCTCTTAATCTATGTGATGTGATGTACCATTTTTATAATGTATCTGATTTTTGTGTTTTATTTGGATTACTTTTTGTAAGTAATCCAAATAAAACACAAAAACCAGATACATGCATCTGGTGTAATGGCTTATGCTATACAAATAAATTTACTTACTTACTTACTAATCTCTTTTTGGCCAGAAAAGGGTAATCTGTGGAGTCTGGAAAAGTAGTCTGCAGGGGTATGCATGTGGCCACAAGACTACCTGTTATTCACCCCTATGCTAGAGGGAGAACATTAGGCCAAGCTCAAAAGAAAGCAATCCATAGCTCTTTTTGCCCCAGATGTGAACACTATAAAATGACCTAAAATGGCAGTGTTATTAAGCTGGTACACATAGAGAGAAAGTGTGGTGTAATGGTTGGGGTGCTGGACTGGGACAAAGGGAGACCAAGGTAAATCCCATACTCTCCAACTGTCCTGCTGTGGAAGGGGTGGCCTCTGGTAATCCTCTGTTATACACACATCAGGGTTTGGAATCATGTAACTCTCCAGAAGCTGTTGAGATGGAAGTCCATGACCAGGATTGTCAGTGATGAGGAATACCTGGGGTATAGTTCAAAGACACTGGAGGGCTATGTGAGTTCCACCTCCACTATGTATGCTTATCTGGGGGTAAACCATACTTGAAGCAAGTGGAACTTGTTTGTAAGTAGGTCTGAATAAGATTCTGCTGTTAGCTATCAAATCAAATATTTGTGTTCCAGTGACACACTAAATATATTTATATCGTATACATCTCCCAACTGATCACAGTTCTCTAATTAGACTTGAAATATCTATTAAGCCCTTCAGATTGTAATATCTGACTAATTTAACAGCAACATTGAAGATTTTTTTCCCTCCCTGAACAATACTAAAACCAAGGTCTTGGAAAAGTTACTTTTTTGGATTACAATTTACAGAATCCCTTTGATTCTGAGAGTTGTAATCACAAAAAGTAGTTTTCCCAAGGTAGAGGTAAAGGTATTCCCTGTTGACAAGGCTGTCAAGTTGTGACCGACCATTGTTCAGTACTAAATTATAGATTTCCCTGAGCAAAGCTACACAGGCAATGATTTTATAGTCCAGGCGTGTTCCAATAAGCTGTTGACGTCATCCATTTGAGCTCTAGTGGCAGGTGTTCCACGAAGTGGGAGCTCATCCGGAATTGCAGCTATGTTGGCATCAGATACTTGGGACAAGCTGCCTGTGCTAGGGGAAGTATGTAACCCATAGCAGGGGTGAGGTGGAGAGCGGTACTCTTTTGTAAATTGAGTGTGATCAAGTGGCAGAGGGCATGAGTTTGTTGCAACACAAATTGTGGCTTTTAAATTTTGCAGCCTGCTGCTGTAATACTGAATTAAATATGGTGATGCAAATCATAATAGCATGTGCACCTACTGATCCAGCTCTATGTTAGACAGGGCACAACCCTTTGTTTCTGCTTGCATGTTAGATAAATACTTTCATACCAGGCCACTACTATGGAAAAGATTGCTTCAGCTTTCTTCTCTTCTCACCATACTTTTCACAAAAGCACAAGCGCTCCTTGTGACCATCCTGAAATCCACATCAGCAAAGAGGACCCAGAAATTAAGGCAGTTGTGCTGATCCATATTGACAAACCAGTTTTAACAGTTGTCATCTTCACAAGAAGCAGATATTTTGTAAAGCTAATGTGTCTTAATTGCTTATTCAAGACCAAGTGGCCTGTAAATACACTGATTTCCAACAGAGTAATTTAGAACAGTGTATTATTGGTGTGCAAATCAATAGCTGTTACAATTGCTTCTAAATTCCTGGTAAACTGGCAAGTTTGAGGAGGAAGACAGCTGTCATCATTGTTTCTGCAAATAAAAAAGTAATGGTATTTTGACTTTGTGGATCCTTGTTCCCCTAATCAGGAACCTTTGGCTTCTAGCTGTTTTGGACTACAACTGCCATAATCTCCTAGCATTGGCCTTCCTAGGTAGGACTGATGGGTGTTGTAGACCATAATACATGGAGGGCTAGAGACTCCTTCTCTATACTGTAGAGGCCATTGAGATGGAGGCCAGGAAAAGGCAGGGAGGAGGAGGAATGGGCACAAGTGTGCCTCTTCCACCTTCTCCCTTGCCCCGTGCCCAAGGAAATGGCGTCAAGTGCCACTTCTGGCATGCATGGCATGGCCTAGTCTCTTGTAGGTTTGAACTCCTCTCACCCCCATTCAAGCTTCATGCTGGGTACCATAGAATTTGTGTGTGTTTGTCAGGGGAGTCTTCAAGAATAAATCTAATAGTTCATTCTAGTATTGTATGAAGCTTCCTGCTTTTCTCTAGCAGTCACACAGGAATGGTTCACATAACCTCTGATGCAGCTCCACTCCTCACCTCCTACTATCTTGCCATTAGACGACTTGGAAATGTGTCAGCTAAGCTTAATGTTACACTAAAGTTTACCTTGAACATCCTGTGTTTGCTGACTGCCCAGTTGTAATAGCAGCACCTGCTGTGATTGATTAGGTGCTGCTTTTCTCACTCATCTGCAAAGCAACCTTTAGTGAACTGATGTCTAGAGTCCAGGGAAAACACAGCAGAAATGAAACAAGATGTATCACACTGGCAGTCAGAGGAGTTTCTTGGTGAAACCTATAGGTGGCCATCATAGCTACTTTTCCAAGAACATCTGCATCTGAGGAAGGACATTGTCAAATGAAGGAATGAGGAGGGACAAAAGGAGCATGTGTTATCCCACCTGAAGAACTGATATGAAACTTTAGGCCACATGTAATGGATAATGACTGTCAAGTCTCAAAGTTATTTGTTCAACAGTTTCCATGTTTATGAATAATAAAATTCTGAGGCTTACAATGGTGGAACTGAGGATAGGGGAGACAAGCAACCTCACAATTCCACCAGCAGCCCCTTAATGTAGTATAACAATAGCACAAATCAGCTGCGTTATTGTACATAATTATGTATTCAACTGATTATGACCTCCATACAGGCAACAGGTGTGTGAGGGTGGGCTGCATATTCCCACTCACATATGTTACAGTTAGCCCTCTGTATCCAGATTCAACATCCATAGTTTGAAAATATTTTAAAAATATAGAAATGCCAAAAATTAAACCTTAATTTTAGCACTTTATATAAGGGACATCATTTTACTAACCATTGTATTTAATGTGACATGAACATCGATGGATTTTGATATCCACAGGGAGAGTCCTGGAACCAAACCCCAGTGGACAGTGGAACACACTCCCTTGGAGTGTAGTGGAGTCTCCTTCCCAGAAGGGCTTGATGGCAGGGGGTTGGACTGGATTTCTTGCATGGCAGGGGGTTGGACTGGATAGCCCTTGTGGTCTCTATGATTCTATGGCCCACTGTATATCAAAATGCCAACCAGGCCTAACGTGGGCAAAAACTTAGTCTTGTTAAGTCTGGTTCCCAGAACAGAATGGGCCATATCATTAGTTGGATTCCATTTTCCTAAGGATAATCACTAGATTTTATTTATTTATTTATTTATTCTTTAGGTAGCATTGTGACAGCAGACTTAAGTATTCAATGTAGAATTATATGACAGCAAATTCTAGTCTCTAAAAGTTTAAAAGAACACAGGCCTAAATCTAATTATTGGTCCCAACTAGAGTAGATACAGTTGGCCCCCCATATCCACAGTTTCTATATCAAACTATCATCATTCAAAAATATTCGCACAATTCCCCCCAAAGCAAACCTTGGTTTTGCCATTTTATATTTTTCTACATCATATATAATAACACTTAAGCATCCACAGATTTTTGTATCCACAGAGGGTCCTAGAACCAACCCTCGATGGATGCTGAGGACCCACTACCTTAAATCAATTTTGTTGTTACGTGCCTGCAAGCTGACTTTGACTTATGGTGGAGTCATTAATGGAAGACTTCCAAGAATCTCAGTCATCTACTGTCCTACTATGGTTTTGCATATTCAGGTCTATGGCTTCCTTAATTGAATCAGTCCACTTATATCTAGTCTCCCACTTTCCCTACTGTCTTCCACTTTACTGATCGTTATAATCTTTTTTAATAAGTCACATTATCTCATGATATGTCCTAAATACATGAGCCTTAGGCCAAAAACACACAGCCCTAAAGGGGTGGCATCACGCCACCCCTTTGTGCACCGGATTGGGGCTGCGGCCCCAATCTGGCCTTTTTGCAGTTCAAAAAAGAGTGGCAGAAAGCCACTCCTGTTTGTGCCAGTGAAAGGGCACCTCTTTCACTGCTGCTACAGCTCTTCTCCACTCCTGCAGTGTGGTGTCTAATCGCTGTGCCACAGGAACGTTCCCATGTTGCCCACCATCTGGGTGGGCAGGTGGTGTGACTCCAGCTTGGGGGTGGAATTGGGGTGTGCAGCGTGCAGTCACCACATCCCCCATACCACCCCCAAGTCAGCTCTTATTGCCAGTCTGTTTTGCCCCTTAGTTAAGTTTCTTGTCTTCTAGGGAGAGTTCAGGCTTGATTTGCTCTAGAACCCATTCATTTCTCTTTTTAGCAGTCCATGGTATCTGTAGAACTCTCCTCCAGCATGACATTTCAGATGAGGTGATTTTCTTCCTATTTGCTTTCTTCATTGTCCAGTTTCCACAATCTTACATGGAAATCACTAATAATCCATTGCTGGCTGATAAATCAGTACTTGATTTAATGAGATCATTCTAGTCACAGGGCAACAATTCAAACAATAATTTTCTATAGTCTGTACAAAAATTTGTTGGTATTAATCACAATCTTGGGTTATTCTTGTTTCCCATACACAGAATTTTTAAAATCTTGAATTGCATTCTGATCCATAGATCAAGGATTTATCCTATGAATACCTCATTGTTTCTTTGAAAGGAGTTTGGTGTACAGGTACTGTGTTGGCGACATAGAGATCCACCTGAACTTCAGAAATAAAAGAAAGGTTGATTCATAGGAGAGTGACTCTACCAGTCAGTCTCACTAAGATTTGTCAATTTTCTTTTCCCTCACTTCTTTGCTGATCTTAGGTTTCTGTGGCTTGTGTTATGTGACTCTGGAATGTCCAAAGGCATCTGTTTTTCCACCCACCAATTTACACTCTGCATGCTGTTGGCATCTTGCTAATATGGCCCAGTCACACTGAGGTTCATCTTCTAATCCATTCTATTAACAGAGGTTGTTCCATGCACGAAGTCTAATAAGACTGCTTTTTTTCCCTTATGTGCAAAATAATGGTCTTGCAAGGAGGAACTACAATTAATTGTTAAGTATGGAGTATTCCCAAACATCTCCCTGAGGGCTAGTCATCTTGTAAACAAGGTATGCTAACCCTGCACACCTTGTTTCCAAGGCAAATTGTTGCTTTCTCATTTCTCCCAGATCTTGGCAGCAGAGCAGTTGCAGATCTCTCCCTATACAATGTAACTTGGGAACAAGCTAATTAGCATTTATTAGCTGTGAAGACAGGATGGCACTGAGCAGTGCAAAAAAGCAGATAGAGGCCACCTTTGACCCACAATCCATATGTTACCCATCCCTGCTTTATACAGATGTAATTCAGATTTATAAGATTAAGAAATTAGAGGTCTTGGGGTTTCATATGTTTAAAATGTTTACTTCTTAGCTCTGCACAAATGAGCTATATATAGTGCTGATGAATGGACAGGGAGGAAATGGCCTGGCTTCCTCTGGTTCTTTAAAAATAGGTCTAATAAGCAATAAGTAAGCAGAGGACACTTTTAGGATGTTATCCTTTCACTGCTGCAAGTGAAACCAATGTTAAGGATGCCTGAGGAGGCTGGTTTGAAAACTATAGTTCCCAGGATTCTTTGGAGAATCCATCATGCTTAAAGTGATGTAACACTGCAGTGTCTTTATTGTGTACATTTGCCACTGTGTTCAGACATCCAGTTTGGAAATAGCTGAAAGGAGAGAAAGAAGGAAGAGAGAAGAAATAATATTTGCACAAGAGGGCAACTCACAATTGATGGCTATGGGAGATTTCTTCTCAATGAAAATTCAGAAAGGGATATTCTCTACACTGCAGTAGAGAGGGAAATGAATGAATTCTCCCTCCATGCCCTACCCCTAGCAGAATTTCTAAACTCCTGCAAATTAAACACATTAAATCATAGATAGGTGCATTAAAAATCCATGTTTTGTCTAGTCCAGTCCCTTAAAGCAAAATAACATCACATTAGTTTGGACTTATACCACCACCTTGTGGTATTGACCAACATAACAGCAACAATAGAATCCAAGATTATCATAAATCACACTAGTCACTACACTGGCAGTTTTGTTGTTGTGTGCCTTCAAGTTATTTCCAACTTATGGCAACCCTAAGGTGAACCTACCATGGGGTTTTCTTGGCAAGGCTTGTTCAGAGGAGGTTGCCTTCCATTGAGGCTGAGAGCATGTGACTTGTCCAAGGTCACCCAGTGGTATAGCAGGGCGTAACATTCATTCTAAAGTTTCAAGCATGAGCATAAGAACACACAACACAACAAGTCTTCTGACATCCACGCTAGGAGTTGTACAATCACCATTGCTACTCCAGTACACATAGCATATACACAAGGGTACCTGTTGTTGCTATTTGCTATCATGTCAGCATTGACATATTGTGACACTATGAAAAGGGAACATCCAAAAGCCCCAGTCATCAATTTCCAAGAGCCTTATTACATCAGAAAACAAAGTGGAAATGGAGCTGGAGATTATTGGCTTTCTCCATGCCTTGTCACATGATGTCGTAATGCATCAGTTTTCTTCCTGCAGGAGACAGTCGTAAAAACATATTTTGTCACTGCTGTGGGATACCCATGCCTTCCATTTAGAAGCTGGTACAGCTGCTGGGCAAACAGCCATGCCAGACTTTAAATGGGCGAGCAGCCATACCAGACCCTAAACAGGCCATCTAGAGGCTACCCTGCCATCTCCCTAGTAGTGGCTGCCCACCACCCAGCAGTAGTGCCAGACCCTAAACAGGCTGGGTGGTGGGTGGCCAGCCGAGGGGCATATGATGGGTAACTGGCCTAGTGGCAGGGAAGTTAAGCAGCCAGCCACCTAAATGCATTTTTGGCAATGTTTCTTCAGAGGCAAGTTGTCATTGCCTTCCTCTGAGGCTAAGACTAGTGTAGCTTGCTCAAGTGACGATTGAAACCCGGGTCCCCAAAGGTCCTAATTCAACACTGAATCAACTACACCCCAGTGGTTCTCACTAATTTATATGTCTAGGCAGGCATGCAGCAGCAGCAGCAGCAACAACACAACAACAACAACAGCCCAGTTAATATCCCTCTTCTATTCTCCCCCCTTTCCTTGTATTTATGTTCTAAACGTCTGGTACAAAAATTGAGGACAAAAACAATCTGGCCAGCTTTACTTTGTACATTGACTTATCTATTTCCCTTTAGGCAGCAATATGTCTTAGGTTGTTCTGGACACTTGTCACCTGCCCAACACACCTAAAGCAATTCACATTATGTGCCAACTTACCATTCTACTCTAGCTTGGATGAGCAATTGGTTTTATGCAGCTGTTTTATTTATTAACAGGTTTAATGAACTGCAACCTATACCAACAGTCATGTTGGTCATTAAGTGCTACTAGAATTTTTGTTGTTTTAAAAATCACTTCTATTAGTTTCTTTTTTAAAAAAAGCTAACATTTCTGAGAATTCTGAACTTCGAAATATGCTTATGTAGATTTTTGTATGTTGAAAATGTTAAGGAAAAAGCAACATGGGATATACAGTGAATGAAATAAAACATGTATGTGAGAGTCAGGGTGACTCAGCAAAAGCAATTAGAAGCCACACAAGTGTAAATGGTAATGTAATTAACAAGTCCTAAATGCCAAGGACAGAAATGCAAAGTGGATAATTGAACACACCTGAGAATTGTTAAGTGGACAAGGTGAGATGATGAAATCATTAATTGTGGGATGAAACAAGAGAACCAATGAAAATGGTTGTACACGCCCACTGGGTGGAAACAGACAAGAGTGGGTGGTATCTTGCAATGACTATAATAATGGCTATGAATCCCAATGTATTTTGTGGGTAGTTGAGGAGTATTGGAGTAGTGTGGAGTTGTGTTGCATAGTTTTGGAGCTGTATATAGTAGAATAAAGTAGATCTTTTATATAAGACTACTGAGTTGTCTGGTGTCTTGGGAGAAGATACAAGAGCCAGCTGGATCCTGAAGAAGGGTGAAGACTTCTGTGGAAGCAAGAGTGAGAAGGCTTGGAGAGTTTGTCAGGGTCTTCAGCCTATTCTCTGTAACTCTGCTGCTTTTGAGCAAAGCTTTAACCACTGGCCAAAACTGGTCAGTGCCGGTGCGTAACAAGGTGGTGAGTTCGAGCCAGAGGTGAAGAGCTACAACTCCCATCATCCCTGACAGAAAATTGGTTTCAGAAAGTCCTAGTGTTCATTTCCTTGGCAAGTTATTAAATAACCTGAAACATGCATGTTACACAAAGTGACATTTTATTTAATATGAACAATAAATTAAATACTGAAAATCATTGAAGACCCAGACTGCAGCAACTGGCACATTTTATCCATAAACAAGTGCAGAAGTCTCAACATTTGATTTGTGCCTTTAACATGCTCCTCAAATTTATAATTAAGGCAGGAATTCTAAGCACACATACTACTCTCCAGATGTCATTGAACTGTAACTCCCATTATCTTTCACCATTCCCTTTGCTGGTTAGGAGAGTTACAGTCCAACCATATCTGGAAATCGTATGTTCCTCAGCACAAGTGTGAATGTAGCATATACTAGAATACTTCATCTAAAAGCCATGACAAAATGGGATGGCACTGCTGTTAGTCTGCTGTAGTTCATGACCCTTCTTGTACATGTGATAATAAGAAAACCAGTCATTTGCATACTGGTGTTCTTCATCATCTTGGACATACTGATCAATAATTTCATTTGCCTCCAAAAAGCCTGTTGGAGAAAGATTTTGCAAAACCATAGCCCCAAACTGGTAAGTCAACTTCCTTCGAATTTTAATTATTTCTCCTGTTTTTCCATAATTCCTCAGAGCTCTGGCCATTTTCTGGTAAGTCATAGTCTTTCGGTTTCCCTTGCGTAGCCCCCATAGTTCTGCCAATTTTTCCTTGTTTTTGGAAACAAACTGGAAGACACCATTGGACTCATCTATCCACTGGATGCAATTTGCCATGTCTGGGTTATGAAGAGATTCAAGAAGATACTGGAAGAGGCGCAGTTTTTTCCTGCCTGTCAAGATTTAAAGCAAAACAAAAAAGAGGCCTTAGATGGAATCTGTTTATAATGGAATTTGTTCTGAAGTTTCAACATCAAAACTTATTTATAGTTTTCATTGTCAAAGTTGTGTCAACAGTACACAGATTATTGATTAGTTTGGTGGGAAATAGGTTATTAATTAGCAGATCTTGGAAGTAAATCAAGATAAGTAACACTACATGTTAGGGGTCATTCCCACTTACTGAAAGATCCAAATCTCGATCCGGCTCTGCTCCACTATGCCAAATCGATTCCAAAAGGTCCCTCGTCCATATATGAATGGAGACCTTCTGGCATCGCTGTTTTTTGTCATGGACTTTCATCCCCATTTTTGGCACTTGCTCCCTGGTCTGGCCTTGGCCCTTCTCCTGGCCTCTGCGCTCCCTCCCTCCCACCCCCCACCCCGGCCCACTCATGGCCCCTTCTGCGCTTGCCTCGCCTCCTTCCTCAGTTGGGTCTGAGGCTGAGAGAGTGTGACTTGCCCAAGGGAGGTGGGTGGCTCAGCAAAGATTTGAAGAGGAGGCAGCGCCCGCCACCTGCTTTCCCGGTCCCTTCCTCCATCTCTCTCCCACCTGAATCACCACCAGACGGAGAGGAGAAGGAGGACGACGACGATGGAGGCAAGGCTGGTTGGAGGGAGTGCGGACACCGGGGAATGGAACCGGGAGGAGGAGGAGGAGGATGGGGAGAGACTGTTTTTTTTTTAACTAATTGCAAAATCGGTAGAATGGCTTAGCGGCTAATTGTTTCTATAAGTCAGTGCTTTGCCAATCTATCGCTTTTGCGCTTAGTTTTATTTCTTTTTTTAAAAAAAAGGACCCAAAAAAGCGGCACTGGGTGTGTGTGTGTGTCTGGGGATGGACGACACCAGCTCCCCTGCAATTTGTCCCTCCCCTTTAAAAAAAAAAACAAACCAATTCTGATCTGGTGTTTCCACTGTTAGGAATTATGCCAGAATCGATTTTTGCCAAAAGAACCACCAAAAACCAGCTACCAAAATACCCTGGGCTTTTGGCGTTTGCTCTGCCTTTTTTTCTACTGGAATCAATCTAATGAGGATTGGGATCAATTTCCAGTGGGAACTAAGGGCACACACATCAAATCAGGATTCGAGGCTTTTCCCAGTGGGAATGACCCCTTAGTTTTGGGATCAGTGGTAAGGTAACTATGTTCCATTGGCCAGAATATCATCATTATCTGTAGAAGGAATGAGATCCCTGTTTATCACATAAATCCACAGTTCCAGAAATCATTCTGGGAGAGAGTGCGGGGGAGAAGGGTAAAACCATCGCAAAAGGCCCCTCCACCTAGATTACACTTAGGGCAGGACCAGGATATAAGTGCTTATCACACTCTACACTGTTATAAAGTTATATTCCACTTTAACTGCCATGGCAACAATGTATGGAATCCTGGGATTTCCCATTTAGGGAAGGTTTAGAATTCTCAGCCAGAAAGCTCTTGGGCTTCAACAAATTACAAACCACAGGTTTCCACAAGATGTTGCCATGTCAATTAAAATGGAATATAGAACTATAATAGTATAGTGTTATAAGGATCATATTCTTTCCTGAGGAGAAAACCAAGGTGGCACTCTCTCCCTTCCTTGCATGAAGGTCTCTCTGTCCCCAGTGGTGGCACATGCATGTGGCTGCACTGCCATTGGGAACAACTGGGAGCTTGCCATCCAAGGATGCTGAAATCTGTGGATGGAAAGTCCATGGATAAAGAAGCCCCACTGTACCAATTAATGCATTAAGTAACAATAAAATCATGTGTGCTCCAAAATGTACCTGTGAATAATCTAGAATCAAAGCAATGGTGCTCACATATGCACAAACCTTTGCCACCCTTTTTCTGTAAAGGTGTAGTACACATCCCTTGATTGTCTGGAACAGTCTGCAGGGTATGGTAGACAGCTCTGTCTGGATACAAGTCTGCTTCAGTCTTCTTGTAGATTTGACCAGAAGCAACAGCAGTGTGAGAAAACAGAAAATGAATTAACATGCCCTGGAGAACTCCACAGTAACAAAGCAGTGTTCATAGAATTGGAAGGGACCACAAGGGCCATCCAGTCCAACACCCTGCCATGCAGGAATACACAGACAAAGACCTCCCTGTGACAGATGGCCATTGAGCCTCTGTTTAGAAATCTACAAAGAAAGAGACTCCACCAGATTCCAAGGCACTGTATTCTACTGCTGAACATCTCTTACTCTCAGGAAGTTCTCCCCAATGTTTATGTGGAATCTATTTTCCTGTAGTTTGAATACATTGCTCTGTATGTTTATCTCAGCAGAAAACTCCTTCCTAAATATGACACACCTTCAGATATTTAAACATGGCTATTATGTCACCTCTTAACTTTCTCTTCCCCAGGCTAAACATACACAGCTCCGTAAGATGTTCCTCATAAGGCATGGTTTCCAGACTTTTCATGATTTTGATTGCCCTCCTCTAGACATGTTCCAGCTTGTCAATATCCCTCTTGAATTGTGGGGCCATGAACTGGACACATTATTCCAGGTGAGGTCTGACCAAAGCAGAATAGAGTGGTACTGGCCCTTATTAGATGAGTGTGGAACTGGGGGTCTTCTGCACTGGGCGATTCGAATTCGCGTTATTTCGCAAAGTACCATCATACCAGCATTCGAATGGCCCAATCCGCACTCACGTGAATGCGCGAGCTTCCGAACTGAATGCGTACTGACTCCTCTTTTTGGAGCGTGTTGGCCAGTGCGCTAAATAGGGGATTGGCGATATCCGGATTGGGGCTCTGTTCGATCTCAGTGCGAATAGGTCTGGTATGAATTCCCAGTCCTGAACTCCGTCGCAAGACCCCCAGATTCCAATTTTTACTTCCGGTGGGTCTTTCCTCTTGCCGGTTCCAGGGAAGCGGGGGGGGGCGGTTCCAGCGGCCTCCTCCTCCTCCTCCCAGCTTGAGAGGCATCCCTGGCTGCATCCCAGGCAGGGAAGAGGCGCGGGGGGGCGCTGGAATCGCGGTTCCAGCAGCCTCCTCCTCCTCCTCCCGGCTTGGGAGCCAGCCAGGGATGCCTCATGGCATGTTGAGCTCTGGTTTGACAAAACATTCTGCACTGAATGCACTTCGCGCGAATGCGGATTGGCCAATTTGAATCCTGCCAATGCGGAAGGACTCCCAGGTATGACAGTACATTGCGTTATGACGCGAATTCGAATCGCCCAGTGCAGAAGACTCCCAGTTCCACACTCATCTGGTAAGGGCCTGTACTGTTATTTCCCTCACTCTAGACACGACCCTCCTATTGATGCAGCCTAGAATCATAATGGCTTTTTAAACTGCTGCATCAAATTGTTGATTCATTGTCAGTTTATGGTCTACAAAGACTCCCAGATCCCTTTCATATGTACTCTTGTCAAGCTAGGTGTCTCCCATCCTATATGTGAGCCTCTCGTTTTTTTCTGCCTACATTTCTCCCTGTTGAAGTTAATGTTGTTAGTTTTGGCCCAACTCTCTAAACTGTTAAAAGTTGAATTTTGATCCTGTTCTCTGAGGTATTAGCTATCTCTTGTTGTCTATTGATTTTATAACTTCTGATATATCTTTATCTGTCATTTTCATAACAAGGAGCTGAACGTGGTAGATCCTTCTAGACTAGGAACAAATCATATTGAAGTAGAGCCAAAGTAGGCTAAGACAGGCCATAGGACTAAAAAATCAGGAACGATGACTAGCCACATGTTGTCTATTTTGACCCACAGGAGCTCTTTACAGTCTCACACACAAATATGATCTGTTACCTACTCCTTTAGCAATTTAACTTTGAAGGCTAAGGACTGACCCTATTTTATCATGTTTACCTCTTATGTAAAGCTGATTTTTAAAGCTCTTGGTTGCTCTAGACTTTACTGGACAGCCTCTATTCTGGCCAAAGCTACAGGAACAGTAATAGTGCATCTATTTTACATAAAAATACAGGGTTTTCAAAACCAGAAGTGGCCCTTTTTAAATAATAATAATAATAATGGCAGTCCATGTGGCTCTGGAAGGTGCGGGGACAGAAAATTGATCTCTGGACTGTCCAATCCATCTTCAGGTAGCTTGGCCTTAGATGATGAACCACTAAAAATGCAACTTTAAGCGGGTGTACTGGGAAAATATGTCTCACTAAGTGGAACAGGGCTTGTTCACCATTTTTATTGTTAAGGTTACTTGCTTAGTGAGACTTCTATAATTATCTTATCAGATGTTACCAGCTTGAGTTTCAAGCAATGGAGATGCTGCACTCTTCCCATCTGGTGCATGATGGTATTTCTCCAAACGTGACTTCTAATTGGTGAGAGGATTTCTGTCCCAGCAGCATAATGCATTTTAAAAACATTTATTCACATTTTAAATACGGTGCTTCACTTACTATCATAGTCCTCCAACTGTGTGTTCGTTGTTCTGTAGATGACTCTCCCAAGTAACTGGGACTTGTTTGGAGAGAATGGTGGTGGTATGCCAGGCAGCTCTGATAGCCTTCTTAAGGAGAAAAAAAAAACACCTATATATGAGTTGGGGAAAGGAATGCTCCAGGACATAGATAAAAATTTAGGGAAAGGGAGATATATTTTGAAAAGGAACTTGGACAGAAGATTGGGCTTCAGTAGACTGTAGTAAGTCTTTCTTGCTAGTAATTTCTTTAGTCCTCTTATGCCTAAGCGAGATATTTAAATGTACCTGAAACACCCCATAGGCCTGCCCTTCATTACTGTAGATACATTCACATACTGAATTCTATATGCTTTCATTTTCATTCATATAGAACAATCCATGAAGTTAAGGTTTCTTGTTTGTCAGAGTTTCTCATCATATGTGAGATTCAGATGAATCTAAGTAGAAGCAAAAGCTCATCTAGTTGGGAGTTCCTGGGAGATGTAGTCCAAAATACACTTTCCCAAACTGTGCTAAATTCCCCCTTTAGATCTTGCTGCTTAGTTTGGGCATGTTAAGGACAGCTCACACAGGAACATTGGTAGCAGCTCTTGTATGTGCTGACAAATGATATTGGACATAATGTGTGAAGAAGAATTACATCAGTTCAGATTCCATTTTACTTTACTCACAGTCAGCTCCTGTTTCAACAAAACTTGATTTGTTGCAATGAGAATCAAACTGATTTGCAAGCCTATTTTATAGCATGTTTCTTCACACTTTTTATTGTTCTGACGTTATTGGATAAAGTGTTTTAACAGGCCAGGAAGTTTGTTCTGAAGCTGCGAGAAGGGCAACAGATGCTCTTATATAATTATTTGCTCCACACATTGTTTAAATGTGACTATTGCAGCCATGTTTGTTTTTTCATGTATCTGCCCTGTTCTCTGATAACATGGAGGAGATGAAATAGTAAACTATATGTAAGTGTTTCAATTGCAGTATTCTGCATTGTTTCACTCTTAATGTAATTAACCAGACAATGTAATTATCAGATGTGGGGAAATAGTTAGTGTACCACCCTCATGTATGCTCTGACATTCAGAAATAAATGGAAACTGTATATAATTGAAACTGGGATGTAACTATGCTTTTTTTTTCTTTTTACCTGGCGCATAATTTAAGTCACCATCTGAATGTTGTTGTAACACCTCCAAGGCATCTTCAAGAGCTTGTCCTAATAAGTCTTGGTCTGTAAAATTCTGTGATAATAGACATTTATTTGTTGCTGTCGAAATGAAGCAAGGACAAGGAGAACATGGTGAAGTACATCCTTAAATGATTAAATTATTTATAAAATGATGTATGCATAACTCCTAAATATATTATCATCTGGTTGTTTTCAGATTTGCTCTGACCCAGAAACAACAAGGCTTACTGGATCAAAACAACAACATCCTCTGTCAGCTTAATATTGGGATAGGTTGTGTCATAGGACAGGGACGTAGCCAGGGGGGGGTTCTTGGGGTCCGGACCCCCCTTCCATTAGAAAAATGAATGGTGTGTGCTGCTGCGCCACCGCACCCAAGCCCCATTATAATGGTGGCACTTAGTTTGGACCCCCCTTCCTAAAATCCTGGCTACGTCCCTGCATAGGAAGTTGTTAAAAGGGGGCAGTTATCCAGAGAGAAGCAACCACTGCACCCTTATACAAGCTGCCACTATGACATGTGGAGTTAGCTTGTTAAAGCAGCTCTGGATGAGGGCACAGACATCTCTGGCCAACACAAAACTTCTATACACCCACCTGGAGAGTCTTTGGAATGCCCTGAAAGTCAGTAAGATAGTTGCCAATATCACAATTGAACCAGATGAAATTCCATTCACTCAAGAGCTCTGGTGGCGCAGTAATTAAATGCCTGTACTGCAGCCACTCACTCGCAAACCACAAGGTTGTGGAGTTCAGCCCTAGACAGAGGCTCAGGGTTCACTCAGCTTTGCATCCTTCCAAGGTTGCTAAAATGAGTACCCAGCTTGTTGGGAGCAACTAGCTTACAGATGTAAACTTCTTAGAGACTGTGAAGTCGAAGGCTTTCATGGCCGGCACTCATAGTTTTCTGTGGGGTTTTCAGGCTATGTGGCCATGTTCTAGCAGAGTTTATTCCTGATGTTTCGCCAGCATCTGTGCCTGGAATCTTCAGAAATGTTAGGAATAAACTCTTCTAGAACATGGCCACATAGCTCAAAAAACCTACAAAAAACTATGCTTAGAGACTGCTTAGTGTGGTATGAAGTGGCATATAAATGAAGCTGCTATTGCTATTGATAAGTAGCAATTGCAAATTGCAGGCGTAATTAGAAAAAGAGGAAATGAAGGTGGATTGCATTGTATATACTAGCTACAAAAACCAAAGAATAACTTATCCAGTCAGCTCTCCATATTCACAATCTACAGATTCAAGCATCCATGCCTTGAAAATATTTTTTTAAATCTATAAATCCCAAAAAGCAAACCTTGATTTTGCCAATTCATATAACGGTTACCATATTACTATGTCATTGTATCTAATTGGACTTGAGCAGCAACAAATTTAGTATCCCAGCAGATATCAAGGGCTCAATGTATCCACAAATGAATAATTGACCATTGTGTGTATCATAGAAATGGTGGGACCTCCTCCCACCCAAATTTTGATGCCTGAGATGAAAGACAAGACGATGGGTCCTCCATTCACCATGAAGATAGCTTAAATCTCATTTCAGTATTGGTAATAATGTGATCTAAATGAACCCTCCCATATTGGACCAAGGGCTGCTCTGTCCTCCACTATACCAAATACTGCAAATCGATTTTTTAAGGGAAAGTAGATAGGCATGTTCTGTGACATAAATATTCTTTCCTCTACCCCCTGAAGCCAAATTATTACTCTGCCTCATGGTAAGACTCGAAATGACTACAGCGGGCCCTTGCTATCCACTGGAGTTTCTTTCCGGGAATCCTTGTGAATTCCAAAATCAATGGCTGCTCAAATCCATTATATACAATGATATAGTGTTTCATGCAGTTGTCCCTTGCTATCCATGGGGTATCAATTCCAGACCAACCTTCTCCCGCAGATAGCAAAAAATGCAGGACTTTAAATTCCGTTCTTTTCAATAGGCGTGTGGGCCATGTGCACATGCACCTATTGAAAAAGCTGGGGTTTGCTGTATGCAGAAGCTCAGATCTCCTTCTGTCAAGTCTGTGGTTGGTGCAGGAGGTCTGTATATAAAATGGCAAAATCAAGGTTTGCCTTTTGGAATTTCTTTCTTTTTGGGGGGAACATTTTCAAGCCATTGATAGTTGAATCCATGAATTAAAAAAATCTATGGATATGGAGGGCTCACTGTATAAACAAATTGCTGGGTATGTTACAATATACCATGTAGAAATAGCCAGTGTGGTGTAGTGGTTTCAGCATTGGACTACAGCTCTGAAGTCCCTGCTCAGCCATGGAAACCCTTTCAGTGACCTTGGCTGAGTCACTCACAACAGCCCCAGAAATCCCTGTGACACAGTCACCATAAGTCATCAGCTACTAGAAGGCATACAACACCATCGTATATAAACTATGGATCTTATTGCGTGGCTTATTAAATCGGCTTACCTCTATCTGGTTTAGGGCTTAATTCAGGTGGCATCCTGATCTTATCACAAGCATTTTACTGTTGAATTTGCTGCCTGAATGCAGCCTGGGTCCATCCCTGCTCGCAGAGCACTCCTCCCGGCTCTTTTTAGATCCGGGAGTTTTATGATTTAAGAAAATGGTCAAAGGAGCAGCTCTGCAAGCGGAGATGGACCCGGGCTATATTCAAGTGGCAAATTCAGTGGTAAAAAGCTTGTGATAAGATCAGGATGGCACCCAAATTAAGCCTTAAACCAGATAGAGGTAAGCCGTTTTAATAGACCAAGCAATAATCTCCTAAAACACCAACATTTCATTTGCTTTGATGCAAAAGTTTGCTTTGGTGCCATCATGCTGAAATATTCACATAGAAGGAGCCCTGCTGGTGCAGTGATTAAATGCCAGTACTGCAGCCATAATGTTGTGAGTTCAATCCTAGGGCTCCAAGGTTGAGTCAGCCTTCGATCCTTTCATAGGTCAGTAAACTGAGTATCCAGGAAATGGCTTATAGATTGAAAACCACTTAATAGTGCTGAGTTCACTATTAAGCAGTATAGAAATGTAAGAGCTATTGCTATTGCTATATTCAGAAATGGCTCAGTTTTTAAATCAGTTGTATTGGCTATGTGCCAAGTTATAAATCAAATTCAATATAAGATGACCCTCTCACAAGATTTTCTTGGCAAGATTTGTCCAGAGAATGTTTGCTATCATCTTCCTCTGAGGCTAGGATTTGCCCAAAGTCCACCCAGTTCATGACTGAGGGAATTCACACCTAGTCTTCCAAGGTCCTAGTCCAATACCCAAAACAGTACACCATCCTGGTTCTCATTTACAGCAACTAAAATGAGTTTGTGATGGTTTCCTTGGCAAAGGTGAGAAGTTCTTCTCAAAGAAAGAAAACTGTTACTTATAGACTTACCATTTTTTAAAAAAAGTACCAGATCTTCAGGCCTGCATGTGAAACCAAAAAACAAACAAAAGAAAAAAAGAAAAAAAATTTTTTTTAGATAATCAAAGATTAATTTCCCCAGATTTTTATAATCCAAAATTTATACTTTCAGATATTTTTGTAAAAAGGTCCTACTGAAACCAGTGCAATATATTTCTCAGAAAACCTGGACAAGTTCAGGCTGTACACTGTGGTGGCATCAGTTAAACAATAATAGAAAGACAACTGGGAGCAGGTACTGAGACACGTAAGAAGACCACTTCAACACCAGCTGAAGATATTTTGCTGTCTGATATGGAGCCCAAATGGCACTCTGTCATCTTAGGACCAATACTTGAAAAAGCCTGGCTTCATTTAGATCCAGAAGCCCATACCTGTTTTTAATTGCTCACACATCCCTCCAGCAGCTACCTAGCACTTCTAAGGGCACTGCCACATGCTAAATAAGCTCATCAAAGCACATGCTGTTCAGACATGAAGCTGGTCCTAAACACAGCTGTCAGTCCCTTCTTCCCTGGTAGCAGCTGCACCTTTGTGTGGGAATTAAATAACAGCAGCAAATAAAATAGCCAAGTCTTTTAAATAATTCTGGAAACACTTACCAAGGAAAAGACACTGGCTTGAAACACAGAGAACCTGATTTGTAGGCAGCATAGGCAAATATGAATGGCTACAGCAACAACTGCCAACAGAGGGGTTGCATTAAATAGCCAATTTTGAGGAAGTACTATATTTGGGGATTTTTCATTAAAATATAAGATGCAGCACATTGTGGCCTGAGCTTGCTTTTCTTCTTCTTAAAAAAAATCCTCACCTTTTTGTGGCCAATGAAAAATAAAACATAAAGAAGAAATAAGCCCCTTAACACTAGAGAGAAAAGCCAAATATAGAGTTGAAAGTAAACAAATGGAAGAAGTTATTTTAATCTACAAGAAAAAGAATTTGGGCTAAATTAGAGATGGGAGGCATGCATCCCTCCAGACGTTGTTGGATAAAAAGTTCCAGCAGCCCTAGCCAGCAGATACAATAGTGAGGAATGCTGGGAGTTGCAGTCTAGCATCTGGAGAGCCACACCATGCCCATTCCTGGATTAAAAAGTTGGGAAGAACAAAGTTTTACAGTTGTTTTATTTACCCTGTTCCTGTGCCTTTAATAGCTTCGGCTTGAAAAAGTTAATCTTCCCCTATCATTGGTCTCCAGCATGGGAAAATAGCTTTCCTCAACCTGGTTTCCCTCCAAAGTTACTGGATTGCAGGTCCCATTATTTTTGCTGTCTGGGAATGACAGAAGTTCTATCCCATCTGACTAGTTACTGGTGAAGGAAAACCTCACTTGTTACTTTCCAGTGAATTCCATCACAGTTAAGCATTTTAAAGTCCAGCTGCATTAATGGGGAAATTAAATGTGTACTCAAAATTAATGAAATTGTAAACTTTATTTCTTTCTCACACAGGAGTGGTATTGGCGGGGTTGTACAGAGAAAGGTAGTACAGGTTCCAGAGGTATGACTGTCCATTTTGCTCTCCTTGAGACCCACAATACTGGCCGTACCCTCCCATCAAAAATGAGGTATTTTCACATTTTTTAAAGACTTGAATAGACCAGGTTGCCTTGACAAGCATTTAGAATATGCACCACTGAAAAGAATGGAGTTTATTGGTGAGTAGACATGCATAAGATTGCAGTTTTCTTCCATTGCCATTCTGTACCTTCTTCCTTCCCTTTTGTTACATACTTACTTATTTGGATTGTTAGCCTTCATGATTCAGTTGGTATATTGCATACACACAAGTTCCCCCATGGAAGCAGTTGGACATTTTTGTAGGATGTGGAATGTCCCCATTCACTTTAAGGAGTTGTACATGCAGTTGCATAAGCACACTGGGATGTTTGATGGGTTGTACAACATTGCTGCTCAAAGCACCAGTTGCATACTATATTCAACATGTAACTCTTTATTGGGAGTATTACACTATGCAACCCTGATATAGGATCTTGATCAGAGTTATGTAATTAATTCTAAATTCTTTAGTGCTTTGAGTCTCTTCTAGACAGCAGCAGCAGTAATTTCTGTTGTTTTCACACTATCCAAAGCCATTTGCAAAGTCAAAATAGGCAACTTATTTATATAACTGAGGGCCCAAACAGACATGACAAAATAAATCTGCTTCGGCTCACTTTGGAGGTATGCTGTTTGAATGATGCATGCGTCCTAAAAGGCCAGAAGCCACACTAAAACCTAAGGATTGGAGCACAGCTTTGGTGCAGTTTCTGAACTCTTAAGATGTGAGTGTCATTTAAACAGCATACCTCCAAAGAGACCCAAAGCAGCTTTAATTTGGCCTGTCTGTTCGGGCCCTGAGAGTTTGTCCTCATTGACTCTTGTTGTGCATAATGCAAAAGAAAATAACTGCATGAATAAGCTGTGAATATGAAATAAAAGAAACTAAAGTTTTGTTTAATTCCATGAATTTACCACTTCTGTAAAATGAAAGAGTGGACATATGTTTAACATACAGTATTATCTTTTTCTTTTGTGTATCTTATTAACAATGACATGTTTATAAATTAAGCAGATATAGAATCTGTTCTTATGTGAGAGTATTAGGTGAAACTCACCTTCTAACCTGACCAATCTCTGGAAGCAAGCAGGTAATCTTTGTGTGCTTGAAAAATGTACTTAAATTATTATTCTCTCTATTTGTCTGCTTATTTGAGATGTATACAACAGTTTCTCAAGGCTACATCAAAATTATCAGTTTGATGGTTCATGTTTATTGACTGAATAAGCAACCTAATAGCAATCAGCTCTTCCTTGAATTCACATATTTACCTACCATGATCAATCCTTGTATGGAATATGCAATTTGCACCATGTTATTTTATGTTTCACACTTAACCTTAACCTCTGAGATCCTGTGATGTATGGTGAGATTCTAGTTCAACATCAGGAAGAACCTCCTGACAGTAGGAGCTGTTCGACAGTGGAATATGTTGCCTTGGAGTTTGGTGGAATCTCCTTCTTTGGAGATTTTTAAACAGAGTCTGGGTGGCCATCTATTGGAGGTGCTTTGATTGTGTCTTACTGCATGGCAGGGGGTTAGATTGGATGGTCCTTGTGGCCTTTTCCAACTCCATGATTCTATATAATATTTTAATTAATTAATTAATTAATTAACTGAAGACATGAACAACAAGTATTGGAAGGGGCATTCCTTCTGCAATTTTACTAAGGTGCAAAATACACTGCAGAAATAATCCACTTTGAGACCGCTTTAATTGCCCTGGCTCAATGCTAGGGAATTCTGGGAACTGCACTGAGCCAGGGCAGTTAAAGAGGTCTCAAACTGGATTGTTTCTGTAGTGTGCTTTGGGCCATAGTTATTTCCCCCACCAGAACCCAAATCCAACAGAGATTAAGCAAGAGACAGAGGAATTCTCGCAATAAAAGTGATCCTAACGTTCAACTAGTGTAATATTGTTAAAGCACTTTAGTTGATGATAAGCCTTGAATAATAATTTTAAAAGGCTCATTTGGAATTGGTGAAAGTCAGTTTCTGAAATATGGCCTGAGTCTAGGTGTGACACTTGATCAGAAAGAAGAGGAAGAGCACCTGGGAGAGAAGAGGGAGGGAAACCTGGGACAATTTAAAGAAACAGTGAATATCCAGGTAAACAATTAATATGCAGGTAAACCTAAAACAAAAAGAACTGGAAAGTCTGGATATTTCCAGGGTCTTTTTATTTTTAAGGGAAAGACTGTGGAAGGGAAAGGTTAGGAAACTAAAATTAGCAAAGGTTTCAGCCAGGTATTAAGAAGTGTGTTTGAAAAGGCATATTCCTTCTTTCAGCAGCTAGTTTTTAAGACAGGGGTAGGGAATGCATGGCCCTCCAGATGAGACTAATAATTAGCAGAGCTGCCTGTACGCATATTACTGAAGCATTCCATGTTAACATTTTTCATTTCACTATTACTAGGGATGGCATGTAATCCAACCCAACCATTACCTTTCTGTTGTAAAAATCCCTCCTTCTTTCCTTTTAAGTCAAAGGTGGGAATCATGCAGCATTCCAGCTGCAACCGCCAGCATTCTTGGTCATTGGCTGTGCTGACTAGGGCTGCTAGAAACTGCAGTCCAACATCTGGAGGGCTATTCATTTCCCAATCCTGTTTTAAATACACTGTGTTCTTCAGCAAACTATAATTATCTCTAGATTTGCTCTTCTCTGAAGACCTATCTCTGTTTAGTAGGGAGGTCAAAACAATCTTCTTGAAGTATGCCTTTTCTACTGATCTTGATTTTTTCTTGAATTTCTTTAGCATGGCTGTTCTTTGGATTTGTTGATGGTAGATTATTTGTGGCAATTAAATATAAAAAATATTATTTGTGACAAATTTAATTGAATTGCCATAGTATGTGCCTTTTGTATTTCATTGCTATTTAACTTCACTGTTTATATTTGCCCTCTCCATATCCATATTTATATGTACCTGTCAACTCAAGGTAATAAGTCATGCATTTGATGCAGTAGACTCTAGTTTACAAAAGTTGATGCCAGAATAAATTTGTCATTAAGGTGCTACAAGACTCTTTTCTTCACTGCATCAGACTCATGTGGCTGTACAACAGTAAATTGTTATTTAGAGTAAACTTAGCCACATCTTATTTCCATTAATAATTACCTTCCAAAATGTAATTTACAGAATTTTAGATCTAGAAGGTATTTTGCAAATTATCCAGTGCTGCAGCTACAACATCCCTGGCAAATGGCCACCCAGTCTCTATTTAAATGCCTCCAGTAAAGAAGAACCAACTTTGACAAACAATATTACTAGAACCCAATAGCATTGGCCCAGAGACCCTAAAATGCACTCTTACGTGCAATTTTTCTGTCAGTGTACTTGTTGAATACAGTACTGTAGAGCTTACTTTTAAGTTATATATTTACCTGTCCAGAGCTGATTCTTTCCAGATTTGTTACCATACAGATCCTATTGGTATGGCTGAATGGGGATCATGGGAGTTATAATCCCATCCAGATTATGGAGAGCTTCATCCTTGGGAAGGTTACTCATATGGCTATTATTATATTTATATTGATTGATTGAGTGATATCCTGGTTTTCTTCTGAATCAGACACAAGATGGCTTGTTATAATGTAAAGTTCCCTTTCTAGCTGGTCTGATTTGCCCCTATGTCATTTAATGCACTTTTTTAAATAAATAAGGGAAATATTTTAAAAGATTGATCAGTTTTTAACCCCAAATGTGCTTGGCTAGGTACATTTTTTTCCTTTGCCTATGAAATGATGCACTCAGCATCTTTAAAGAAAAGTAATGTGTTTTTGGTACTTGCAGATCTGTTCCTTGTTGTTGTGGTTTTCAAGTGTTCCCTTCTCAATGGGACTTCCCAACAGAGGGCACTGCCTTGGGTTATATGGGGCCAAGGAAGCAGTTGCCTAAGAAGTACTAGTAAATGGGATTTATCCAGTGTTGCTGGATAATGGGTGATATGTTTGGGCAGGTGCACATGTTGTGTGTTATATGCATTCCAACCGTGTGCTGATGAAGTCCCTCCAAGTCCCAGCCCTAGACCTATATGTGTTTGCCCTTACAATAGTGGAGAAGTATGGGAAGGCAGGGCCAAAGTGATAGAAGGAAGTGATAAAGGAACTGACCTTGCAATTTTTTCCATGAAGGTCAGCTCTTGGCACTTTCTGTAACAATATATCAATTTGCAGCAATTTTAATAATTATAGGTGCCCCTGAATAGCAGTACAGTTAATTCGGCTGATAGCTGCTAAACTGGCTTATGAACAAAGCAATGTCTCCGAGTAGAAGGTGTTATTTCTTAACTTGGTGTTGAGATGGTACAGGTTGACATTGCATTTTAGAAGAGGCTATGCTTCTTCAGTAAATGAAGAGATACTTTCCTTAGGTCCAAAACACACTGCAGAAATAATCCAGTTTGAGATCACTTTAACTGCCCTGGCTCTGTGATAGGGAATCCTGGGAATTTTTCCTTATTGTGGCACCACAGCTCTCTGACAGAGAGGGTTAAATGTCACACAAATCTATAGTTCCCAGTGTGTTTTGGACCTATGTTTCTTGGCAGCCAACATCTTAGTTAGCTCTGGTATAACATAGGCCTGGAACACATAGGTCAAATAAAGTGGCTTCTGGCTACTTTGGAGTGGCAGCATTCAAACGACACATGCCCCCAAAGTGGCTGGAAGCAGCTTTGATGCTGCAAAGGACCAGAAGAAAAAGGAGTGGGAAAAAATCTGACCCCTGGCTGTGTGACTTGGGAGCTGTGGCAGTGGCATGCTTTGAGAATGGGCTGTATGGTCTCCATGGTCCTGGCCTGATCATGGCCAGAGCAGCTGGAGGCTACTCCTTCTGGGCCATCTGCTTTGGCCCATAGGCAGCCATGAAAAGGTACATTTCATTTTGGGAAATAGTGGGTTAATTTAAACTGACCTGGAAAATGAGACCGAAAAGTCCTTGAGAATTCCAGGAGTTCCTTGGGAATAGTTGAGGAAGAGGAAAATATCATTTGGATCTCAAAATAAAATCAGTTTGTACTGGAACAAAACCTGGGACATATGGAGACTTTTTTTACTTGTCTGGATAGGCTCTTAGTTCTTCATTCCAGATCTGAGGAGTCCAATTAAAATGCATGAAAATTTAGCATTTCATTAAGTACTTACGTTTCACTGATTGTAAAATGAAACTTACATACATCTTCTATTAATGTCTGTTTAGTGGATATCTATTTACACTGGTGGGTCTGTGTGAAGTGTTAAGAATAATGGTTTGTGTTCAGTGCATGCTCTGAACAATGCTGATATTGCATATGTCACCTACATTGATTTAAATATGATGGTATGGTTACACTAGTCTCTCCTTCATCTTCTTTATTTCACCAATAAAAATGTAGGCATATTGTTTCTTCAAAAACTGTGATGTTTGCTTTTTCTGCTGTTTTTATTGAGTGACATGAGCTCTGTTTTGACATTGAAAGAGCAAAATGTGAGGAGCAAGGGGTAAATAAACATTTGTTCTCTTGGGTAAATCACAGCCTGGAAATTCTAAGTTGACTCTAACAATGTTACTTATATTGTGTTGCTTTGAGGTATGTTAGGATTGTTTTTGTGAAATAAGCAACATAATACTGTAAAAAGCAACAGTAGTTGTTTTAAGGAGTAAGGAATAACATTGACTTAGAGGCTGAGAGATTACATGATATCCATGTTTCAACATTTGAAAAGATGTCACACTGAAGGTGGGGCAACCTTGTTTTCTGCTGCTCCAGAGATTAGGACACAGAGCAATGGATTCAAGAAATAGGAAAAGACTGCACCTAAACATTATAGGAAGAACTTCCTGTCTGAGTTGTTTGACAGTAGAATAGGCTGCCTCCAAGTGTGGTAGAGTCCAGTGGCATCACTTGAGGGTGCAGTGGATGTGGACCGCACCAGGTGGCACCTTAAGGGGGGGTGACACCATTGCTTCTCAAACACATACTTTGTGGCAGAAAAAAATAAAAAATATATTTTTTAAAAAATTAAAATTTCAAAATTTTAATTTTAAAAAAGTTTATTTTTAATTTTTAAAATTTTCTTTAAAAACATCACATTTTAACCAGCTCTTCACTCTGTATATGTAAATACACTTAAGTTGTGCGTGTGATATTGTAATGTGAACATATAATTTTAATCTTGCGAGTTGTTTATGTCACAACTACTAGCATCACACTCAGTGGTTTATGGGAGTTACGATTTATGAGTAACATTAGTGCACAACAGCATTGCTATGGGTTTTGTATGGGGTGAAATGGGATGAGGAGGTCAATGGGGGGAGGTGACACTATGAGTGACCTCACTGAGTGACACCAGCCATAGGGATGCCACTGGCGGAGTCTTCTTCTCTGAAGGTTTTTAAACATAAGCTCCATATTCAGAGGTAGCTGCGTTGGTCATATAGCAAAGTACAATAACATTCAAAATCCACATAACAGTGATACCTTGATTTGACCAACCAAAATGCACAAAATACATGATGCAGGCTTTGAAAGTTTGATTAGTGATTTGCTTACTTTGCACACAAAAAAGGGGGCTGGGGGAATGGCTAGTATGCTAATTTTCTAAGATAACATCCCAAACTCTGGTTAAATATGTATTTTAAAAACACTGTTTCCTTGTAACAGTTTAAAGTTCAAAGTACAGCTTGGCAGATATGGGATGTGAAATAGCAATCTGTGTACCCTGCAGGTTAGGGCTGTTCACAAAGCATATTTCCAGACAATTTATTTTGCATTCAATCACCCTATATCATTTAGAGGATTTTACAGGGGATCTGGACAGTGATATTTTCCAATTTAAACTCACTCATCCCTTCTACCATCCTACCTTCTTTTACTATAGAAAATTAATCTTGTGAGATTAAAACCATACCATCCAACTGTCATCCCACTTTTTCAGCTTCTTTTAAAATGTCCCAGTTCCTTTGCCCTCCTCTCAATTTCTCTTTGTCCTCAACTTAGTTCAATTGCTGCAACGTGAGTGGAAAGTACAAAAGTAGTTTACACAACTCAGCAAAAGGCAGAACCATACTGTTCCCATGAGGCTTGGGCAAAGGCAAACTGCCACTGCCCCTATTGCTTGTGTGTTTATTTAATACCCTTTGCCATCTTTATCACACACTGATATTGTCTGGCCAAACGTCTCTCAGATTTCATTTGTGAAATATTGAAAGATAGGGGGAAATGAGGAATAGCTGTGCAAGGTCTTTTGAGGGCTACGAGGAGGAATCATCCATCTGGATGTACCCAGTGTGCATCTTTCTGATTTGGGGGTTTACCATCTTAAGCAGCAGCAGCCAGTTGTGTGGACGATGTTCTGCACCCACCTGTCCAATTGCAAAAGTACTTGGATTGGCCAAAATTATGACTGGACGTGATGCAACGTTAGAGGTACATTTTGTTTACATTTACAAAGGAACATTTGATTACATTACATTTACAGAGGTACTTTCAGGGTGTGGAGGTCTAGGAGTAGGAGGGTGTTTGGGCATGGCGGAAATTGCTCCCAAAATTATTTTGGAGGGGTCTTGGGGCTTCAGGAGAGTGATGGAAGTCTTCAGGAGTTGCAAAGGTAGCATTCACTTTCTCCACACATGATCTTATGGCTTGGAGCTGAGTTCTGAAGAATGAGAAATCTAGCAACTCATGCTAACAAACGGATGCAGGAGCAAAGATAAAAGAATAGGAACCAGTACTGACAAATACATCTGGAGTATATATGCAGCAGGCTTCTGCTGAATTGTTTTGTTGCAAGGAGCAGTCTTGGCCTTGTCTGTAGTGATAGCTCTAGTTTTTATCAAATATTGTTGCATTCTTAGCCAAGAGATAGAGCATGTACTGCCTCCATTTACATTCACACACAAAGCCTCTCTTTTTGCTTGCTCAGTTATGTAACTTCAGTGGCAGGTTGGAAGAACAAATTTATCCTTTGGAAATAATATCTCTCTAAAATAAGTTTCTGCTGCTGCAATGTTGTCCCTGCCTTTCTGGGATTTCCCTTTTGTTTAAGTATCCACATCTGTGTGGCTAAGCTTCATATATGGAACATGACTCAACACACAAGTGTCTTGTGCACGGGGCTATTTTACATTTTCGAGGTTTTTTTGGGGGGGGGGGGGTTGTGGGTTTTTCACGCTATGTGGCCATGTTCTAGAAAAAAAATTTCTTCCTGATGTTTCGCCAGCATCTGTTGGTTAATTTGTGCAATTGATTATTTGTACATTGACTCCTGAATTGTTCCAAACACTTGGGTAAAAAATGCCAATGCAATGTGATACTACATGCATTTATTGGGTTTTCTGAGGCTTATACCCAGATAAGAGTGTGTTTATCCAGCAGTAATAAGGAGCCGTAGGCTACATTTCAGAGGAAGGAACTGGCAAACCTATCTCTTGAGTATTCCTTAAGTAAACCCTATGAAGGGTCAGTCAACAGGTGACCTGAAGGCACATAAATATGCACAATAAGGAGCCAGTGTGGGGTAGTGGTTTGAGTGTTAGACTCTGGAGACTAGGATTTGAATCCATGCTTGGTCATGGAAACCCACTGAGTTATCTTGAGCGTTGGACTATGACTCTGGAGACCAGGGTTCGAATCCATGCTTGGCTACGGAAACCCACTGAGTGACCTCGAGCAAGTCACAATCTTTCAGCCTCACAGGAAGGCAAGGGCAAACCTCCTCTGAACAAATCTTGTCAGGAAACCTCTATGATGGGTTCGCTTTAGGGTCGCCATAAATAAGAAACAACCTGGAGACACACAGCAACAAGATCCAGTAAGTTCTAAATAGCTTTAAGAATATATATATATATATATATATGAACAAATATACAAAAAAAAACATTTCATTTGCATCTATGCCTTTTTGTTGCTCAGAAGTAAATTCTGAATGTTACAAACTATTGACCTATTGTAAAAAACAACAACCCATATTCTCTTCCTATCCGCTTTCCTATCCAACACTCAGGACGAAGCATGAAGTATGGCATGAGGCAACTATGTAATCCGTCCTTTACTATCGAGCCCCCCATTGTAACTATAAAAGTAACTAAAAAGTTGGTTACACTGGGGGGGGGGGAGAAATCTCTTTTGTTTAGTTACAATAATATGTATCTAAGAAGTAGTTATGAGAGGAAATGCATCCCAAGGAATTAGATGTAACCAGTGAAGTACTGTGAATGAAAATATTAAACACGTGTCTTGCAAATTGTACACCGAAAAAAAAATTCAATTTTTAACTCTTTGTCTGGCTCTTGGCTATGGAATTCTGGGAGTTGGAGTTTGTTGTGGGCCCAGAGCGGAGCCAAGAGCCAGACAAAGAGTTAAAGCGGTGCCAAGGAGGAGCCCATTCCCAGGAGGCTGCATAAATCCAGGGAGGCCCCTCGGGAGGCGTTGCAATCCCCACACAGACAGTCCTCCTCCTCTCTCTGGTCTCTTCTTCCTCCCCTCGCCATGCAGCCTTTCAGTTTCGTTTCTGGCCAGTAGCAGCAACACTAGCCGCCCAAAGAGGAGGAAAGCGAGGCTGCTCTGAGGGAAGACAAAGCAGGGGCTCTGCGGAGGAGGAGGGTCCTGGGATGGCCAGCCACCTCCGCCAGGCCTTGGCCACCAAGCTCTTGAGGGAGTTATGCGCCTCGGGCGGCTCCCTAAGCGAAGGGGAGCTCTGCCGCCGCCAAGGCCTCCAGGACAAGCCGGAGTTGCTGGCCCAGCTCCTCCAGGACGGGAGCAAGTTCACCCGGGTGACCCGAGAGGAGGCCGGGGGCGAGGAGGCCCCGGGGAGCGTGGTGGTGGTGGTGGCCACCAGCAAGGCCCGGCTCTGCCGGGAGCATGGCGGAGGGAAGAAGTGCGCTGGAGGCTGCCGGCAGCTCCATCTCTGCCGCTACTTCGTCTATGGAGGATGCCGCCATGAAGGGACCAGGTGAGTCGGAGGACCCCCTTCCAGAGCCTCCCTCGGGTCAAGGGCCTCGCTAGGCTTGGGGACCCTTCCAAGGAGACACCTGGCTGAAGGAGAAGACATGGGAAGGGGATCTAGGAGGCCAAGTAGACCACAAGTTGAACATGAGTCAACAGTGTGATGCGGCAGCTAACCAGGCCAATGCGATTTTAGGCTGCATCAATAGTGTCTAGATCAAGGGAAGTAATGGTGCCACTGTATTCTGCTTTGGTCAGGCTCCACCTGGAATCTTGTGTCCAGTTCTGGGCGCCACAATTCAAAAAGGACATTGAGAAACTGGAGCATGTCCAAAGGAGGCTGACTAAAATGGTGAAGGGTCTGGAAACCTTGTCCTATGAGGAACTACCTAGGGAGCTGGGGATGTTTAGCCTGGAGAAGATAAGATTAACAGGTGATATGATAGCCCTGTTTAAATATTTGAAGGGAGGTCATATTGAGGAGGAAGCTAGCTTGTTTTTCTGCTGCTCCAGAGAACAGGACCCGGAACAATGGATGCAAGCTCCAGGAAAAGAGATTCCACCTCAACATTAGGAGGAACTTCCTGACAGTAAGGGCTGTTGGACAGTGGAACAAACTCCCTCGGAGTGTAGTGCAGTTTCCTTCCTTGGAGGTCTTTAAGCAGAGGCTGGATGGCCATCTGTCGGGGGATGCTTTGGTTGTGATTTCCTGCATGGCAGAATGGGATTGGACTGGATGGCCCTTGGGGTCTCTTCCAATTCTATGATTCTAAGGAGAAAGGGAGCAGATCCTCCCTCAGGTAAATGGCCTCCCTGAGGTTGGAGAGACAGAGCCATTCCAGGGCCCTTCCTGAGGTCTGTGGCCTCCCTAGGGTTGGCATCACCCAGAGAGGTAACTCATGGTGTCACCTCCCGCCATTGACTTTCTCCCATTCCACACCATACAGACTCCTTAGTCATGCTTTTTAGCACTTATATTTTTTGTAAATCCAAATTCCTATATACACTTGTCTCTCCACATTTAATCACAGAATCATAGATTTGGAAGAGACTGCAAGGGCCATCCAGTCCAACTCCCCTGTCATGCAGGAAACCTAAATCAAAGCATTCCCGACAGATGGTCATCCAGCCTCTGTTTAAAAGGGCACAGTACCCCCATGAAAGTGGGAAAATTGCAAATAATTAAAAAAAAAACCTCTATGGACACCTCTCTAGGAATATCTAGGTCCTCCCGTGCAACTCTGTGCTCAACATCTGCCAGACATTGACCATAGAGGAGCTACAAATGGCTAGTGGAGTGTCCTCTCTAGGAATCTCTAGGCCCTTCAGTGCGATGTTTGATTAAAGTTGACCATAGAGTTGCATTGGAGGACCTAGATATTTGTAGTGAAAACATAAATAAAGGTTAATAATAATAATAATAATAATAATATCCGTGAATAATGAAAGCTGCAAAAGCCAAATCCACAGATGTGGAGGGACGAATCTATCGCTGAATGCCATGCTAATAGTTGTGACATAAACAACTTGCAAAGCTAAAATTATACCTACGACTTACAATACATAACCTAAATGTATTTACATATACATAATGAATATTTGGTTAAAATGTGATGTTTTGAAATAAAATTTTAAAAGAATAAAAAAATTTAAAAATAAATTATTGAAATTGTATTTTTTTTAAAATATTTTTTTGAAATTTGAAATTTTTATTTTAATTTTTAAAAATTACGGAGCCTCTCCTTTGTCCTCCCACTGAGCTTCAACCCACTCCCAGCATCTCTTAAAGCATTTTAAAGGGAAGCAAGTGAATGCCACAGCCTGTTTCTGCCAAAAGGGAGGTGTTTGAGGAACAGTGGTATCACTTCCTTTTAGGGTGTCACTCGATGTGGTCTACAACCCATTAGTAACACCATTGTACAGGGTGACCAGAGGTCCTCACTACAAAGGAGGACAAGACGCTGCAAAATATGTAGGGCATTCAAGAAAAAATGAAAGCATGGCCATATCTGAAAAAGCTAAAAAAAAAAAAAAACCCATTCATATAAATGTAAAATCCATGGTTCTTAGTCATTCTCAGCCGGGGGGTGCAGGCTGTGCAGGGTGAGCAGAGGTCTTCACCACAAAGGAGGACAAGGTGCTGCAAAATATGTTGGGCATTGAAAAAAAATGGAGGACATCACCACATTTTAAAAAGGTTAGAAACACTCATATAAATGTAAAAGCCATTACACTGCACCCATGCCATACGCGGCCTTGAGCATACATGCTGAAGCCGCGGGGGCGGAAGGGGTGGCGCGTCCCATTCAATTGAATGGTTGCGTGCCCCCGTGGCGTCCTGCGCGCGCCCGCGCCGCTGCGCACGAGCCCCATTGTTTCCAATGGGGCTCAAGCATAGGCAGAATTCGCCTTACGCGGAGGGATCCGGAACGGATCCCCCGCATAAGGCGAGGACGCACTGTACTAACATAACTATGGCACGGTACAGAGTGCGAAAAAGAGGCGCCTCCCTGGTGCCTCTTTTTGCTCCGCAGGAGCACCGCAGCAAAGAAATTGTGTGGCGCTGCTGCACAGCAAAAAAGGAGCTCCCAGAAGCGGCTCCTTTTTCTGGCGTTGCTGCAACGCAGCAAAGCGCCAGAGACGGAGCGGTGACTTCGTAGCTGCGCCACCCTGTTTGGAAGTGGCACAGCTGCGACGTCATCGTTACGTGCCCTGTCTGGTTGGCGCTGCGCAGACGCAGTGGGCCCATGATGTGCTAGGTTTGCAGGCCGTGTGCACACCCCAGCCTTGAGCAACCCTAGCACGTCATGGGCACGCCACAAAGGGCCCGTCTGTACGGGGCCTATGTTATGTTAGTAATGTGTCCTTTTTGTTATATGTCTCTTGTATGTTGTTTATTTGTATGTTTTTTGTATTCATGTACGTTGCTTAATAATTTTATAAATAAAATTTTAAAAAATTGTAAAAGCTATGCTTCTTAGTAATGCTCAGCCAGGGAGGGGTGCGGGCCATGCTGAGTGACCAGAGGTCCTCACTGCAAAGGAGAAGGCACTGCAAAATATGGAGGGCATTGAAGAAAAATGGAGGACATGACCAAATTAGCTTTAGTTGGGTTTACCAATTCAGTTTAAGCCATGGTCTTGGGTAGGGTTGGTTATCATGTAGCCTCTAAGATCTTGTGGACCACAACTCCGAACAGCTCTAGCACTATTGCTGTTGGTGAGGAATGCTAGGAGATGCAGTCCAACAACATTTGCATGATGATATAATTCCCACCCCTGCTCTTGTTGTATTTGTGAATGATGATGATGATGCAACTGGAGAAACAGAAGGCAGGAATCCACGCCTCCCACCATTACATAGAACCTCAGTCTCTCTCCAGCCTCATTATATCTCATTATGTATATGCAAATACAGGTATTCCAAAATCTGAAAAAATCCAAAATATGGAATTCTTCTGGTCTCAAGCATTTTGAATAAGGGATACTCAATCTGTATTTGCATGTCATTGTATGCATAGGAAGGAAATGACTTGCTGCGCAGTTGTATCTGCCACTTTGTGTTTCCTGAGTGTTCTGTGATCTTTTATAGTTTACCATGAACTCATCATCCCTGCCTTCATTCTCTCTGTCCTAATAATAATAATAATAATAATAATAATAATACAACTTTTATTTCTATTCCGCTTTTTGTTGAGACAATCAAAGCGGCGTACAAAGATTAATGTCCTAACTGTATATGTGTTGTTTTCTGGCTATTTCTTAACTTAGAGAACCTCTTTATGATGAAATTAGCCTTAAAAAAACCTCTTGTACAAAGCACCAGAGTATTTGGCTTTATTCCCTTCCTAAAAAAAATTGGACTTAGATTGTTGAGTCTGGAATCCTGTGTAAACTTATCTGAGAGTATACTTCATTAAATTCAATGTGATTTACTTCTGAGTAAATACGCACAGCTTACTTCAGGCTATGTGTCCTAAAATTAATTTATATTTGATGATAAAAACCAGAATTCAGCTAGCATGTTTTTAATGTTTTCCAAACTTCCAGGAAGCAATGCAAGTTCATCCATGATTTTCATTCACCCCATAACCTCGCAGTCCTAAAAGAGCATGAGCTGGAAAACCTAAGCTCTGATGAATTATGTCAGCTGCTGCTTCAGAATGATCCTTCACTCTTGCCTGAGGTGAGGACTGTCACACATTTGATTGATGCTTCCTTTTAAATGAATCTCAGGACAAAGGTGACTGCAAAATTCTGGTTGTGCATCATATGGCTCTTTGAGCTCTTTCTTATAGCTAAAAAATCTTGGCTAGAGTTTTGAGAATTCTAGTTTTGTATTTCTACTTGTTTAATTGTTTTTAAATAAAACATTTGAATGTCTGTAACTCCAAGCGTTATTCCACAAGTCTGTTTCAAGTTTGTACACAGAAAATAAATTGAACTATCTATTATGGTGTATGAGAGAAATTAACCAGCCTACATATTAAGTTGGATTCAGACTTTAGAGTTGGTGCACTGAAATCAGTAGGACTTAATTTATTTGTGTCTCTAGTTTGTTTGCTCTTAGAAGGAGTAAGTTTGGATCCATCCTGCTGTATTCAAAGTTGAAAGGTTGGAATGTGCTGCTTGCTTGGTGCAAGGAATGTAGAGAGATAAAGAAAGGATCATTATAGGTTACCTGCATTTAAAAATGTGATGAAGCTGGGGTCCTTTATGTGTTTGTGCACCTCTTCTTGAGAATGAGATGCCAGTTCACATGTTACTACAGCCTGCAGTTAAACAAGCTGCTAGCTCACATGCCTCTGTTAAGGTAGCGAGTTTGGCACAGTTTTGTTGGTTGCTGAGAGGCGATTATTGCCTGTTGTAGACAATTCACAAGCTTTGGGTATTGTTTAAGCAACTTTGCCCTACCCTGTATGGTGTTTGTGAAGTGTTGGATATGTGCTCCAGTATATAATAATGGAAAACAGTAGGAAAGTCCATACTTTTACTGAAAGTCTTGTACAGTATCCTAAATCCAATTGTTAGTTCCAGTGAGAGAAGATATATTGAATAAATGTTGATGTTGATGTGCTAAGTCAATATTTATATAAGCTCAATTGATTCAATGGATCTATTCTAGTTCATCCTCTCATCCTTTCGTAGGTCGGTAAAATGAGTACCCACCTTGTTAGGGGCAATTGGCTAACATATTGTAAACCACTTAGAGAGTGCTTAGCACTGTAAAGCAGAATAGACACGTAAGTGCTATTGCTAATGCTAGTTGGGAGGAACACCTAGATTTAGGTTAATGGCCATTAAATTGATAGCATGATGCATTTTGTTATTTGCTGCTATTGTGATTGGTATGCTTAGCTTTCCATTCATGTTGCCAGGTTGCCTTGAAAATCGCTATTGAAAGTATGGGGTTTAGTACTGTAAATTATTATTATTATTATTGTTGTTGTTGTTGTTGTTATTATTATTAACCTTTATTTATAAAGCGCTGTAAATTTACACAGCGCTGTACATACATTCTTTTTAATTAGACAGTTCCCTGCCTTCAGGCTTACAATCTAAAAAATTAATAGATGAAAGACTTTGGTATGCTTACATTTATATCACAATGAAAAATACTTAACATAAAAGTCAATAAACATTTCCATATTTTTTAGTAATGGAGGAATAAAATGATTTCATTCATTCAGCTTGCACAGTTATATTTCCCCATTCCTCCAAAGATTTCAAGCCTCTTTTGATCTTCACAATGACCCTTTGAGAGAGGTGAGGCAGAGAAAGAGAGAGTACAGTCAGCCCTCCATTTTTGAACGGGGAGGGTCCATTCTGCCCCCCCCCCCACAAAAATGGGGACTTGCATGTATTCAAGCCCCATAGGATTGAATGGGGTGTGCTTTTGCAAGTGGGTGGGGGCACGCGCTGCAGGGGCGTGCCCCATTGGGGTTAACAGAGGTTGCCCCTCCATGTATAAACAAGAACGTGGATCTCAAGTCTGTGATAAAGGAGGGGTGACTGTAATTGGTTGAGGTCATTGGTTGAGTATTATGACCCAATAGGGAGTGGAAACTACATTTCACAAATCTTAGAGCCACACTCTATAACCACTATACCATACTGGTTTACTGAACTGAATTGCCTCAGAAAGTTGTGATGGTTACTTTTGAAGAGACAAGGTCTACCAGTGTTTGTTGACTGTATATTACACCATATATTATTATACATGGGAGTGGAACCTCCGTAACTGGAAGCAGAGGGTTCCTGGAAATCTGGCTGCTGGTCCCATCTTGCTCAGATTGTGGTCTTCTCTGGTGTTCTCACTGACTACAGAGACCAGGGTGCCCTGATAAAGTTAATGGTTACTATAATTTAGCATACAAAGGAGTCTTGTAGTGCCTTTGAAACTAACAGCATGATAGTGTTGGCTGTTTTGGGACATATTTTGCTGGCTATGTAGACTAGGTTTCCCAGTCTCATACTTTCTGGCTGTATTAAACTATAACTCCCCAAATCTCCAGGATGTCTAGAGGTCCCTTGGATAATCCTTGGGAATAATAAGGTCCACTGGAGTTTTTCACCTTTAGAACAGGGTTGGCAGGAGTTGTAGTCTTACCATACTGGTGGAAGGGGAGGGTTGCAGTGATGAGATTTGTAGTCCAAAATGTGTGTTTGCTGCTGATGAATGGCATTAGAGTCTAAAGCTTTCAGACAATGTTTGTTGAGGAGGGCTGATTTACAATTTTGGACAGAAGTTGCAGGGGTTTTTTTCCCATTCATGTGAATCTTTTTAGTGAAAGGCTAAGAATATTGGAATTCAAAATATGGACTTGGGGAGATATTTTGGTATGACATTTGGCAAAAAGTAGGAAAGGGTTCTGTAAGAGAGACCATCATATAACTTTAATATTTTGATATAACAGTATTTTAGGTACAGATGGTGAATCTAATCATGATGACCAGGATTTTCATTTTTACAAACTTTGTTTTTCTTTAGCATCTAGGCTTCATTAATTGAACATATCCTTTATTCAAATGTTGCTTGTTTAATCAGATTAATTAGACATGAAAATGATTTTGAAATGTACAAGACAATAAGGAAACAAAACCTAGACAACTGCTTCCTTTTAGAGCACCAATAAATAACAAACTGCCACTGATGTCTCTGAATACCACTCCAGAGGTTCAGCTCTCCAAGCAACTGCATTCTTAAGCTAGCATAGCTGAAATCATAGTAGTGATATGTATTATTATTATTATTAACCTTTATTTATAAAGTGCTGTAAATTTACACAGTGCTGTACATAATTTTTTTGTACAGCCTTGCCCATGAGTAGTGAATATCTCTGATCTAAGGTACAGAAAGGAGTCTCTTGATGTTTTAGACACACACATTTTTTGTTGAATCTTGTCAGTGAAAAGCTTTTTTCTTTCAAAAATACAGAGGATTCATACTGCTCTTAAAACTTTATTTAACACAACTACAGTACAGTTGGCCCTCAGTATCCATGGATTCTGCATCTGTGGATTCAACCAACCACAATTTGAAAATATTCACACATATAAAAAATTCAAAAAGTAAACCCTGATTTTGCTGCTTTATATAAGGAATGTCATTTTAGTCTGTCACTATCTATAATGGGGCTTGAGCATCCATGGATTTTGGTATCCACAGGCAATTCTGAAACCAAACCCCAATGGATATTTAGGGCCCACTGTAAATTGTTTTGGGTTCTAAGTGTTCATGCATTTGTCTTTATCTTTCCATTCCCAGATATGTACATACTATAATAAAGGGGATGGACCTCATGGATCTTGTAACTTTAAGAAGATCTGTGTCAAACTCCATATATGCCAGTACTACCTCCAGGGAGAATGCAGATTCGGGAGCAACTGCAAGCGCTCACATGATGTTTTTAATCCAGATTGTTATGAGAAGCTGGAGAAATGGGGAATGAGCCAAACTCTAATCAGTAGAATTCCCTTGATCTACAGGAATGTATTTGACATCAAAAATAGTACACCATCACCTCACAGAGGTAAAAGTATTTCGCCCTCTTTGAAAATGTTGTAGGATGTTTGTAGCCTTCTTGTGGGAGTCTTCTTGTGGGAGTTCTTCTGTAGCAACAATCCAGCTCCTCTCAGAAATAGAGGAGAGACCTCTCCTTTCTACTTAATTTCTTAGCTGAAAAGAGAAGCTACAGTAAACTTTGTTTACAGTTTCAGAATATGTGTTCATGGCTTTCTAAGACACAGGTAGAGAACCTTTCAGATTGAATAGTGAGGTCTTTTGAGACCATCTGTTATCGTGGCTGAGCAATTAGGGCCATGAACATACTCTTTTTTAATCCCATTTTCTGTTTTTCTTGAACACTGATTAGAATTTATTTGGGACATGTCAAAGAGTAAATTGGTATCAGTGAAGGGATGGCACTGTCACTTGTCTGTGGATTCCCTTCAGATACCTGGCTAAAGTGAGTATATAGTTAAAGCTAAAGCAATAGTAGTTTTGGAGAAGACCAGATTTATTTACTTACTGTGTTTTTTATCTTGAATTCTCTCTCCAAATTCCTCAAGGCACAGTGGTTCTGGTTCCACCTCTGTTCTATTCTTACATAAAATAGTGCTGTGAGATCAGTTGGCTTGGGAGTGGCATGGGAGTGTGGCGTTTGGACAATGCATGCCCCGATGCTACCCCCAAGCCGGTGTCATGCCAGCTGCCTGACCGCATGGCAGGCGGCATTACGGTACTCCTTTGGCATGGTGTTCACATGCTGCTTGCCGAAAGGAGTGTGGAAAAGTGCCGCTGTGGCAGCAAGGGCACCCTTTTTCCAAGCCAAAAAGAAGCGGCATTATGCCACTTCTTTTTGGCCTGGAAAAACACCAGATTGGGGGTGAGGCATATGGTTGCCACAGCCCCGTTTCAGCACTCAGAGGGGTGGTGGCAAGCCACTCCTTCGAGGTAGTTTGTGTCACCCCAAAGACAAAGACAAGGCTCTGCAGTGAGCTTTCAAAGAGAGTGGATTTTTGAACCCGGGCCTCCCCAGTCCTAATCCAGCATTCTGTCCACACACAGGAAAAGAAGAGGCAGTAGGCTTTACATGTTGAAAACTGCACTTATTAGGTCAAGACTTCACTTACTCTTTTCGGCTTCTCTTTGATCTCTGTTTATTTATTATACATATTCATATCCTGATAAGATGCCTTGATATAAAATGCCTGAGCATAAGGACTCAAGGCATCTTCTTCCTTGCTGAACAACTGAGTAGCTCTCAGGGTCATGCACATTTGTTCTCTTCTTGCTTTGTCTTGGAATCAGTGGCTGAAAACCTGCTAGAGTAGACCCACTGAATCAAATCTTAAATGATAAGATAACATGTAGGTAAATTCCTAGATTCAGTGAGTTCTGCTCTAGTTGGTATAAGCAATAGGATGTAGGACAACCTGTGCTCAACATTTATATAGATAGATTGCATGTAGTATTATGGGGGTGTCAAACTCCATATATGCCATATAATCCATATAATCACATAGTAGGACCTGTTACCTTCTCCTGTCAGGTTGTTCTGTAGGTGTTCTGAATCAAAGCTTCCTCCCAGCCACTGGGGGTGGAAACTACAGAGCTGTGCTACTGTTGCAAATGCAATAGCTATTTTCATTACCTGTGTGGATTCCCAGGATGTGGGTGGGTGGATGAGACTACAGTCAGCTCTTAGTATCTGGGGGTGGGGGTGGGTGGGTCTGTTCTGGGTGTACACACACAGACCCTGTGGATGCTAAAAACCACAGGATGTTAAGTTTTCATTGTCTTGCTCTGAAGTTCTCAATGGTAGCGACTATTAGGGATAATGGGGTTTGCCGTCACAGATGCTTAAATCCGTGGATGGCATGTCCACAGTTGGGGCGCATGGGCTGTATTACTGTCTGTTTTGAGTTACTGTTGGGAAATGCAGTTCTTTCTTGAGATTTGTTAGAAAACTCAGGGAAGCAGGCAAGATGGTTTAATCTCACTAGCAGAGTAAACACAGCGGAATATAGATGAGCAGGAAAATTAACTAGCTCCACTTATCTCACAGCCCATGTGTCCCCAATCAAAACACAGTCACTTGGTTAAAGTGAAAATAAACAAGTTTACTTATAAAATCATTTGTATGAAGAGATACACAGGACTAGCTTCATGTTGCAAGAAATATGAGGTAGAAAAGGTAGTGTACATGCATCTTAGGAAAGATTCCCTCATCATGCAGGCATCACTCCGGACAAAAGGCAAAGGAAGAGAGTAATGGATTCTTCTTCAGGGACAAAAGGTGAGGTGTGCTCTTTTTCAGTAAACTGGAAATGAGGAGGGGCTGTTAGTAAGCAATAAACTACTATAGACATGCATTACTATAAGGTCTCATCATGTGAAGTTGCTATATCCCAACAGTTACAGATATCAAGAGTAAACTTGAAACACTAGGATAAGTGTCATAGTGCTGCATGTTTACAAATTTAGACACCAACATACAGATTTAGACACCAACATACAATAACACTATACATATATTTGTCTATTTTGGTTTCTCATTTTAGGATGTGGTGCTCATTTGGTTAGAATTTTGGTTGTTAAACTGAAAAATTTTAATGATTCATAGCTATCCAGCTTTGAAACAAGTGATCTGTTTTTTTAGCATATCCTTTTCTGTCTTGTGTTGAATTTGCAAGAGTGTACATTTTAATTTTCTTCTTCAGAAAAAAGAGAGAGCAGTGCACAGGTTCCATCAGCCACAAACAGCATTGAAGAATCAGATATGATTTGCTTATACCACATTAGGAAAAGTTGTAGCTTTCAAGGTAAGTTGTCGGGAAACCTTTAGTGGGCTTTTCCCACTAGTTGTATCAAGCTTTCTCTTGCTTTTTCATGGATGTATGGTTTTTTGCTCTCAATTTCAGACATCACAAAATTTTACCTACTGTACTAGAAACTGTGGCATGAGCCATGAGATTTATCTAGCTTATTTAAAACAAACACTATTCCTGTCTTGTCTTCCTCACACGCTTGCCATTACCTGCATTGGATACTGTTTGAAGATTGCATGCATTGACCTATTTGCTTCAACATGTCCTTCAATTTATAGAATACCTGTCTTTCACTTACTGGCACAATTTGAGATTACCTTTATTAGGGCACATTTCTCAGCAGAATGAAGGTCACTCACTTCCTTCTGTTTCAGAAAATATTGGCTTACTGTTTCACTCTTCTTAGCAACCTGGATTTGCTGTCTATCTCCTCCTTTCACATGATGACTTTCTTTGTGAGAATGAGATATTCCAGGTTAATTATTTGAGGTATAATTTTCATATTACCCTTGTGATCATTGGAATCCGTTCATATATGTAGCTAAAGGTCATCAGGTCCATAATCAACCTTTCCTTTTTTATTTTTTATTTTTGCTTTGCATATATATCTGGGTTTTTTTGGATCTCAGTGGCAGAAAATTGTCCCTATCCTCCCTAAAGAAAACACTATAAATCTTTTTCTTTGGTATTTTACCTATATATATTGTGATCTCTGTTTTCTTTTTTAAAGCCATTTTAGTATGTCAGATATTTAACCTAAATTTTGGTTTATCTAGATAAATGCATTCGAGTTCATTTCCATTTGCCATATAAATGGCAAACTTTTGATGGAGCCCAGTGGAAAGATCTAGACAACATGGAGAAAATTGAACAGTCCTACTGTGATCCATTTTATGAAAGGTATCCATGTGTTGATAGGTTTGGCTTTGTTTAATATAAAATTGTACTTATGCAGTTGCTTCCCTGGTATTTGTTGCTTTAAATATTTTATCAAGGTTTTGGATGTTGGGTGGCTGCTTTTATGTAGTACTATATTTTTATGATTTAACCTATGTTATGTCATGCAGAATTTTGATTAAACTGACAAGTAATGTTGAAAATTGGCTTCTGCTTCATTTACGAAATGGAAGACCAAGAGAGTCATCTTAATCAAACTTTGCACAACTGGAAAGCTTTTTATTATTTTTGTTCTGGGAAGAAAGCTAGTTTGAAAAAAGAAATTGTATCAAAGCAGTATACATTTAGAACTGTTGGTCCCCATGGGGGGGAAAAAGCTTTTTCCCATTAGTGAAGGGATGAAATCCTTGAGTGCATTGTTCCTTTCACTCCCACCAATAGGCAGGAATACTGTAGTGCAGGCTTTTTGAGAAAGCCCAACAGGGAGAGCAACCCTCAGTAAGGCCAGTCTCTTTCCTCCCTGCCTCTCTGATAGGACACACACAGCTTTTCGTCCCCCCCCCTTTTCCCCCTGACATTTCCCCTATTATTTATTTTTTAAAATTAACCTGCATCCTTACTGCTTGTCTCTATGTCTCAAACCTGCCTCAACTTACCCTTCCCTTCTCCCTTCTCCCTTCCCTGAGAGAGCTGGAAAACCATGTGAGTGACATGCATACCTAGGGTAGCCCAGAGTGAAGAGGGAAGCCCTGGCTGATCCAGAAACCTTGTTCCAGCTCATTAGAGCAGCAAGTCTTGATTGAAGCTGGTCTGGACCAGTGATGTTGGTGGTGCAGAGATACAGGTGGGAGGGGAATATTCCCTCCATGTCACAGTCCAGATTGCATGTTAGCCTGAAACAAGCTGGAGCGGAAGCGAACAAACACGGGAGGCTGTTGGTACCAAGACCTTATGGTCTGGCTTAGAGGATTTATGACCTGAGAAGTCACAGCCCTGGTCTCAGTTGCTGCACCCTACACAGTGCAATCCAACATTGCAAGGGGGGGGGGTAAGACAGCATTAGAAAGGCATTCCCTCCGTTTTGCTTTCCCCTGAGAGAGCGCTACTAAACTCAGCAAATGACACACACAATCTGGGCCACACTGAGGATTTCATATCGAAATGCAAGGTCGCCATGATCAAGGGCACAGAACCCCCAAGGTCAGAGGGCCATCCTAATTCAGCAGTGGAGCACAGAATAGGGCACTCCTGCAGGAGGTATATATATTTGAGGCCTCTGCCTTGCATTCAGAGGATCAAAGAAGCCTGGTAAATAGGGTCTCCCAACAAAGAAGTATAGGAAAGCCTTCCCACTCCTCCCCTAAAGGGACCATCTGACAAGAGAAGTGTACGGGGGAAGCCCACCCCTTTGCCTAATCTGATAGGGAGGAAGGGGAACTTCCTTCCACTTATGAGGACACACTAAACTACCTGCTGTTTACACATGCCTATATGTTGGTCCAGCAAATATCTCAGTTTCTGTTTAGTCTAAAGAAGAGGAAGTTAAGAGATGATATGATAGCCCTCTTCAAATATTTGAAGGGTTATCATACTGAAGGTGGAGCAAATTTGTTTTTTGCAGCTCCAGAGAATAGGACTTGGAGCAATGGATTCAAACTATGGGAAAAGAGAATATCTCAACATTAGGAAAAACGTCTTGACAGTAATAGCTGTTTGACAGTAGAGTATGCTTCCTCTGATGGCCATCTGTCAGATGTGCTTTGATTGTGTGTTCCACCATGGCAAGGGGTTGGACTGGATGGCCCTTGTAGTCTCTTCCAAGCATCCATCTCTTCCAAGAGCTCTTCTAGATTCAGATTCCCCAGGAGGTGCACCATTTCTTCATATGATGCATCTCACCATCAGTCAGGAAAGAGAAGCCTATCTGGGAGACACTAAAGTGAAGATCATTACAAGTGCCAGCCTGCGAGACCAGGGAGCCCACTGCAGTGCCTATGTAGTGCAAGGAATAGGGGGGGGGGGAGGTGAGGCAAATTACAGCAGTATAGCCTCATGTGCAGAGACCAGGGAGAAAAAAGTAGCGCTAAACCTTTGGTTTAGTTCTTTTCTTATCCCCTCTTTCTTCCCTAAACCACCACATAAAAAAACAAACCAGCAGCAGAAATCTAACATTCTAGCTATTTTAATATTCTGTTTATACTAAATCAGGTCTAGGAGCATCAGAAGCTGTAACAAGGGCTCAGGTCCGGCCCATCCATATAGGCGAGCTAGGTGGTCGCATGGGGGCAGCAAACAGTAGGCGGCGCTGGCGTGGTGGGGTGGCAAGGGAGCTGCCTGGGTGCTGCTCGTGGGAGCAGGGAGGCGTAGCTGCTTGATGGAGCAGTCCTCTTCTTCCTCATCCTCATCTTCCTCCCCTCCACCCTCCTCTTCTTCTTCCTCCCCTCCTCCCTCCTGGTGGGCCTTCCAGGCTGCACCCACACTGGAGAGATAACCCGGTTTAGCATCGCTTTCACTCTTTCCTGGCTCTAGGCCATGGAATTCTGGGAGTTGGGCTCACAACAAACTTCAACTCCCAGAATGCCATAGCCTTGAGCTAGGATGCTTAAAAGCACTGCCAAACCAGATGATTTCTCCAGTCTAGATGCAGCTTAAGTCTTTCTATGTGTCGCCCGCGCGTGCTCCTCCTGGGAGTTGAAATTTGTTGTGGGCCTAGGCCCCACAACATACTCCAACTCCCAGAATTCCATAGCCTCGAGCCATACAAAGAGTGAAAGCATTGCCAAACTGGGTTATTTCTTAGGCTGTGGATGCAGCCTGAGTCTCTCTCTCTGACACACACATGCGTGCTCCCCTGCCCCGAGTCCTGGGAGTTGGAGTTTGTTGCTTGCTGGCTGGGCCCTTCTTATTTCTCTTCCTCCTCTTCTTCCTGTCCTCTTCTTCCTCCTGCTCCTCTTCATTTTTTTATCTTCTTTCTCCTATTCTCCTTCTTTCTCCTCCTCCTCCTCTTCTTCTTTTCCTCCTCCTCCTCCTCTTCCTTTTTCCTCCTCCCCCTTCCTCCTCCTCCTCCTCCTCTTCTTCTGTTGTTGTTGTTGTGTGTTTTCAACTCCTTTCCAACTTATGGTAACCTTATAGAGTTTCCTTGGCAAGTTTCTTGGGGGGGGGGTTGCCTTTACTTTCCTCTGAGAGGCTGAGAGTGTGTGACTTCCCAAAGTCACCCAGTGGGTTTCCATGGCAGAGCTGGGATTTGAACCTTGGCTTCCCATTGTCCTAGTCCAATATTCAGGCCACTACACCATGCTGGACTCTGCACTGCATTTAAAGGTACAGTACTTAGTTGCTGTTTATTGTTGTGTACCTTCAAGCTGTTTTCCACCTTATGGAGACCCTAAAGCAAACCTATCCTGGGGTTTTCTTGGCAAGATTTGTTCAGAGGAGGTTTGCCATGGCCTTCAGCTGAGGAGGCTGAGAGCGTGTGACTTGCTTGAGGTCGCCCAATAGGCAGGGAAGCAAACCCTGGTCTCCAGAGTTCTAGTCCAACGCACAAACCACACAAAGCTACATCCCAATCCTTCTATCCAGGAAGAATTTCAAAATGTCCTCCATTTTGAACATGACTGAGAAACATCAGTTTATATTGTTTTTTATTAATGTTTTTGGCTTTTAGTTGGTTGTGTTCTCCATTTTTTTGGAACATCCTACAATTTGTCCTACAGTTGTCCTACATTCCCTACACTTTGAAGTGTGTGTGTGGGGGGTGGCAAAATATTTCTCGCCTAGGGTGGCCAAATACCTAGAGCCGGCCTTGCATTGGCTAGCCTTATGAAGGGTTGCTCCCCCTGGTGGGCAGTCTGAAGAAGATCTGTACTATTTCTGCCTATTGGAGTGAGTGGGAAGGATGTTCTTCACTATTGATGAACGTCTCACAAATGTAAGACAAAAATTTCTTTGGTTAGTTAGCCTCCTTTTTTTTTGCAAAAAATATTTGCTGATGATAACTTCTCAGTTATCATGAGATGAGAACTTGCATAACTTCTCAGTTGGAGCAGAATAATTTTTTTTTTATTTTGCACAAAATAGCAACCTTGGCATTATTAGACCCAAAAATCACATTCATAGATCTTTGCAATATTTTCAAGTGAACTCTAAACCTTAAAAAAAAAACCCCAATTACCCACAGATTTACCTGCAACAGTGCTGGGAAAGACTCCAAGTCTCTAGTCATTGATTTCTCCAGTATGACATGTGGCAGTGCCAAACTTAGACGCCTCTCAACTGCATCCTCTGTGACTAAAGCTCCACATTATATTCTCACAACTGATTGGATCTGGTATTGGAAAGATGAATATGACATCTGGAATGAATATGGAATACAAGTAAGTAATACTAGGGCAAAAACACTGAAATGAGATCGCAGCACCTCCTTTGTATCTATATGCAGCTATAAGTGCCATGGAAACATGAAAAGTGTTAAAACACATTTTTCTGTCAGCCAGGGTGATATTGAAATCTGAATCTCAAAATCTGGTTAAATCTGCTTTCCATTTTAGAGTCGCTAATTCTCAAGAAGTGCAAACTCACTAGCATTTTCTTGCACATTTCTCACTGAAATAAATCAAAGTTGTATAAGAGCACAGCCATAGGGTAGATTTTCCGTCTTTATTTTGGCCAGTTGATATGTTCCTCAAACAAATGAATAATACAGCCAAGTACAAGTAAATACACAGACAGTTTTCAAAAAGGAAAAAGCACAAAATCAGATTCATTCATGTTTTTGAAGGCTTTGAAAAATAAAGAGATTCTAGAATACCAGAGGAATTACACTGAGTTAGTTTGTTTGTTTGTTTTGATCACAGAAGATGAGTTATAATAAATGTCCCAGTACAATATAAATGCCAAGTGGGTCTTTCTTAGGAAAGTACCTCAAATGCAGATGGAACCAAGAAAGGCTAGTCCCTGGTAAGGAAACATGCTTGGCATGTCAGAGTAGAAGTACCAGGTCAGAGAGTTTCCAAAGATAATTAGGACATATCCAGGTGTTTGTCTGGGATAAAGTGATTTACTTGTGAATGTTAGGTTTATATCCTACCATTCCTCCATTAAGCTGAAGGTGATTAAATATCCTGGATCCCTGACTGACACCAGTATTGAGTTCGTTCCAGTGCCACATTGAGATCTGGCTGTTCACCAGATTATAGCTTGATTCTGTCTTGCAGATTACAGTTATTATTTTGATTATTTTTAAATACAGTTGGCCCTTGGTATCCATGGATTCAACCATCCATGGTTTGACAAAATAATAATAAAAAAACACTTTGATTTTGCTATTTTATATAAGGGACACCATTTCACCATCCCATTGTATTTAATAGAACTTGAGCATCCACAGATTTTGGTATCCGGGGGGAGGAGGGAGGTAATGGAACCAAACTACAGTGGATACCAAGGGCCCACTGTAGTTTAAATTATTTTGGATCATTAAGCAGTGGCTTCATTGATTTCATCCCACACTGAGATCTTCTGAAATAGTGTGGGATAGAAATATTCAGATGAATGAATGTTGTCTTCCATCCCATTTTGTTTTCAGAACAATTCTAAATAAATAAATAAATAAAAGTTTTATTTATATACCGCAGCCTTCCATAGATCAGGGCGGTTTACACACAATTAAGATATACATACATAAATCAAGCAAATCAAGCATAAACAATACATCAAAGAAACAATAAAAACAATAAAAAAGATAAAAGATAAAACCCCAATTAGCCCTTCCTCATGGCCACGGAAAGAGGAGGGAGGCCCTAAATGATGTTCATGGGGGGAATGCTTGATGAAATAAGAAGGTCTTTAAATCCTTCTTGAATTGGGCCAGGGAGGTAGTCGAGCGGAGCTCAGCGGGCAGCGTATTCCAGAGGGCCGGGGCGGCGATGGAAAACGTCCGCTTGGTGACGGAGGAAAGCCTAGCCCCCGGCACCTTCAGGAGTTGCTGCCCAGATGTTCTGAGGGTGCGGGACGGAATGTATGGGGAGAGGCGGTCCTTCAGGTATCCCGGACCCAAGCCATTTAGGGCTTTATAGGTAATTACCAACGCCTTATATTGAGCTCGGAAGCGAATGGGCAGCCAGTGAAGATCTTTTAAAATTCTGTGAACTCGTTTGCATAAGAGTGGACTAAAATAACTCTGGTGAGGACCTAAATATCCTAAAGGTCATCTCTGATCATGGAAGCTAAGCAGGGTCAGCCCTAGTTAGTAAATTTGTCCCTCCACATTTGCGGATTTGACTTTTGCAAATTTGATTATTTGCGGATTTTATTAATATGTTCTTTGTAGGAATATCTAGGTCCTCCAGCACAACTCTATGGTCAACTTTAACCAAAATTTGCACTGAAGGTTAGTGTATGGCAGATGTTGACCACAGAGTTGTACAGAAGGACCTAAAGATTCCTAGAGGGATGTTCTCTAGGGTAAAAACATAATGTTTTTGTTATTTGCAATTTTTCCACATTCATGGGGGTCCTGTGCTCCTAACCCCAGTGAATTTGGAGGGATGAGTGTACTTAGATGGGATATTGCCAAAAAAACCACCAGGTGCTACAGGCTATATTTCACAGGAAGGAACTGGCAAAGCAACCTCAATATTCCTTGCCTAAGAAAACCCTCTGAAGTTCATGGGGTAGTCATAAATTGAGAGACAATTTGAAGATGTACACGTGTATACCAAACACATACATGTTCACAGACACACACATACACACAATTGTGAATTTCATGATTTGGTGAGGCCCTCAACATTTCCCAAGTTCCAGTCCAACACTGTAACCACTAAAGAATTTAATTTATCAAGTACTTGATTCTTGCATTTTGTAGGGCTTTAAAGATGGACACTAACATTTGAAATTGCTAGAAACAGACCAGTAGCTTAATGAAACTGTCTTCAGGTTAGTAGAATGTGCTATTAGGACTGATCCTAAAGTGTAGGTACAGTGCATGATAGGCTTTTTACTATCATGGACACAACCCAGAATCTTCCACCTGGGACAGTCTTTTAAGTTTTTTCATTGTAGGGCCATCTCTCTGTGGTCAGAAAGGTTAAAAGTCAATATCTGTCTGTCCGGGTTGGTATGCTGAAACTGATTCTAAAAAGGAAATTTTTTTTTAAAGCATGAAAACCAATTTTAAACACCAGTTATTGTAAAATTCTATTATTGATTTAAAGAGAAGCTTACATTTAAATCAAACACATTAGCATCAACACCTACAATCTCCTCAGACTGAAGTATAAACATTATCAAACCGTGGACTGAAGCCTGCTTTTCTGAAAATTACCCCCACAAATCTTATTAAATACAATAAGTCATACATTGTATTTATTAATGGGGTATTGTTGTTAGATTTGGAGACTAAAAAAATGTCACAGATACTGGAATCTAGAACCTGATGTCCTGTATCTCACAGGGATTAAACATGGAGCCTGTTTGGATTTTTGTGTAGTCCTGTTTTCAAGACCGGATTAAGTTGGCCACGGTACTGGATAAATTTCCAAAATAGGGCCTTCTTTGTGTACATGTGTGACCTATACTAGGAATGGGGACATAGAAGCTAAATAAAATGCAGTAAATAAATCATGAATTAAATGCGAAGGATTTGTATTTGCATCGATAACAGCAGAAACATTTTCAGGTGTAAACCCATGTTCAACCCTGTGCTTTAATGAAACTTAAAACTCTTGATTCCATGTGTTTTTATTTACTTTCTCAAATAACACATAAATCCTATTTTAGTCCTGACTGGAGTAAAGTCATTGAATCAGCTGGTTTTACAATAGATACAGTGAGTACTGTAGTTGGGATAAATCAATAGACTTCCAGACATCAAATTTTGATGCTAAGAGAAGCTTCGGGGGATTCACTGTAATCAGTGAATATTTCTTTTTTACCATTCCACCTGTAGACTTGTTAAAACTATGATACTTTCTCAGGTAAAGTTTGATGCACCAGTGTTCCTTGTGGCTCTGTGATTGTAGGATGCTGACCATGCTGCTGCTACAGTGTCCAGCTATGACTTGGAGAAAGCCTATCAGTCTGAAGCATCACCAACACTCAAGTTCACAGCTGGAAGACATGAGTATGTGATTGACTTCAAAGGTATGTTCTTGATATGCTTAAATCAAATGAGGTGGGTTGGAATAGTGCTGGATATAAGCTCATATCGCAGCCAGACCATTCAGTAACTCTCAGAGCTAGGAAGTAGCGAGTTTCCAGAAATGGGACATTTCCTGAAATTATGTACTTTTGTATTCAGTAAGAGCAGAAAGGTGTGCCTTCTTGTTGGAATGGGGGCCAAAATGTTCCTTTCTTCCCACAACAAGTAATGTTCCTCATTGTTATTGAATGGGAAGGAGAAATTTTTCTACTTATCTTCTTTACTGAAGAGAGAGAATCCTTGCAGACAAGTTTTAAGACTGCTCTGAGCAACACAAGACTCGGCCTCTTGCAATGTTGCTTAAAGGAAGCTGCTTTGCCAAAAGGGCAGCTTGTTCTGTGGATCAGTGCCTCTCATCTGCTGTCTAGTTTCCTCCTGAGAAGGAAAGAAGGGACTGGTAAAGGGCTTTCTTTTAAGCAGGTCTGTGACATCTAGTGAATGGTTCCCACTGCCCTGTCATGTGTCAGGGAAGTGGAGGACCCAGTGTCCCCAGTCCCTGCCCTGCGAGGCTGGATTTCCAAGCCTCGTAAGGCAGGGAGGTGGAGGATGCAGCGTCCCCAGTCCCTGCCCTGTGAGGCAGGGAAGTCAAGCCTTGGAGGGGTTGGGAGTCTGCCTCCAAGTCTTCCTGAATTCAGAAGGCATGGAGCGATCGCCCTTTTGGACCTACCCTCCAGCTCCACCCCAAAAGTCCCACGCCAGGAAGCCCCGTCAGCACCAGGTGTCACCCAGGCTGGGAAAACCACTGATAACAAGTAATGCAGTGATCATAGATTCATAGGGTTGGAAGAGACCACAAGGGCCATCCAGTCCAACCCCCTGCTCAATGAACCATTGCTCTCAAGGAGTAATCTAATACAAAGATGATCGAGAAGTAGAGTTCCAGAGTTTGGTCACTCTGACCTAGTGCTGTCTAGTCAATCTAGCAACAGATCTCCATTCTTTGAAGGAGAAGTCATTCCTAAAACCAAGCAACAGATCAGACAATAGTATTGACCACACGCACAGAATACTAAACTAATCTCCACTACTGTATAACATTCATATATTGTAAATGAACACAAAACATGTGGCATGTAGCAGTCACTGAATATGTCAAGCATTGTACATGTCTGTAAATATAAATGCATAAATGCCATGACTTGTCTACGTTCAAAAGTAAAATCGTAGTTACACAGTATTATACAGAGTAGCATACAGAAAAAGTGCCAGTGTGATGTGGTGGTTTGAGCAGTGGGTTAGAACACTGGGAGACCAGAATTTTTTGATTCCTCGCTCAGCCATGGAATCTTATTGGCTGATCTTGGGCAAGTAAGTCACACTCTCAGCCTCAGAGGAGGGTGAAAGCAATCCCTTCTGAACAAATCTTGCCAAGAAAACCCTGTGATAGGGTCAGGAGAGCACTTCAGTTTACAAGCCAAATTAGCTGTACAGTCAGCCCTCTGTATCCACAGGTTCCTTATCTGTGATTCAACTTACCATGGCTTGAAAATGTTCAGGAAAAAAAAATTCAAAAAGCAAACCTTGCTGTTTGCCATTTATATAAGGGGTGCTATTTTACTAACCCATTGTATATAATGGAACTTGAGCATTCACACATTTTGATATTGATGGGGGTTCCTGGGACTAAACCCCAGCAGATACCAGAGGTCCACTGTAATTGGATTCAGCTCTCATTTTGTCTGATGTTCACCCACACCTTCGTGGGTAACATCAGCTATGGATGGAGTTTACTCGACACATGAGTTGGTCTAATTTAGAGGGAAGGAAGTGGTCTCTAAACATTCATCTCTGCTTCACATCTTGGTTTTCAAGCCACTATTACTCAAATAAGAGATATTGCTGGCAAATATGAAGGCAGTGTTTTAGATGTAAGCAATATTCTTGGGTTTTTTTCCAGCTATGAAACAGAAAAATGTGCGCTATCACACAGAACGAAGTATTCGTAGGCGGCCCAAATTCATGTCTCTAAAAGAAGTAGAACAGAAGAAGAAGAAAACTGGGTTTGTTGTGTGTGTGTGTGTGTGTGTGTGTGTGTGTGTAAAATGGGAGGGAATTGTCTGGTTCTCCAAATGATGTTCAACTAGCTCCCAGTATTCCTCACTATTGGCTATACAGACTAGGACTGAGGGGAATTGCTGTCCACTAATAACTGTGGAGTCACTACTAATTTTATGTTACAAAACAATATAAAATACAATTAAAACATAGTTTAAAAAAAGATGAGTGCAGTCCCAATTAAAGCCAAAGGCCTGCTGACAGAAAGAGAGGAATGAAGGGGCCAACTGAATCTTACATAGAAGGGAATTTCACAATCTGGGAGCAGTCACCTAGAAGGCTATCTTATATATATGCCATAAGTAGCCCCTGTCAGCAGTCTGGCCCAAAGCATTCTGAAATCAATGAAATTTCTTAACAGTTTCCAAAGGCAGTCCCAGATAGACTACATAACAGTCAGAATGTAATCAAGGCATGTGTTACAGTAGCCAGATCTGGCACCTCAAGGAACTGGCACAGATGGCCCACTAGTTCTAACTGCGACTACACTCCTGGCCACTGCTGGAACCTGGGCATTCAGGATCACATCAGAGTTCAGGAGTGTGCCCAAGATATTTAAGCATCTTTGCGGTTCCTAGGGGGCGCCCAGTCTAGTACAGTTTGCACCTTACCAGGACCCCTTCAAACAATAGGTCATGTAGTACCTCGTTAATATGCCTCATAAAAATCCCAGGCACCCCCGCAAGGCCAAAAGGAAGAACCAGGTACTCAAATGCCCCCAAGGGGCAGTTAAATGCAGTCTTGTATTCATCCCCCTCCTTGATGCGAACTCGGTAGTAAGCATCCCTCAAGTCCAACTTGGTAAAAATCTTGCCTGTGACTAATCGTCCCAACATGTCCTTCATTAAAGGCAGGGGGTATTTGTTAGTACTACATCTTGAGCTGGGCACAGTGCTTCCTTATATGTGCATAAAACTAAAGATTTGGCTCCTGTTTAGTTTAATATTGGTATTCTACAACAATATTCATTTTGGTTATTGATTAGTTGCTGTAAGCTTCATCGTTAATCATATTTATAAAAGTGGAGGTTTATTAATTATGATTTTCTTTACTTGCTAAGTGGAACTGAGCAGTTGAAAGGAAGCACAATAATTCCAGCACACTGGGACCAGTCGGCTTTACCAGAATTGGGATATTCGGTATGATTCACTGACATACTTTTTATGTATGGTCAGGTCCCTATAATGTCTTATTATCTAGCAGGATATGTACTCTTTTCATAGGAAGTTTGTGTGTGTGAGTGTTCCAATTTTTGTCCAGAATGACTGTACCCAATATAAAAGGTTGGATTGTACCAATTCATGCAAATATTAATATTCTTACCTTAGCATACTTAGATTTTGAACTACAGAATGGGTCAGGTGTTCATAATTCTAGAAACACCCCCATTCTGGGAAGGTGAGATGAGTTTATTTCCATCATTGCTTTTCCTTCAGAATTACCTCGCATGTGGCTCACATAAAGTATTTTGGACAGAGTGGTCCAAACCAAAATAAAATGTCAGAGTCCACTGAAAGGCAACACATAGATATACAGCAGTGACACTGGTGATACATTTATCCCATTCAGAGTAGAGAAACATTTTTCCTCAAAGAATTGCAAATGATAAAAGATCAGACCTTTTATCTAATCCTCTCATTTATTAGTGCCAGTTCAGTATTGGTACTGTATATGTTGGCCTTGATATATATATATATATATATATATATATATATATATATATAGTCACAATGAGTGGAACCATTTATTCAAATGTTGAATTGTAAATCAACACGTAGATAAATCCCATTGATTAATTGGTCTGCTCCAGTTGAAACTTACAGGATTTAGGCCAAGGTATTAAGAAGAATATGATTCAATCATGTATTTTCTTCATTTTAGAAAATGGGTTTGAAAGTTGGGTTTATGATGCAAAACACATTAAGTATGGTAACATTTCAGTCTCTTTATCACTGTGGCCAGTAGTTATCTAGGGAAGCCCTCTGACCTGTTTTGATTGCTAAAAGAATAAATTATTACCTTATTTAAAAGACCTTTTTAGTTCTCAGACCACTCCAGCTTTCATTTTAGAGATGTATTTTTATACCCTCCCTTTCCCCCCCAGCTGATCACCCTACTCCCATCTTCCAGTGAGTATAAAAAGATTCAGGTTAATTTTCAGCGCACAATGCCCAAAGCAACAGTAATTCAGATCAAAAGAATCCAGAACCGGTCTCTCTGGGAAGTATATCAATGGTAAGTGCAAAACTGTTCCTATGTTTTCATGAGACTGGATTGTCCCTGAAATCCAGATGGCCTATTGCTTAGCAGAGATCTTTTTGAACTAGTTTGCAGTCTTATTGCTGAATTTACTCATCTTTTGAGTATATTTTCAGAATAAGGGCCAATGAAGACAAGATGTTAAGAGATTCAAAACCATTTCTTTCACATTAATTATGAGGTTTAAATAGATCAGATTTTCTACCTATCATTCTTCCCCAGATTTGTTCTTTCTCCATAGAGGAATACATGTGATTTGCTGCTGTCCGAAATTCCTTTTAAATTTATTATCTCATTTGGCAGTCAATAGGATGATTTTCTTTAATAATTTGATTTGCTGTTGGCATGTAAGTGTTCAGGTGGTTGATTTTGCACATAATGTAAAGTCTGAAGTAGTCCAGCATAGCTTTTGAAATCTCCTCCACTGTTTTTTCACCACTGGAATGTTTTCATATGTATATTTTCCTGTACCAAAGTTGCAGGTGTGGAATGTGCTGTTTTTATTTTCATTTCTTCAAGAATAGTTGAGACAGCAAAATAAGGCAAGGGTTTGGAGAAGTAAAACTGAAGGTAGTACAGTGGGCTTTTGGTATCCACGGGGGATCCATTCTGGATCCCCCCACAGATGCCAAAATCCACAGATGCTCAAGTCCTATTGACCTCAATAATGGCACAGCTGCATGACCGCGCCACCATTAGGGACAATGGCACTTTGCTCCCCAGCCATGCAGAGCCTACCAGACCTTCCTCTCCTCTTCCTCCCCCAAGTCCTCGTCCTCTTCCTGTGGCCCAGTGGGCATGGCGAGGCCTGAAGGGCAAGAATCATAGTGGCGGAGCCTCAGTAGGTCCGGAGCTGAAAAGGACTGCAAGGTCATCCAGCCGGTCCCCAGAACCTCCTCTTGGAGAAGTGGCATCTGGAGCACTGCCCTAGGACCTTTCTTCCTCCCAGGTCTTCCACCTGTTAGGCCTGGACAAGCCCCTCCAGTTCCATCTTTCCCTTAGTCCACAGGGCTCCCTCCTACCGCGGCATTTGACCAATGGGGCAGTTGGAGGGGCTTGTCCAGGCCTGACGTGGGTGGCGGGAACCTTGGGGCAGAAAGGCCTGTGAAGAAGGAAGGTCTGAGGACAGTGCTCCAGAGTGCCACTTCTCAGGAGGAGGTTCTGGGGACTGGCTGGATGACCTTGCAGTCGCTTTCGACTCTAAACCTCCTGAGACTCTGCTGCTTCGATTTCTGCCCCTCCAGGCCTTGCCATGTCCAACCAGGCTACAGGAAGAAGACAAGGAGTTTGAGAGGGAGAGGAAGATGAGGCAGGCTTTGGGTGCATGGGGAGGAACCGGGCCCCAGAGCACCCCCTCTGGGAAACGGCACTCTGGAGCACCACCCATGGACCTTCCTTCCTCCTGGGTCTTCCTCCTCCTCCTCCTTCTCTTCTCGCCTCCACCTCTGCCTCTTCCCTTCCCTGCCATCACCACCTCTTCCTTCCTCCTCCTCCTCTGCAACCCCATGGGCTTGACATCTGTGGATGCTGGAATGTGTGGGTGGCAAGTTTGCAGATTCAGAGGGCCTACTGTATTATGTTATTCTACTGCTCAGAAGCAGAGGAGAGTTCCATCATCTTTGCCCAACATTTGAATCCAGTTTTGATAACCTGATCTGAATGACCACTTGCCATTTGGACATCTAGTGCTTAATAATTCTAGAAGTCAGTAACATCCATTAGTAGCCACTGTTTCAAAACAAGCTGAAACACAAGCCCTATGAAGTCCCATTTTACATGAAAGATAGGGTATAACAAAAAAATGAATAAGGTGAATGAATATAGCGACTGGTGTTTTTCTTTCCACCTGCTAAGTCATGAGTCTAAATACCTTAAAGGCACCAGATAACCTCTGATCTTGGAGGATAAGCAGGGTCAGCCCTGGCTAGTACTTGGTTGAGAACCACAAATGAATAGCAGGTGCTGTAGGCTATATTTCAGAGGAAGGAACTAGCAAAACCACCGTATTCCTTGTCTCAGAAAATCCTGTGAAATTAATGGAAATTATACGTTGACAGGTGACCCAAGGGCACGCGCGCGTGCACACACACACACACACACACTAAGCCATGTCAGAATAGATGATTCCTTTTTAAATGATTGCTGAATCAAAATATGTCTCATGTAAGACTAGAGGGAATAAAAAGATGGTCTTCAGTAGCTAATGCAGGTTTGTTTACAGATTATGTTTCAGCTATAATGGCTTCCAAAGTGGTTTGCTGTAGAGCTGGAAAGACTATTAAATAATAATTGAAAAATGGTACAAGAATTCGGGACTGATGAGAATGTTTGCAGTTGTGGACGTAGTCTGCACAAAATTTCCACAATTTTTTTTAAATGAAAACAATATGGAAACAGCATATTATGTGCAGAAAATAGTATTTCTGTTTTCTGTACAAAAACAGAAAAATAATAATAAAATTCTGTTAATTTTTTGCAAAAAATATTTCCATCTTTCTCGCAGCAGGAAGAATTGCTACAAATACTCGTTGCTTTCTTTGAGAATGAAATGAGTGAAGTATTATATCCCTAGTTTTCAATACAAATTATCTTCATGTATTAAAATATACATAAGCCAATTTTCACAGTTGGCATCTAAGTAGTGTACAGAAGAACCAAGAAAATTAAAATAAATTCAAGACAGCAAGTCAAATAATAGATCTGTGTTTAAAATTTAAAACGGTCCACATCGGAAAGCTGAAACAGGCAAAAGGTATAAAATAGTTTATTAGAACATAACTAATAGCAGTCAGAGCATAACTAATAAGTACAGCAATTGGAATATAACAAAAGAGTAAGCAAAACATGAAAAACCTAAATATGACTCAATCTTACATCTTAAGGCAAGGAGTAGAAAGATTCCTCCCCCCCACTCTAAGAAAATAAAGATATCGGCTGTGCTTGCATAACCTCTAGTGGGAAGGAGTTCCAAAGAGTAGGGACCACCACAGAAAAAAAGTCATTCTTCTAATTTAGTTCAGTGTGACATGCATAATTGATGGTGTCCTGAGTTTGGTTTCAGAAAGAAATTTTATGGCTGAGGACAAGAACGGTTCATATAAGAGGAAGGGTTGATTGATCTGCGATTTGTTTTTGCTTTAGGAAATACTTGACAGACATATTTTTGTTTATAGGCAAAAGGAGCAAATGAAGAAGGCAAATGAGGGAAAGACTGTGGATGAAAGGCAGTTGTTTCACGGGACCAACAAGAGCCATGTTGATGCCATCTGCCAGCAGAACTTTGACTGGAGGATCTGTGGTGTTCATGGTACAGCCTATGGCAAAGGTAATTCTTTTACTTTTTGTTAGGTAGCCTAATGTAACTGGATACGTCTCCCTGTGGCATTGATATAACAAAGACTGCATGTCTTTGTGCACTTGCTTGGGAATGTGAACTCCCAAGTATGCATTGTGCTTGTAAGATTCTTAATATTTAAGAATGATTGAAAAATTATCAAAGACTTGATTTGTCCTCCCCCTGGCAAATGATTGTCAAGACCTGAAGCTTGATAGATATACATGTTTTTGTATTTTCTTTTCAGCACATTAAATGTGTGATCCTGTATTGTCTAACAGGTCTCCATAGGTTTGCTTCTAAAGTAGTGTAGGGCCTTAATATCCTAAGGCACCAGGACTTATCTAATCGTGGAAAATAAGAACAGTCAGTCCTGGTTCATACTTGGATGGGAGACTGCCAATGAATACCAGGTGCTGTAGGTTATGTTTCAGAGGAAGGAACTGGCAAAACCACCTCTGAGTATTCCTTGCCTAAGAAAAGCCTATGAAATTCATGGGATCACCATATATCAATAAGTGACTTGAAGATCTACACAGTGGATGGATAGATGCTGTAGGAGACCTTATAAGCACCTTTGTGCAGTTGGCCCATTGTATCCACAGATCCAACTATCCATAGCTTGAAAATATTTTAAAAATCATATACATTCCAAAAAGCAAAGCTTGATTTTGCCAAGAGACACCATTTTACTATGCCATTGTATTTAATGGGACTTGAGCATTCATGAATTTTGGTATCCACAAGGGGTCCTGGAACCAAACCTAGGCTAATACCAAGGGCCCACTGTATTCACTTAATAATTTGGTTCCTTTCCCATGATTTATTAATTGCAATTTTATTTACTGAATTCTTTAATACCTCATTTATTATTATGCCATTGCTTTAGTCTTCTGAACAAATCTTGCAAAGAAAAGCCAACAATAGGTTCACCTTAAGAGTTGCCATAAGTCAGAAACAACATGAAGGCTCACAACAGCAACAACAACTTCATAGTACTCAAATTGTTTCCAGCTTCTGTTGTTGATGATGATTATTTAAAGCAGTACATTCATTGTTTTCATTGTTTTGTAAAAATATGTTTGCAACTAGGCAAAATTAATAACAAGAGGCCTGCCAATGTTGACCCACTCTCACCTTAAAAACAGTTCCAGGATGTTTGTTCTATTTATTTGAGCTACATGTTGTGGAAGTCTAAATAAATTATCCAGAATTTCATAGTAAGAAAGGTATTTCTTCTTTACATAAAAAGATGAGATTTAAAAGAAAAGTTTTATTAAATTAAATGTGTGTTTTAAATTGTTTTTTTAAAAATTGTGATTGATAATTTAATTCCATTTTAAAGCTGACCTTTTGTATTTGTGTGTAAGCCACCTTGAGTCCTGGTTTTAGGGGAAAAACTGTGATAATAATGAAGAATAAGAAATTATACATGAGATTGAAAATTGTAGCCTTGGAGGCAGGACAGAGGATGTTAAAAGAGAGTGCTAGAAATTTTGATAATTAGCTGTTTTGATTCTGTAGACTGATTATAATGTCATTGTTACAAAGTTTTTTTCTTTTGTTTTCTTTTGTTTCTGCTAGCAATCTCTGTTGTGTGTTTTTGCTGATGTGGAATATGGTACACTAATTTGAATTACAGTAAGTAGCCTTACACCTTTTCTTCTGTGTCTCTTCCAGGAAGTTACTTTGCACGGGATGCTTCATATTCTGATAACTACAGCAGAAGTGATTCTATCATCAAGACAATGTTTTTGGCCAGAGTTTTGGTGGGAGACTTTACCTATGGCTTGTCTTCTTATCTCCGGCCACCTCCCAAAGAGAACCAGAACACTCTTTTCTACAACAGTTGTGTGAATGATCTCTTGAATCCATCCATCTTTGTCATTTTTGAGAAACACCAGATTTATCCTGAATATGTGATAGAATACAGACCGTAGATCAATTTTAGCAATGGCGCACACACTGTTGCTCCTCCCTCTCTCTCTGCCTCATAACCTACATTCTGAAAGACTAGATGAAAAAGAGTCTTTTTTTATGTTAGGGCTGCAGCAGTTCATGGGTTGCTTTTAAAAATATATATTTTGATTTATTAGTACCCCGTTGAATTGGGCAGCATGTAGATGTGTATTGGTGGTTTTAAAAATACTCTTTTTTAAATTCAAGAATTTAACAAATCTGTGGATGATAAGTGCCTTCTTAGAAGAAGATTGAATCTTTTGTTGCAGGAGTAGATGACCTCCCCCTTTTTTTTGAGATGGTACCTCCTGTCATAATATTCATGTATCATCTTAAAACCTACACAAACCCTGTTTTTTTCATGTTTGTTTTATTCAGAAGCAGGTTTAATTGATTGTAGAAGTATTGTTGAACATCTTATATGTTGCCTTTAAAAAGCCACTGCATACATTACATGAATTCCAAATGGCCTTATGCAATGAGACTCATTGAAAAGGTGGCACAAGGGAACACTCTTTCTGATAATCTCTAGCATGCTTTTAAAAATGTATTTTCTTGAAGTAGATCATAATATTTTAGAATTTAAATTTCATTCATGTGAACCAGACATTTCCAGTATTTTTGAGCTGGCTTGCTGTAAATTCTTTCTCCAGAAGTTGCTCCCATTTTCTTAAAACAAAACAAAAAACCCTTCAGGCATACAAGGTCAAAGTGCAGTATGATGCTACATGTTGCTTGATGACCACATTTGCACCTTGAAGCCTGGAATGAGCAGTCCATCTGGGGCCAAAGTTAATATCATTCCTAAGAGAGATCACACAGTGTGACTGAATCAGTAACTTTGGGGTTCTAGGGGATAACTGCTATTTTCCTTTAGGCAGACAGCTGCCTCTGGTGATTCTTTTATGGTTTTCCTTCCATTATTTTACTTTTGACTGCTGCTCCTTCTTCTCTGACCCACTGAGGTGTACTCAGTTCATTTCTTGATCCTGGGTTTTCCCCTGTGCCTTCAGTTGCTTTATTAACAGGGTGCATTTTAAAATTCTGGATTTACGAGAGTCAAACTCATGCTGGAAATGTTTAAAACTCTCAGTATCTGTGTACATGTGCCGTCATCAAAAGTGTGTTGCTCTGAATATCCCGGATATTGCTGCACACTTACAGTTTGGTGGGTATATAGCTGGCTCCCTAGGTGACTTTGTGGAGCCCAACTGGTAAGGCTTTTAAAAATGTTTATCTTTTAATGCAGTGGGTTCTGTACTGGCTGGGTCCTGTACTGATGTTTCTGACTTTTCTGTGAACTCTGCAACTGAATTCTGTCTAGCTGTTGCTGTAAAAAGCCTTTTAGAATTGTCATGTTCAAGTGGATACTTTCTTGGTGTCACCTAGTTGATCTTTTTCTTATAATGTATCTGGCTTGCCCAGTAAGTGCAAATTAAAGGATAGACTTTACAAAGATTTCTGTGTATTTTAAGATAGTTGAGTATTTGTGTTCTCTAGCTGACTGTCAGTGGAAAGTATTCATTTATTGTCATCAAATGCCTGGACTGTAAATATCAAATCAGGAGTGTTATTAAGAGTGGAGGCTGGGATGTTCAGTAATTTTTAATGTGTTTAAGCCAACAGAAAATGTCAAACTCAGCTAAGTACAAAAAGTGAGGCATCATGCAGTACATACCTTGGAAACTTGGCCCAATTTGGTCAATCAGTTGAGGTTTCATATGCCAAAGTTTATGAATCTGGGGGTAATAACTGAAATTGGGAGGGATGCAGCTACACTGTGGCAATAATGAAGTTTGACACCACTTCAAATACTGTAATTGCGCCCTATGGAATCCTGAGTATTATAGCTTTTCAAGGTCAAGCCTTCTGTGCTAGTGCCTTACAAAACTACAAATCCCAGGATTCTATAGGAGGATGGAGCCATGGAAGTTAAAGTGGTGTCAAATTGTGTTATTTATACAGTATGGATGCACTGTGGGTGTTCTTCTTGGCCTTCCTCTTCCCTTGTGGTGTGTCAAATTTAACCATCTTGTCTTCCATTGAGACAGAGTGGTTTGTTACTTTCTGAATTGGGAAGCTGTTAGCTAACAAACCAGACTTGCATACCCAATTATGAGCAATTTAATGGTTTGAACTGGCTCCTCAGTGCCAGGATTTGGAACCAGACACACAGGCTTCTTGCCCATGTGCATCATCACATTTGCTCTGTTTATCACAATGAGCCCCCTTCCCATGAACTACCTAGATTTTGTCAAACTGGGACACTGGAAGATCAGGCTTCAGATCCATACTCAGCCATGGAAACCGGCTGGGTGACCTTGGGTATAGCCTCAGAAGAAGGTATGGGCAAACTTATTTTGAACTAATTCTGCCAAGAAAATCCTGTGATAGGTTTGCCTTAAGGTCACCATAAGTCAGAAATGACTTGTAGGCACATGACAACAACAAAATTCCAGTATGCCTGGGTTATAAGTTTGGTTACTTCTAGAAAAGGAAAAGAAAGCCCGTTGTACATTTCCCCCCAGCACAGATCGAGATACTGCACAGCAAGCTGGTTTTTTTTTTTTTGGAAAGCAGATTGAGTGTTGATTTTCCTCATTATCGAGAAACCATCTTGATGTAGATGCCATTCAGAGGTCCTAATGTGCCTTGAGATTTCAGCGGCAAAGGAATCTGAGTAAAGGGTACAGAAATGGAATACAATGTAAGTAGAGGGTACAGAAATGGAAATAAATAATAACCTTAGGAGGTATGTGTTGCTAACAGTAATTCAAGAGATGCAAATGTGCTACCTGACGTTTCCCATCTCTGGGTTTGTAGAAGTTTTGAGAAGGTCAGAACAGTGGTTATACAATAAAGAAGGTATCCTGGGTTCTTTGTAGTATCACAAGAAGTTCTGAATTAGAAGCTGGGTTAGGGTTATTTGGATGTGGAGTGACAAGGTTTTATTGGATGTGTTATAAGGTCTATACTAAGTAAATCTGAGATCATGATTGCACATCATCTTACATGAATGCATGATCTAAGTCATTCTTGCCTAACCCACTACTAAACAAGTGTTTTGGATTTCAGCTTCCATGATCCTTTACCACAGGCCATATTAGCTACTTACACAGATTTGAGAGCTACACAAATCTATCAATGACAAACTTTAAAAAGAACAGGTCCTACTTTCAGGGGACTATCTTTAAATCATTCCTCTCCATGCCTGCCCTGTAAGCCAGTAAAGAAAATAGCAAAAGTACAAACCAGGGTTTCTGGGCATGTTTGGAACTTGAACTTCTGCAGAATTCTTAGAAGTGTTATCTTTATTTCCATCAAAGCCAGCTTCAGGCCAATGCAGCTGCGAGGTCCAGCTCCAAAGGGGAGATAAGAGAAGGGATGGCGCTTCTGCTTGGCTTCAGTTGTAAACCTGTGAGGTAAGAAGATTAAAAAGCAGCTTGAAAAATGGTCTTTTCTTCTGACAAATGTTTGGGTCAGCTACTTCAAAGATTGTAGAGTGTACAGCAAACTGTACCCAGTGGCAAAACTTCATACCATATAGCCACTCCTAGTTTCAACAGTAAGTAAGAGGAGCAGTGGAACATCTAAAATGAGAAAACTATTACTGCATGGAAACTAAACAAAAAAAAAAAAACAGCCAAAAAATTGACCCTTTATTTATGGGTGGAGGCATGGTAACTAGCATATGAGCTAAGATCTAAGCAGCATCTAGAAAGGAATTTCTATGTGATGCAGAAGTACAAGAAGAGTGGCTCTCCAGATTATGGTCACTGCATCCACAGCTGTGTCACAGTAATAACATGTAGACTATAAGTCAATGGAAATAATGGTTTAAAAAAAAACCAAAACACATGAAGAGAATGCACAAGGGGGTGGATAACCTGGTAAACTTTAGATGTTTTGGACCGAGATTCTGTGACTTGGCAGATTCTCAAGCATCACTACTCTATTTCTGTTTTCAGTTCAGGAGGCGGAAGGATGCTACCCCTTCCCCAGCTGCACAACAATAGGTAAATGCTGCCTTGGTGCATCCTTGAGGGCAATCTGTGTGTATGTGCAATATCTGACTGCTGTTGTGCAGGTGGGGAAAAGGCACTGGACAAGGAAGTGCAGGATGCCTCCTTATATGCCAATTATGCAGGTTATTTTTGCTACTGTAATGCCCAGGTACATTAGCATAAGTCACCAAGGTTTCTATAGAGTGCAAATCCCATAAGATATAATTAGCATGGTTTAACAGCTGGGGATTATTACTGCTATTATCCAAAACATCAAAAGACAACCAGGTTGCTTACACTTGCTCAACTGAAGATGGCTGGAGCCTACTGAATACAACAGAATACAGTAATTTTGATTTCACAGAAGATTTGTGTATGTGTGTGGGGAGGTGGGTGGGGAATCAGAGTCCACCAGAAAACTTTCTGACTTTCCATTTTCTTCCCATCTTTGTCAACCACATGGAGAAAGAATATTTGGGTCTTGGCAAAAGCAAAGCAGCAGCCTGCTTACCTCTCAGGGATAAATTTCTGAGGTTTTGGCCAGATTTCTGGATTGTAATGGAGGTGACCAACAGCAATTTCTACTATAGCACCAGCAGGTATATGTTGTTTCAGCACAAAGCAGTCTTTGGCTGCTTCCCGGGTAAACCTATGAGTGGAAAGATTGTGCATTTTAAAAGGCAAAGACAAAAGCATGGACAAGAGCATGTAAAGAAGTTTGCTACCTGTGTGTATAGCAAAAGGAGAGAATCATCTTGGCCAAACTTTCATTTCAACGGTTAAAGGCTATGCCAGTTGTGTCTCAACCTTCAGTGTTTCATCACCAATGAGGAACACACTTCCTGTGATCCCCCCCCCCCCCCCAAGCCATATTTACCTTTTAGTATCTCATTAAAGCTGCCCCTCTTCCTAAAGCCTTTGGCTTCAGATAATGCAATCCCTGACTCTTCTATTCTTAGTTACTGCTTGCTGCCATTTTGTTAATAATTTTTAGGTTGCTTTGTGTTCCTGTTTCAAAAGTTTGTTTCTGCATTTAGTGTTTTAAAATCAAATCTTATCAACCATGGAGAGTTACTGACAAAAAACATAGTAGTAATTAAAAATAAAGACTGAATTCCTGCATCAGACACAACTCTGTTTCTCTCGATCTAGCCTCTGAAACCCACCTTAATATCCATCCTCCTCCTGACAGTAAGCATCAGTGTGACTAGTAGAAACAGGGACCCACATGGTGTGGATCATAAATGTGAATAGGGAAAAGTTATGAGGCCATAACGTAAGCCTAGCTTACAGTATTGTAATGGTCTTAACAAGTTGACAGTCACAATCATATGATGCTTATTTCAGTAAAAACTTGTAACCCTCATATTAGTGTCCAGTAGGGTCAATAGTGTTGCCAGGACTTGTTTGTAAGGAAGGAGTTGTACACTAGCCATCTAGCCATGTTTAAATATTTGAAAGGATGTCATCTTGAAGAAGAAACAAGCTCATTTTCTTCTGCTTCAGAGACTAGTACACAAAGTAATAATAATGTTTATTTATAATGCCCTATTCACCAAAGGGTGGAACATCAGACATATTATCAAGAGAAAACAATAAAATGGCTTTAAACCAGGAAAAGAGATTCCCATAAACATTAAGAAGAACTTCCTGGTTGTAAGAGTTATTTGGCAGTGGAAGTGTGGTAGAGTCTCCCTTTTATCAGAGGGAGGATGTCCATCTGTTGGAAGTGCTGTGAGTGTGTATTCCTGTATGGCAGGGGTTTGACTGGATGGCCCTTGTAGTCTCTTCCAACTCTATGATTTTATGATCTCCTTTTCATTACTCAGTGTCTTTTCATATCTGCTGCTACTGCATCAATTTCTCCAACTATGAGCAATGCCTTGCGTTGGAGGGGTCAGGGAGCTGAAATATTACTTTATTTTATTATTTGATTTCTGCCTTGGGGAATCCTTCTGGATGAAAACCCATTAAAGAAATCAATAACAATGGCCATCCAGTCACTCTGCCAGACTGAGAGAACAGCCATATTCATAGTCATGGTGTCTATAGAGTGTAAAAGAGAAAAGAAAATCTATCTTTGAAGCAGAGATTTTTACTAACCTGAATGCAGGTGGGTACATACGGAGAGTCTCTGCTATCACCATATCCAAATATGGGAGTTCATGTATGCTTTGGTAATCAGGAAAATCCTAGGGTGAGAGAAGACAAACAAATTGTATTTAATAAGTTCCAAGATACTGTAGGTGGGTAGGTTGGTAGCTAAGATGGGTATATTGCCTCTCTTAATCTGTCAGGATCCTCAAGGATGTGATGAACCCTCATAAAAGGATGAAATACTTGTGGAAAAGCAAGCAAAAAACAAACAACAAATAGTAGCAGCTACAGAAATAAATAACAATGCCTTAACCAAAAAGGTTTCTCAGCACAGCACATCAATTTTACTCCCTGCTTTTAGACTTACAAACTAAAAAAAAAAAAACCCACAAGATACAAAGGATGGAATATAGGAGAAGAGGAAAAAATGTGGTATGGCAGTTGAATGGAATGGAATTGAGAGTACTCAGGTTTGTATTCTATTCTCTGTAATGTGGCACATTCTTTGCTACCCTGTTCCCCATTATGTTTCTTCTCTTCTATTGTTTGTTCTCTACTTTGGCTTTTTGATCACTGGTCCTTCTCCTATATCCTGGGGGCAAGAAATGATGAAGGGGATTAAAAAAATACTTTAAGGTTCATTAATGGAGACTGAATTCAGCAGTTTATTTTATGGCAGTAGACTGGCTTGGAAGCCCAGGGTTCCACCCTGAACAAGAAAATAAACCAGATTTATATAGAATTCTTATAAAAACATGCAGAGGTAGTAATTTAGCAACAAACATTGATAGAATACATACAAATTTGCCAATAAAGATCAAACTCTATTTTCATGTACTATTGTAGAGTATCTCAACACATTTTGAAACATGGCTCAGGATGTTTTATACATGTTTATCTTAACTTGAAATCACTTTATTGTTGCTAATTGCTTTCAAGTTAATTTTGACTCGTGGCAACCCTGTAGATGAGACATCTCCAGGACACACTGTCCTCCACTGCTCTGCTTAGTTCCTGTAAATTCATACCTATGACCTCCTTAATAGAATCCATCTATCATGCAGTCTTCTTCTCTTTCTGCTTCCCTCCACCTTTCCTAGCATCATTGCCAATGATCATGCCTTCTCATGATGTGACCAAAGTACAATAGCCTCAATCTAATCATTTTAGCTTTCAGGGAGATTTCCAGCTTGATTTGCTCTAGGACCCATTTTGGCAATCCACAGTATTCTCAGCACTCTTCTCCAGCACCCCATTTCAAATGAATTGATTTTCTTCTTATTCATTTTTTCAATTGCCCGGCTCTCCCATCCGTACAATGGCATGTATGATTGTAACTTTGTTGTATCTCTTTGTTCTTTAGTATCTTTTCTAGTTTTTCTTTAACTATTTCTATTCCCTTATTGTCTAGGTTTATTTTATGTAGATCCACCATGGTCATTATTTTTGTTTTCTTTATGTTCAGTAGCAAGTCTACCTTTGCACTTTCTTCCTTGACTGTCCTTAGTAGTTGCTCTAAATCTATGGTGTTTTCTGCTAGTTGTGTTGTACCATCTGCATATTTTAGACCGTTGATATTCCTTCCTCCAATTTTCACTCCTCCTCCTTCTGTGTCCAAGTAAAATTTTATGCATATAAATTGAACAGATAGGGTGAAAAGATACAGAATTGCCTGATCCTTTTGCCAATTGGGAATCATTCTGTTTCTCCGTGTTCTGTTCTAAGAGTGCTCTTTTTGTCCTAGGTACAGATTCCTCATCAGGAATATCAGAGGTCCTGGGATGACCATGACATTAAGGGTGTCCCATAGCCTCTCATGATCTATGCAATCAAAGGCTTTGCTACAGTCCATAAAACACATGCTGATGTTCTTTTGGACTTGCTTGGTGCACTCCATTAACCATCATACGGTTGCAATGTGGTCTCTAGTGCCTCTTCCGTTCCTGAACCCAGCTCGAACCTCTGGTGTTTCTCTCTCCAAGTATGGTTGAAATCTATATTGCAGAATTTTGAATCCAATTTTGCTTGCATTTGAAATTAGTGCTATGCCCTAAAGTTGCTGCAGTCTTTTGTGGCTCCTTTTTTATGGGTGTATATTGACCATTTCCAATGGTCAATGTTTTGTTTTCCATACCTGTTGACATAAGAAATTACTAGGAACATATAATATTTTCTATGTCTAAACAAACTTGTTCTACCTTATGATCACTTTTTGATTTCCCCTCTTCAGTGCTTCCTTAGCAGCTCTTCTGGTGGTAGTTGTAGGATGGAAGAGCACCACTGAGAACTGGACAATGACAGCCTATCATGTTGTGTCTTCTACCATCCCCTCAGGGCCCTCATAATTATTTGAAATGATCAGAGTCTGTGTTATAACATGCCTTCATGTTGGTGATAACTTTTGGCAATTCTAAGGTTTTCTTGGCAAATTTTACTCAAAGGAGGTCTGCCATTCTTTTCCTCTTAAGGGTGAGAGAGTATGATTTGCCCAAAATCATCTAGAGGGCTTCTATGGTCTCCCAGACTCCTAGTTCAACATTCAAACCACAACACCACACTTGGCATCTGAACAGGGAGGTAATCAGTTAAGTTCACCCAAAAGAAAATTTACAAATGCCAGGGTACTGACACCAAAATGGCCTGATGTGTGTAAACCCCTTTCCCCCACATACACATATTATACCACAGATTGTAGCAAGACTTGGCACAGGGCCATCTCTGAGCACTGAAGCGTGTTTAGAAAAACACTTCATTAAGTATATGTCCCTTGTTGTGTAAAGGAGAGCATGTTGGATTTGTACAGAAGAGACCTGTGATCTCAATTCTTTCTCCTCCATGAGGCTCACTAGGTGACTGGGTCATCACTACATCTGTCTAACCTTCCTCATGAGACTGTTATGTGGCTACAATAAGGATTATCCCCTCACCATCACAACACATCCTGGTTCTGAATTCACTGTAGGAAAACCAGGCAATAAATGCAATAAATAAAGAAAATGGCTGGCATCCTGTTATGGATCTGTAACTATTCCATATGCAGTAATACTATGTATTACTATATATGCACTGCCACCATGACCATAAATGACACACATACACACACCCCAGAGCTACCTTAACAGCCAGCAGCCACACTGAGTGATGGAAGTCTGTTCAGCAGAATGACGTCTCTAGCTCCCTCGTGTCAGTGAGCAAGATTATGACCATCAGAAGCATACTTCCTGTTACAATTCTTCCTCAGATCCTTGCTTGTTTGCAGAAGGGGGCTGGAAATGTCATTTTGTTGCACTTTCATTGCCAGCAGAGTAGACCTCCATTGGGTTTGGGACTGGGCTGGAGTTATACATCCATTAACTAAGTAGGTGATGTGGGATCTTGGCTTACATTTCCAAGATGACTAATTGGGTAAAAGTGATTTTTGTGAATTCCTCCTGTCCCTCCTTAACCCCATGCCCCACATCCTGCACTAGAATTAACTGGGAGATTTTCTTGAACGATAGGGCAGGTGATTCTAGGGGCTGCTGAGGGAGGGAGGGAAAGAGAAATTTCTGAAGCATGTCTCCTTCCTGTTTTCTCTTAATGGAAGTGTTCTGAGCAAAGGTCTACTCAATAAATGCATCCATTGGCAGAAAGGAAGCTAGAACATTCTGTTGTTTTACTGAGTAGAATATGTGTATTGTATATAACATTTCAATTTTCTCCTCAGGCAGTAAAATGTCTTAGGTATTCCCTGATCAGAGTTCCTGTGAAATGATACTCTAAAATTAGCAAAGAATGTGGATGGCATATTTCCACCCACTCCCATCCTCAAGGACTCCATTTTGTTTTCCTATGGCAGTTTATACTGGTTTACTCCTGACTGCTGTTTTCCACTAGAGAAGGCCCAAAGTTATAAGATGAGCATGATTTCCTTCAGCCTTTTGAATTTTGAGCACCAATGGTTGCTCAGTCTTACCATGTGAGGGCAGCAAAACTGCATGTAAGAACCCGGTGAATAAAGCAGGGTCCTTTGTAAATTTAGACAGGGCTATTCTAGAAAAATTCACATGGAATAAACAGATAAGCCCAACATTCTATAAAGATTTGGGAAGGCTGTGGCTTAAACGCAGGAGCCAGACTGTCCTTTCTTCACTTTTTCCTTTGGCATTCTTGTGTCTACTATCGATCCTTTAGCACATATTTTTTCCTGGACAAAAAGGAGCAGAGTAGAAATGGTATCTTATTCAAAGAGGAGAGAAAGAGACTGCAGAAAAGACATTGACTTATGTGGCACTCCTTATCTTTTTTTTTTCCTGCCACTAGGATCAAGAATAGGTAACAGGGAATACAGGGACTCTAGCTGGAATCCTCTGGCTGAAATTTGTGTTGTTGTTAACTGCCTTTGTGTCCATCTCGAGTCTCGACTCATGACAACCCTATGGATGAGACATCTCCAGGCCCCCCTGTCCTCTACTGCTCTTCCCAGCTCCTGCAAACTCATATTCGTGGTCTCTTTTAATAAAGTCCATCCATTTAGCATGTGGTCTTCCTCTCTTTCTACCTCCCTCCACCTTTCCTAATATTATTGTCTTTTCCAACGATTCATGCCTTCTCATGATGTCCAAAGTATGACAGTCTTAGTCTTGGCATCTAGGGATATTTCTGGCTTTATCCTTTCTAGGACCCTTATCTTTGCACACTAGCCATTGTAATGTTGCATTCATGGTTCTCAGTTTATTCCTGTCTCCTTTTTGTTTTATTTCTCTTCTTTCCTTTATTGCTTGTCTTGTTTTATCTGTTACCCATGGTTTCTTCACTTTCCTTTTGTCTGTTGGAAGTGTCTGTATGCATTCTTCTTTTATTATATCCCTGGCTTCAGAACAAAGCTCTTCCAATTCAAGATTTATTATTCTTAGTACTGCAAATCTGTTCCTTATATTGTCAATGAATTTTGTGTAAATGATGTTTAAATTGTATTTTGTTATGGTGACTGGTTTTGTTTTCTTCTTGAGTTTTACTTTTATTTTTGAAATGAGTAGTTCATGATCTGTGCCACATTCAACACCTGGTCTAGTCTTGACCATCAGTATGCGGCTTTGCCATCTTTTACTTCCAATTATGTAATCTATTTGATTTTTGTATTAGCCATCTGGTGATGTCGATGTGTATAACCTTTTCTCTGGTGGTATGAAAAATGTGTTTGTAATGAATAGGTTGTTGGCTTCACAAAAATCTATCACACGCTCACCTGCTTCATTCCTTTTGCCTAGTCCAAATCTGCCTACTGTTTTTGATTATCTTTTACTTCCATCTTGTGTGTTCCAGTCTCCAATGATCAGCTTGACACCCTATGTTGATGTGTTGTCAATTTCTTCCTGTATGCCTTTGTAAAATCTATCAATTTCTTCTTGTTCTGCCGCAGTGGTTGGTGCATATACTTGAATTATGGTGATATTCATAGGTTTCCCATGGAGCCTTATTGAGATGATTCAGTCTGGTTTTGTATTGTATCTTCCGACTGCTTTTGCAACATCTTTTCTTAGTATGAAAGCCACCCTGTTTTTTCTTGTCTTTCCAGTCCTTGAGTAGAACACTGTGTGGCTGTCTGATTCAAAATGGCCCATTCCTTTCCATTTTAACTGAAATTACTGTACATTAGAGTAATCAGGGATTCTAGGGGGCCAAATACCCTAAAGGCACCAGATCCTGTCTGATCTTTAAAGGTTAACAGTGTCTGCCCGAGTTAGTACTCAAATGGAACACTACCAATGAATACCAGGTGTTGTGGGCTATATTTCAGAAGAAAGAACTGGCAAAACCACTTCTGAGTAGTCTTTGCCTAAAAAAAACCCCTATGAAATCCATGGGGTCAGTATAAGTTGACAGGCAACCTGAATATACGCACAACCAGGGATTCTTACAATGTAAGTACTTTTTCAGATGCTGTGTAAGGAAGTAACTAGTACTAGGTATCTAATACTGTACCAGCTTGTGCAATGCTTTCCACCACCAGCTCCCCCCTCAATTCCCAGTCCCAAACGGCCATTGATAGGCTTCATTGGGAGTGTGTGCAGAAACATCTCTCTCCGAGACATCACCTGACTTCTTCAAGAGGTACCCACTCCCACCCCTTATGGAAAACTGCAGTCAGATAACCACATAATTTTTTTAACCATAAATAAAAGTCAAGTGCTTGGGTCTAAAAGTTGCCCTCTCAGCCTTCCTCAGGTTCCAAAAGAATGGTTCCTTGTCCTTTGGACATTTAGGGCCCTGCAGATGTGTGCTGGCAGAAATTGACAGTCCTCCAACATCAAACAGGGTTCTCAGTCTCTAAGGGTTGCAGGCTACTATCAGCAATAATTTCTGAGCATGATTTGCATCAGATATTGAAGCAATGACAGAGGACGCTATTCTCTTGTACACCTTTCCTCCACACCTCTACATAAAATTCTGTACACTCACCAGGAGTACACTCTCCTTTCCACATTTATCTTGAGAGGGTGTACACTAGTTATTCATGAACATGGTACCACTTGTGCATCCTCTAGTCTCACATCCTTTAACTTTTAGAAATTACATTTGCAATCCTACCCTTCTCTAAAAGAGTGGTGACTGGTATAGACTTTTTCCCATCTCCATTCATGTTTTCCTTACAAAAGCTGTGATGGTGAGGAAAGGTCACTGCTATAGTCATCCTGTAAGCTTAAAGGCAGAGATATCTCCAATATCATTAGGACAATACTGTAAATCTGCTCTAGATTTCAGTTAAATGACCTATCTAAGGTATTAAACATTTTGGCAGTACGCATCAGCACCCTAGCTGAAGCCTCCTTAATGTTTGGTCTAAAATCTAGAGCAGATTCACTGTTCCAATGACATTCAAGCCACTAGCCTCCACTGCTCCCATCCTGGTTCAAGAGCTCTAACCATGATACAACAAGGTTGCAAAGGGTGTGTTAATTCTACCCATCACTTGTCCTCCCAAGCACTCCAGTGTCCCTTCCTTCAATTCTGAACAAATGGCTGATTTTATGGTGGGAGAGAGAAGAATGGGGATGGGGGGGTGAGGGAAAAGATTTATGTAATTTTATACAGTATGAGGCATATGGCCAGAATCCTGTTGGTGTTGTATACATGTGTAAGTTCCCTTATGCATGTGCTTGTACTTTTTGGCTGTTGCACAAAGGATGTATTTATAGTTATGTAAGTAGAATCCTGGAAGGCTAACCATTTTATATGGGCTTAAATCCTAATGTTAGTCTCTATCAGTGAAGATCCATTAAATCATTTGGGATTTTCCTACTTGTTGATTCATTAATTAGAATCATAGAATCATAGAATCGTAGAGTTGGAAGAGACCACAAGGGCCATCCAGTCCAACCCCCTGTCATGCAGGAAATCACAACCAAAGCATCCCCGACAGATGGCCATCCAACCTCTGTTTGAAGACCTCTAAGGAAGGAGACTCCACTACACTTCGAGGGAGTTTGTTCCACTGTCGAACAGCCCTTACTGTCAGGAAGTTCCTCCTAATGTTGAGGTGGAATCTCATTTTTCTGCAGCTTGCATCCATTGCTCCGGGTCCTAGTCTCTGGAGCAGCAGAAAACAAGCTTGCTCCCTCCTCAATATGACATCTCTTCAAATTTTTAAACAGGGCTATCATATCACCTCTTAACCTTCTCTTCTCCAGGCTAAACATCCCCAGCTCCCTAAGTCTTTCCTCATAGGGCATGGTTTCCAGACCTTCCACCATTTTAGTCGCTCTCTTTGGACACGCTCCAGTTTCTCAATGTCCTTTTTTTAATTGTGGTGCCCAGAACTGGACACAGTATTCCAGGTGTGGTCTGACCAGAGCAGAATAGAGTGGCACTATTACTTCCCTGGATTTAGACACAATACTTCTATTGATACAGCCTAAAATCGCATTGGCCTTGTTAGCTGCCACATCACACTGTTGACTCATGTTCAACTTGTGGTCTACTTGGACTCCTAGATCCCTTTCACACGTAGTTTCATTCAGCCAGGTGTCCTCCATCCTATATCTGTGCTTTTCATTTTTCCGCCCTAAGTGCAGTACCTTACATTTCTCCGTGTTGAATTTCATTTTGTTAGCTTTGGCCCAGTTTTCTAGTCTGTTCAGGTGATTTTGAATCTTGATCCTGTCCTCTGGAGTATTAGCTACTCCTCCTAATTTGGTGTCATCTGCAAATTTGATAAGTATTCCCCCAATTTTGCCCTCCAAGTCATTGGTAAAGATGTTGAATAGAACTGGCCCGAGGACAGAGCCTTGTGGGACCCCACTGGTCACTTCTCTCCAGGATGAAAAGGAGCCATTGTTGAGCACCCTGTGTTTGGTCAGTCAACCAATTACAAATCCATGTAACAGTTGCCTTGTCTAGCCCACATTTTACAAGCTTGTTTGCAAGAATATCATGGGGAACTTTGTCAAAGGCCTTACTGAAATCAAGATATACTATATCCACAGCATTCCCTTCATCTAACAAGCTGGTAATTTTATCAAAGAAAGAGATAAGGTTTGTCTGGCATGACTTCTTTCTCTGAAACCCGTGTTGACTTTTTGTGATTATGGCATTGCTTTCTAGATATTCACAGACTCTCTGTTTAATGATCTGCTCCAGAATCTTTCCTAGTATAGATGTCAGACTAAGTGGACGATAATTGTTTGGATCCTCTTTTTTCCCCTTTTCGAAGATGGGGACAACGTTTGCCCTCCTCTAGTCTGCTGGGATTTTACCTGTTCTCCAGGAGTTCTCAAAGATTATTGCTAATGGCTCCGATATTACATTTGCCAGTTCTTTTAATACCCTTGGATGTAGTTCATCTGGTCCTGGAGACTTAAATTCATTTAGATTAACAAGGTATTCCTCTACTATCTCTTTACTTATTCTGTGCTGAAATTCCCCTATTCTGTCCTCTGCTCCATTATCCTCAGGTTGAGCACCCTTTGCCTTTTCTGAGAAGACTGAGACAAAGAAGGTGTTGAGTAATTCTGCCTTTTCTCTGTCTCCTGTTAGCATTTTGCCATCTTCTCCACGCAGTGGCCCTACCATTTCCTTCTTCTTCCTTTTGCTGCGGACATATCCAAAAAAGCCCTTTTTGTTGTTCTTAACCTCTCTAGCAAGCCTGAGTTCATTCTGCGCTTTAGCTTTTCTGACTTTATCTCTACACAGACTCGCTATTTGTTTGAATTCCTCTTTGGTGATTTCCTCATTTTTCCATTTCTTATACATGTTCCGTTTCAAATGTAGCTCAATTGAAAGTTCTTTAGTCATCCATCCTGGTTTCTTGAGACATCTCCCATTTTTCTTCCTCACTGGAACTGTTTGAAATTGTGCCTTCAGTATCTCCCTTTTTAGAAACTCCCATCCATCTTGAACTCCCTTCTCTTTTAGTATTGTTGACCATGGGATCACACTCAGTATTTCTTTAAGTTTACCAAAATCGGCTTTCCTAAAGTTTAGAATGCGTGTTTGGCTATACCTGGCTTCTCCTTTCCATTGTATAACAAACTCCAGGAGAACATGGTCACTTCCACCTAATGATCCCACCACTTGCACCCCATTAACCAAGTCATCCTTGTTGGTTAGGATCAGATCTAAAATAGCTGACCCCCTTGTTTCCTCTTCCACCTTTTGGACCATGAAATTGTCTTCCAGGCAAGTGAGGAATTTGCTAGACCTTGTGGATTTGGCTGAGTTTGCCTTCCACCAAATATCAGGATAGTTGAAGCCCCCATCACTACTACATCTCTCCTTTCGGAACGTGTGGTCATCTGTTCTTGAAAGACATCATCCAATTCCTCAGTATGACTTGGAGGTCTGTAGTAGACTCCCACAATAACATCCTTGTTGTTTCCCTGCCCTTTAATTTTTATCCAGATGCTCTCCACTTGGCTGGATCTCTTCACTGGTGTAAATATCTCTGACATATAGTGCTATTCCTCCTCCTTTCCTGTTTGGCCTATTTCTCTTAAAAAGGTTATACCCCTCTATTTCCACATTCCAATCATGAGACTCATCCCACCAGGTTTCAGTGAGGCCTATTATATCATATTTGCTTTGTTGTGCTAGGAGTTGAAGTTCATCTTGCTTATTTCCCATGCTCTGTGCATTAGTGTAGAGACATCTAAGCCCATGTGTTCCCTTTACTTGCTGCCTGTGCAAGTTCTTTTGCCTCCCACTTTTGGGTCCTTGCACTGTTTGCCTTGTTCCTTCTGTGTCAGTTTGACTATTTTCTCCAGCCCTTTTGCCTAACAGAATACTGTCTCCCTCCCCCACATAACTCAGTTTAAAGCCCTCCTGATCAAATTCTTGAGACTGTTGGCAAGAATTTGGCAAGAATTCAATTGATCTACTCTAGTTTTGACTAACCAACAAGATTGTAGCCATGGAGCTGCACATTCTTGAATGATGTGCAGCTATTAGTCACTACTTTCAATGTACCACTTTGCAGAAACAGCCACTTTGCATTCCAGATTGCAGAATAGGACACTAAGCAGGCACCACTGACTATTGGTTGCATAATGTCAGTATTAAGCAGAAGGGTGCTCTAATGCAACCATCATGTACCCATTTGAATACAGATTTACACAAGTAGGATCTTGACCTGCATATTTCCTTGTATATCTGACTTGATTCAGAGCAGTTGAAGAAGGCAGGAGCTGAAATGTTTTGCTATAATATTTTAATATTTGTGTTTTGTTAATTGCTGTAATGAACATAGTCCAGCAAAGTAAGAGTGACTATTTAGGGTGGACATCAATTTTACTGGCACTATAAAATTCATCCCTATTTACTTCATCCAGGGTCATCAACATTTCTTGATCATGCAGATGAAAGTCTGCGGAGAGATCAAAGAATGAAGTCAGGATGCCTGACCTTTGCAAGCTTCTAGATACAGAATAATCTACCAGCAAACACTCTATTTCAAACTCAGGCTACAGAGGTCAAGGAAACCTGATAATGTTGGGCAGTACTGGAGGTGCATCACTGAAAAATCGTTCTAATAAATTAATCAATAATTGCAAGGGTTATAGGCAGGCCACAATTCCGGAAAGCATTCCCACAATACCTTTTTTAGGGTTGCTTCCTCAATCAAATTATGTGTCTACTGAGACTACAAAGAAACTGGCCAAGATCCTGCATCAGAGACTTTACAGAGAGCTGTGCTGCTGAAATGTCACACAAAGATGCTAGTGAAGTGCAATGATGCACCAAAGAGCACTGAATATAAGATATTCCACTGCATATGGGCAGCTTCCATTGTAAAATGGGACACATGCATTGGGAGATGTTGCAAATCAGGACCATTGCACAATGGATTTGCTAGCACTGCTTGTCCAATGGTCCTGATGGCATAGCTGTATCTCCCCTCCCCTCCTGAGAATACGGATGTTGCACAATAGTGCAGTTTGTCTTTATGTGATCATTACAATGGTGTAACTTCCAAACAGGATGCCAGTCTATATTGATAGATTGACAGTATCCATTAACAAACTTGAAAATCCTTGGTGATACAGACGGTGTTCACAAGAAAAACAGCAGACTTATCTCAGGATATTGGAAGTTGGTCTTTATTAACTAAAAAGGCCAATGTATTTCATCTGGTAGGTATTCTTAAAGCCTCAAGCCTATATTACAGAGGGCAACACATAATTACAAATATAATAATGATATTATACATTATGGTGTTATGTACATCTTTACTAAAGTAAAATTTACCATCTTCCCTCATGTTGAGACAGGCCTCCTTTTGCTCTTGTGTGGTAACTAAGAGGAGGCAAATTTTCAGAAAAAGAACCTGATATAGTCCCCCTGAGATGGTACCACTTCAGAACATGAGTGGTTAACTGCATGTTTGATTTCTGGATTATAGTAAAAGCCTCACTGCAACCAGAAAAAGCAGCCTGTTGAGAAGAAAACCACCAGCCTAGCTTGCTTTCTCTTACATGCCACTTTTCTTTATAAGAGACAGTCAGGCATTCACTCCTCCACTTATATTCTAAAGCATTAGTCTCTGAAGGGCTACATCATGTGTGTGTGCATGTGCGTACACACATACATACAAGTTGATTACCTCTCCTCTTAAAATGAAATTATAAAGAATCAAGAATCCTCCATTTTTCAAAAGGAAGTGGCTATGTAAAAAGAAAATAATAGGAAAAATGGGAAATGCTTGTGGAAGAAAAAGAAGCTACATCCTTAGTACTTTTCCAATGCTCATGTTCATGATATTGTTTTTCATCTAACTCAGCATTTGACTTTTCAAAAGTAAAATCCTGTAGTCCCTGGGATGGCATCCTGGGGACAGTACATTATTGCTGACTCTGACTGGGATCCTATTTGACACTGGTAAAGCATACACTTCTGCCAATGTACTTATGTGGAGGTCTAGGGGGGTGACACACACTGGCTGGGAATGGCACAGAGGAAATTCCCTCATTACTACCCCCCATGGCCAATCCACATCCATGGGGGATGGGACTGTGGCCTATCCGCCATCCATCTGCTGTGGGAAATATACTAGATACCTCCTTGTTTTAGATGTGAAATGAAGAAAACCAACGGGGATGTGGTGCTAGAAGAGAGTTCCATTGATTACTAAAAAGACAAATGAATGGGGCTTAGAGAAAATCAAGCCTGAGCTCTCATTGTTAGTGAAGATGACTAAAATGAAGCTGTTCTACTTTGGACCTAACTCACTGAAAAAGAAGATAATTCTCAGTAAAGTAGAAGGTAGCAGGAAAAGAGGAAGGCAAGAGATAGATTGTTTCAATCAAGGAAGCCACCACCTTAGTTTAGAACATCTGAGCAAGGCATCTGATGACCAGAGTTCTTGGAAGTCTCTCATTCGTAAAGGTAAAGGTTCCCCCTTGACATGAATGTCTAGTCGTAACTGACTGTAGGGGGCTGTGCTCATCTCCGTTAGTAAGCCGAAGAGCCAGAGTTGTCCAAAGATGACTCCGGTGGTCATGTGGCCAGCATGACTGCATGGAATGCCATTACTTTCTCACCAAAGTGGAACTAATTATCTACTTGCACTTTTACATGTTTCTGAAATGTTAGTTTGACAGAAGCTGGGACTAGTGACAGGAGCTCACCCCATCGTGTGGCACTTGGGCCTCGAACTGCCAACCTTTTGACTTTATAACTGTCAGAACTGGCATCTTAACCACTAAGCCAGCCCCTTACTCTCTCATTCATAGGGTCACCATAAATCAAAGTCAAATGTGTAGCAAATAACAATTTAAAAACTTGTACTGTTTACTCTGGTGTGAATTGCCAAGAGGATTGGAGCTCCCTCTCGGTTGGGCCAAAAAAGAGTTTGTTCCTGGAAACTTCACTGTTGTGGCAGTGGGAGCTTCTATTCATTCTTCTGCCATTGATTTTTCAAGGGTAGCAGCAAGTGAAAGTATCCTGCAGGATGATTGAGGCTTTGGACCTGCAGGAGCCCAAACTATCCTATTTCCCAAACACACCCTCAACATGGGAAGGACAGTATGCTAGCTCATACTTATTTTCCCCAAGGTAACTCCTTTTCCAAGCCAATGTGTTGTAGTGATTTGAACGTTGGACTGTAACTCTGGGATACAAGGGTTTGAATCCACATTCAACCATGGAAATCCACTGGATGACCTTGTTCAAGTGATACTCTTTCAGAGTTAAATGAAGGCAGTGGTAAATCCTAGAATAAGTCATCAAAAATTAGAGCATGCTGGAAGATACACAACAACATAACTCCCTCCTCCACTCTGGCTTGTGTGAGAATGGCAGGACTTGAGAAATAGTTGCTCTTCTGCTTTCTACCATTCTCTATTCTCTATGAACATGTGTCCATTTAAGATGCATTTAAACAAGAACAAATGTGACTAAAAAAATCACATTTGTTTGTTTAGGCAAAACATTCCTCTTCCACTGGTTTTTCTTTTATTTTTGTTCCTTCTCCACCCTCACTGTCCTTTCATTTTTCATCTATGCCAGTGGTTCCCAACCTTTCTAATGCCAGGACCCTTTAATACAGTTCCTCATGTTGCGATGACCCCCAACCATATTGGAGTGGTGTCTCGGTTCCTAAGAACATCGGAAATATGTGTTTTCTGATGGTCTTAGTCTTCTCACAGCATTCCAGAACCTTCTGAATCCGGTCCTGTTCCACTTTGTGGTTCTGTGCCTTCGAGTCATTTCTGATACACGGCAGATCCTACGTGTGACCTATAACAGGATTTTCTTGCCATGATTTGTTCAGAGGGGGTTTGGCATTGTCCTCTTCCGAGGCTGAGAGAGTGTGATTTGCCCAAGTTCACCAAGTGGTTTTCGGGGATTCCAACACTGGTCTCCCAGAGCCCTAGTCCAACATTCAAACCACTACACTACAATATATGATAGACCTCTTTTAAATTAAAGTTGGTTTAGTTGTTTTTTTAACTTAGGTATTAACAGGATTTTTAAGAATTGTATCGTGTTTTTGAAGTTGTATGTTGCTTTGGTTTCTGTACTGGGAGAAAGATGGGTTATTAATCAATCAATTAATTAATTTTTGCCTTGTTTTGTCTGTATTGGAGACATGAAATGGAGTTAATGGGTACAAGTTGTTAAACAAGAAAGTCTTGCAAGACTCAGTATGCAAGAGGTGCACCATGTTAAGAACTGCATTAAGCACACTTAGGCTACTGCCACATTGCAGAATTAAAGCAGTTTGACACTGCTTTCACTCTCATCACTCCATCTTATGGAATCTTGGGATTTGTAGTTTGTTGTGGTGCCAGGGCTGGGCTTTGAAATCTCAGGCATAAGAGAGGCAAAAGGCTTGGGCTGCATCTACACTGGAGAAATAATCTGGTTTGAGACCACTTTAACTGCCTCTGCTGAATGCTATGGAATTCTGGGAATGGTGGTTTATTCCAGCACCACAGCAGAATGGCAGTTAAACCCCTGTAAAACTCCCTGACCAAGGTGACCAATGCCCTCACCCCAAAATATAGGGCACTCAAGCAAAAAATGTAGGACATGATCAAAAATAAAAGCTAAAAACACCCATGTAATTATAAATTCATGTTTCTTAGCCATGATCCAAATGGAGGACATTTTGAAATTTGACAGAAGAGGACATATCCTGGAAAAGGAGGAGGATGTCTGGTCACCTTGTCTCTGGTCCAAATTACACTGCAGAAATAAAACATAGCTGGACTGAAATGCCCAGAGTTCCTCACCAAAGCTGCATCCACACTGAGGAAATAATTCAGTTCAAGACTGTTTTAACCTCCCTGGTTCAGTGCTGCGAAATGCTGGGAATTCTAGTACACTGTAGCCCCAGAGCTATCTCTTTTTAAAAATAATAATAATAATTCAGTTTTTCAAATAACAAATAAAAGACCACGTTTGTCAATCATACAAAGAAAAGGAGAATATGGTAAACACATAGAATAAGCATAGCTACATTATTCCTTTACGTTCTCACCCCACCCCATATTCCCCAGCCACCTAACAATCCCACATACAATCCTCACTCGCTATTTCCTTAACACCAATTTACCTTTTATTCTAACTCTATCTATTTTGATTATCTATTATTATCTATTTTGATTATGCCCCAGAGCTATCTCTGACAGGGAGTCACATAACCCTCCAAATGTAGTTGAACTGCAGTGCCCAGAATTCCTCACCAGGTGCATCCACACTGGGAAATGGTCCAGTTTGAGACTACTCAGTGTTGGGGAATCCTGGGAATTGTAGTCTATTGTGGTCTCAGAGCCATCTCTGTCAGAGAAGTCTCAATGTCTTCCAAACACTAGCATTCCTAGTATTCCCTAGCATTGAGTTAAAGCAGTCTGAGAGGATTTCCCACTTGCCTATAAAGCAGATCATGAAGCGAATTAAGAGGTGTCGTTCCCACTGATGCCCGAATTAGTTCCTCAATACCCCGGAATCGTTTCCACTGCGATTCAATTCAAAATCGAATTATGTCATATAATTTGAATTAGACGCCTATAAACCGGTTTCAAAAAATAGTAGGTTATAAAGTAGGCTATTTTTGAAAGTGGGTACGATTCGCTGTATCCGAATGGGAACGACAAGGGTGTCTGATGCAGGAACCTGGAGATGGGAGGATCAGTGCTCAAGAGGCTGGCCTGGGGGTTTCACCCTCTTTGGTCTCTTTCTGCATCGCCAGCGCCATTTTCTTCAATTCGCATAGACTTTCCCCTGGTGGATTGCAACCTCCCCTCTGCTCCTCATTCATAGACCTATGTGTGAGGAGAGCCATTGAACACCATTTTAACTATTATTTTTTCTTTTTTCACCTCTGCTTGAGCGCCTGAGCAGCAGATGGGCTTTGCAGGACATGCCTGCTTGATCGCCCCCCAGACAGCCCAGGGAGCAATGGGGGAGGCAAAGCGATTTTGGGGAAAGGAGAGCCTGGACGCCCAGGGATCTGTGGGGGGGGGGATTGAGCCTTATCTTCTCTCTTCCCCAAAGATTCTCTCCCCAATAATGAAGCCTACTGCCTTCTCCTCTTTGATCCGATTTGCCAAGCCTCCTTCTAGTCTGGGGAGACACAACAGAAGAGCCTTGGATGCAGCCAATTTTCATTGGCTGCCCTAAAAATAAAAATAAAAACTTGACTTGTGACATTTGAAGCCTAGGCGCTTGGTTGACAGCTTGTGGACACAAATGGGAACGGGGAGCAAGTTAATCCGCTTTAAAATAAAGTGATTTAAAATAAATGGGAACGAAAACAGGGTCTAAATGAATTGAGGTGGAAAAAATTCGAATTATTCCCGGAACATAATCCGAATCAGAATCATGCCAATATAATCCGTTTTATCTGCCAAGTGGGAGCACCCCCTCAAAGTGGGTTATTATTCCTGCAGTGTGTGTGAGAGAGATAAAAGCTAGGGACTGGATTCATTCATTACCTCACAAAAGGAGGATATCTGTGTCCAAAACACACTGCTTTGACTGCCAGGGCTCAGTGCTATGGAATCCTGTGAATTGTAGTTTATTGTGGCACCGGAGATCTCTAACAGAGAATGCTAAATGCCTCACAGACACCAGAGTTCCAGAGCATTGAGCTGGGGCAATTAAAGGGGTCTCAAAGTGCTGTGTGTGTGTGTGTGTGTGTGTGTGTGTGAGAGAGAGAGAGAGAGAGAGAGAGAGAGAGAAGCGAGGGATTGTGAATGAGTAGCTCACCTGGGCTGAGGCTGCTCTGGAAGTAGAAGAGAAGGAGGAGGAGGAGGGAGGGAGGGAGCCAAGGGAAGTGGCCAGGACCATACGGAGGAGCCCCTGCTTTTCCTCATCATCGCAGCCTCCTCCCTTCCACCACATGCCCCAGAGGGCCAAACGACTGGCAAGAGGCTCTGCTCCCAGGCAACACCTCCTCCTCCTCCTCCTCCTCCTCCTCTTGGCCTCATGGCCCCGAAGAGCCCATTCTGCCTCCCTCTCAGCCCTGGGAGGCTTCTGGAGAGACGGCTCTAGGCTCCACACACACACACACACACACACACACACACACACACAGCCTCACTGCTGGTCCTAGGCGACCCCTGTGAAAGGGGTCCCGACCCACAGGTTGGGAACCACTGATCTATGCTGTATTTCCCAGAAAACACAAAGATTTCACCACATTTACGTCAATTATCAGGTTTACAGATTCTTACAAACGGTTTAGAACAGAGGTGGGCAATTGCAGTGAGACCAGGGATCACATTCAAGTTTTTAATTCCTCCTGCTTTTTGATGTTTTAATAAATTCCATAGTGAACTTATAAGAAAATATGCACAAAAATATTTTAAATGTAACTATCCAATGATATATTATTCATTTCTTAGACAGCATATTTTCACAGGAAGCAAGCCAAGAGATGCAGATGCAGAAACATGCAGAGACCAGGAATGGTGGGTGAGGGAAGCAGAGAGAAGTTTGCAAAGAAAAATGGAAGGGAATACCAGGAAAGAAGAGATTAAGGGTGCTGGCTGGGAGGCTCTTTCTACCAATATAAGAATGACAATACGTAAATTGTAATCATGTTTTAAGAACTGGGGACATAATCCAGCCAATGGAGCCTGCTTTCCTGCATCTCCTTTGCATTGTAAACTAGGCTGCACAATGTAGTGCCTCAAGCCATCAGTATAATCCTGCACACACTGAAGCACCTGAACCCTTCCAATTTTAGCTCCAGGGGTAGGTGGAACAGAAGGGGCTGAGAGAATCAGAAACTACAAAAAGCAGAGAAAGAGGGAAAGAGCACATGTTCTAAATTCTAAATATGCACATGCAGGAGTGGAGAAATTGCCTCCGACTTATGGAAATCCTAAGCTGAACCTATCATAGAGTTTTCTTGGCAAGTTTCTTCTGAGGGGGTTTGCCATTGCCATCCTCTGAGGCTGAGGAAGTGTGACTTGCCCAAGGTCACCCAGTGTCCCTTATATAAAATGGCAAAATCAAAGTTTGCTTTTCAGAATTTATATATTTTATGGATGTTTTAATGCAGTGGATGCCTGAATCCATGGATAAGGAGGGCCAACTGTATTTTCTTTTAAAAGTAACGTTCCAGGTCCTACTCTGTCTATTGCAAAGGTGGGGAAGCCCATGCATGCATTCCTTCTACTCATCACTTTTAGGCCATGGGCTGCCTGCAAGTTCTAAGAGCCTGTACATTAGAGGGCCTGGTAGGTAATGGGTTGAGGGAGTGAGGGAGAGAAGGCAGGCAGGCAAGGGCACAATTAAAATAAAAAGAGTTCTAGGTGTTCATTTTAAAAAACTGTTTCAATTATAAGTTATGCAGCCTGATTGTATGGATACTTGCACTATATTTTTCACTCTCATTCTCACTGTAAACAGTTAGATTCTCAGGTGAAGACTATAGCCCTGGGCATATTATTCACTTACCTTGGAGAATGTCCAATTGAACTAAGCAGAACTAAGTCGATACTTATAGGATCACATTTTTGTTCTTCAGATTTACACATTTCTCTACCCTTCCATTGTAAATTCTGTGCAGTAAATGACTAGCATTGCCCTTGCTATATGAGAAATTGTGAGCCTCTTGCCTCCTAAATATAACTTTACTTTGTCACAGGTTTTTTCTTTCTTTGAAACCACATACTCACACCAAAAGGTCAATTCAAATGTCTCCATATATAGAACTCAAGACAGATACATATATTATTGTCATGTATAAATCTCTCTTTCTTTCTCATATTTGTCTGTATACACAATGTCTATACTTGGCTTGCAAAATAGTTCTGAATGGCAAGGTATTCCAGAGGGAGGGAGCAAAGGCAAAACAAAGATATGAAAATAGTAAGACTACAAGGAAAACACCGTTAATGGAAGATAGTGTCAAAACAAAATCACAGTAGGGGAGATCTCTGCAAAGAATCTCATGGAAGCAGAGTATCACACCTTTTTTTCATTATAGTTTTATTTGGGATTTTATCTTGCTTACCATGTTAATATGTAGCAGTACTTACTGCAATGTTCTGAAATAAGGAATCTTCAAGCCTTCTGTGTTCCCTCTGCCCCACCCCAAATCTTTAGTAGACACTTAGAAATCTGATGATAAATTTAAATCATTTCTCCTCCAGCTGGCATTTGCAGCAAAGAGGTGACAGTGCTTTAAATTAAGGTCTGTGGATATAAAAGGCCCATGTGTTTAGTTTAATCAAATGTTCATTTCCTCTAGTTTGTGTTTATATTAAAACACATCAGCACCAGTATGAATTTCCATCCTCCCAGCCCCAACAAAGATTATTACAGGGATTCTGAACAGAGTTCTCTTTCAGCCCCAGTTCATCTACCCAGCTTTCTATGCAATGAAGGCAGAGGTAGAGGAGGAAATGCCCATCACATCTGTTCAGAAGGCGGGAATGCAGACCCTCACTGGGGGGGGGGGCTATCTTTGAAGAGGAATGGGGGGTTTATTCATATTAAATAACTTTGAAAGCCCAATCCTACATATAATATAACACAGAGAGCATGGAGGATAAGATATCAAGGATGCAGTCAAAATTACAACTTCTACCTTGTGCCAGCATATAGTGAGATTAGGTGCAAACATGGTTTCTGTTCTACTGTGGTCAGCCTTGCTATTAAGTTATAGGCATCATTATTATGCAGGGCGTAAAGCAGTGGATAGAAAGTACAGAAAGCACAGCATGTTGTATCCAAACAGTATATTGAATGTGGCCTATTCTCTGAACTCCAGCACAGCACAGCCTCCATACCTCCTTCAATGGGGGAGAGGCAGAGAAATTCTTTTGCAGGTCTATGTTAAGAGCCCAGCCAGTCAAGGGTATATAACTTTTTTATACTGTTGATACATATGTAGCACCTGAACAATAATCAAAGTTTAATGAAGTCAAAGAAAGTAGAGTTGGACATGTCCCATCTTGTGAGATGCTCCCTAGAGTCTCGCATATAATTTCCAGAGTCAGATAGGATAGAACAGCTTGTTGATGAGAACTGATACTTCCAACTTCTTTCTAGACCTGAGGCATTGTGATACTCTTGGGAAGTTCCCACATATTTAGGATTTCACTGGTAGGATATGGTAGGGAAGGCAATTGCAACATGTCTGTGGGCCCATATTGTGGTTTCAAAACCTACTGGGAGTTGCACACACAGGCTGCCAAAAACACCCAAAGTCCAATGCCTGGTTCAGAACATCGGATATATTTTGATGTTTCAAATAAATAAATAAATAAATAAATAAATAAATAAATCTTTTATTTTTATCCTGCTTTTCTGTGACGAGACAATCAAAGCGGTTCACAACACATTAAAATACCTACATTCACAACATTATATTCCAAATTCCCCCCTTAAAATAGGATTAAACATGTTACAATTAAAATTGGAGATTAAAATATGTGGGGAGGGAGCCTAAATTCTATTTAAAAGATGAATTTCCAGTCCTGGAGGCTTTCCAGGAGAGGTTATTCACCCACCATTTTGGCCAGAAAAAAGGAAGACTGAGGCATTTTGAGGGTTGAAGGATGCCACACTTTCCTCACCCCACAGAGCTGCCCACCCCACCAGTGTAGAATCATTTTTTCACACCACTGTGCATATCTGGTGCTGACGCTGTCCTAAAATGCAACTGCAGTTGGAGCCTCCCAGGCTGGCACAAAGCTGTCAGATTTCATCATTAAATCTCACACCTTTGCTAGCATGTGCTGACTCTGAGGAGGGGGTTATCATCTTTGAAGGAAGATGTTGTTGTGTGACAGTGAGGCATACACCATGTCACATTTCAGTGTCAGAATATGTTTTGCAGAGTGTAGAAATATCTGTGTTTTAGAATGAACTGAGATGTGCCACCACTACTAGCAGTGAGTTCATCATTTGGTTAACCACTGAAATGATGTGACTGAAATTGACAAAAGCTAGCAATGAATTACATACTTATCTCAGCTAAAAATTAGCTATGCTGGCAGAAACCATGGATGACTATTGTCAAGGCCAGGATGAGGCTTGGTTAGGTTTCCCCCAAAACTTCATTGTTCACTTTTGTTTTGTATGCATTGCATTTTAAGTCTGTTCCATCAAATTTTCCACATGAATTTGTCTAATTTCCTTTTGTTCTCTCTTACTTTGATTTGCATCTTACTTTTCTCCCCAACTAGCATTCATGGTGGCTCTTGACAACATTTTAAAAAACAGACACAAAGAAATGCAAAACATTATGATAGAATATCAAAATGTAGTTAAACAAATTGTAATATTACAACCTTATAATCTAAAAACAACTAAAAAGACACATTAATTGAAAAATACTGTGCCTCCCCAATTAAAAGAGTCCTCTTCAGTTGCCAGATTACAAAAGGCCACCTGAATAAAAATATCTTTGCCTACCACTGGAAGGCCACTGAAGGCTAGGCTAGCCTCCCTTGGAAGGAAATTCCACAGCCTGGGAACAGCCACCAAGAAGGCCCTCCTTTCTGTATCCACCAAAGGTGTGTGAAGGTGGCGGGAGTAAGAGATGAACCTTTCCAAAACTGCTCAAATTGGGCTGGCATTTTAAGGCTGTCTGAGCTGAAAGCCACTACTGCATCTTGTGATTGTGACTTCCATACATCAGTTATCCACCACATAAGGGCTCTTTTTTGTCTCTCTTGATTTTACAGAATGATTCAGCAATTGAACAGAGTGGACCTGAGAGTGAACAAATGCAAAACTGACATAACCAAGATATAGACTAATTCACCTTTCCCTAGTTAGGAGGTGGTCTTGTAATGATTCAAAACCACTCTGGACTCTTCAATTTTGATAAGAATTTTTATGATGGTGATACTCCTTTCGCTGAAGGGAATGTTTAGAGAAACTGCAAGAGAGAGAGAGAGAGAGAGAGAGAGAGAGAGAGCCATCACCACTGGGAGTGTAAGGCAAGTGTAGAAGATGAGAGGTTCTAGCTGGACTGCGCTGAATCTAGGATTGCAGTCTTGAGGGGTCTACCCCAGTTACAATTTAGACATGAATAGTAGTCATGCTTCTTTTGCCTCTATTTCATTGGAAAGCAATTATATCATTGTTCTATTGTTGATTGCTGCTAAGGTAATGGATTGGGGAGAGACATCTGTTGGATATTCTGTCCTAAGGTGCCAAAATAACTTGCTTGGGATTGGATGCTACATCTCTTCACTGGGCTGGGTAATGTGTGCCATTTGTCCCTTAGCCAGTTTTAGCATTAGGATGGTGAAGGGACCATCTCAGGCTGTAGATGCTTAGGTGCATGTGGGAAATAGGATGAGAGCTCCATTCTCTTGGAGGACAGATTTCTGCATGCTACAATGCCTGCCCCCCCCCAACCTGTTAATTACAAATCTGGATGAAGAGTATGGTGTTTTGTCCTCATTTGTTAACTGCCCTCGAGCTGTCCCCCATTCATAGTGACCCTCCAAGACCCCTGTCCTCTACTGCTCTGCTTAGATCCTGTAAATCAGGCCTATGACCTCCCTGACTGAGTCTATCCATCTGGTGTGGGGTCTTCCTCTCTTTCTGCTACCCTCCACCTTTCCTGACATCATTGTATTTTCTAATAAGCCTTGCCTTCTCATGATGGGGCCAAAGTACAACAGCCTCAGTTTGATCGTCTTGGCTGCTAGAGAGATTTCTGCTTTTGGCTCGAAGACCCATTTGTTTGTCTTTTTGGCTGTCTGTGGTATCTTCAGCACTCTTCTCCAGCACCACATCTCAAATGAATTGATTTTTCTCTTATCTGCTTTCTTCACTGTCCAGGTCTTGCATCTCTACATGGAGGTGGGGAATACAATGGCATGGACAATTCTAATTTCAGTATCCAATTGTTTTACTTTTATTGTCTAGTTCCTTCATAGCTGCCATTCCCATTCCTAGTCTTCTTTTCATTGCCTGACTGAAGTTTCCATTCTGATCAATGTTTGATCCAAGGTATGGGAACTCTTTAACCATTTCAATTTCCTCATTGTCTAGGTTGAATTTATGTAGTGTCTCTGTGGCTATTATTTTTGTTTTGTTTATGTTCAGCATTAAGCCTGCCTTTGCATTTATTCTTTTACCTTCCTTAGTGATTGCTCACTGCTGAGGTAAAATTCAGCTGGCAGTTTATGTATGTGAAATGGAACTGTATGCTGTGCATGCAGATGCCACCTTGTCCTTCACATCAGGAAGCAAAATATCTTGGAGTGGGACTCTGAGAATTTAAAAATCTTGTACAGCTGATTATTTCACCTAGCAGTACAGGCCTGCAGATCCTTTTAAGCCAAGATGTTAGGGACTTCACATGATATCAATGGCATGCCAAGTATGTGTTCTACCAACAGGTATTATAAACAGGCAGGTAAAACATGTACACTTATTTTGTCTGAGTTTGTGCAGGTATATAAATATACCCAGATTAGATTTCTCGGGAACCTAATGCAAGCAACTGTAATAACAGAAACAGAACATAAAATCAAGAACTCTCATTCAACATGGATAATTATTATTTACTTCAACGTGGGAAAAACTTCATTCTCAGAATGCAGTCTTAAAATATTTCTGTGGTACCTCATTGCATTAACTCATTTTAGAACACCATTTCACTTTTGTGTAGCACCTTTTGTCTGAGGTACTCAAAAGCATTTGATAGAGATGCATATAATTAATAGTCCTCACTATACTCATGTCATTAGGAACTATAAAGTACATATTATCTCTGTCTTACACAAGGGAGAAAACCAGAATTGCCTACATCAAGTACTTAAAATTAGAAGACTGACTTCAGGTTCTCAGTGTATATGAACAGGACTCCCCTGGGTTTCTATGATTTAAGTTTTAGTACATAAAAGGCTAAAAGTTAGGTGAAATGTTTCAAATGACTGACTTAGGTTTGTCCCAGATGGTAGCAGAAACCATGCTTCAGGCTTGCAGGCTGAAGACTCACTCCTGAATGCACAATATCATGCCTGTCATTGTAAAAATCCCCCTGTCCCAGCGTAGGCAACCTGTGAACTTCCAGATGTTTTGGAACTACAACTCCCCATATCTTTCAGCACTTACTACGCAGTCAGTAAGTTAACTACCAATATCCCTCTGTGTACTTGTTAAAAGTAATATGTTTTATGATATTGCAGTGCTTCACCTACTGAACAAAGGGGGCACCTGATTGGTTGATCTTCCTTTGCCAGGCACTTTCCATTTATCACCTTGAAGAAATGGGAGAAGGGCAGTTATTGTTTGTACCTTGGCTTGAGAGAGTCCAGAGAGCTTGCTAAAAATTCTTCCCTGGTTTTAGATTAATTCTCTTAACTTAGAAGCATTTCTGACTAGAAAATTAAATGCTATGTGAAGGTGCTGCTTGTGAATAAACACCATGAACTGAATTTCATTGTGTATATTCTCACAGGACAGGAGATACCACTCCAGGATGGTCCCATTGACTAAACCATGTTTCAAGCAATGAGCTACAATGAGCCTTCACCATGCACACTTCCATTTGTTCTATGCTGCATCCATATCCATGTAAACTTTTGTTCTAACTTAGGTTAGAAATAGATCTAAAATAGGTTCTAAAACCATGTTTTGGTTTTTAACATAAGCCAGTCTCAACCTTCAGCCTAACCCACCCCACAGGATGTTTAAAAATAACATGGTAGAGGCACACAGGCATAAGCTCTTTGGAGAAAAGGAGAAATCGATTACAATGTTATATATCTACTGTTGTACGAGTGACTTTCACACTGGTCACATAAATTCCAGCTCCCAGTATAAATGGACAATTTCAGTTACCTTTGTGTCCACAAGGATCTGGAGGAAACACCATAATTTAGTAAACTCTTTCATAATTCAATTTAAAGGCAAATTATTTTTGCAGGTTCAGTGTGGCTCTTGGATTGTTTCCAGGGTTGCATGCTTGGGAAAATGCACTGTTGTCCTAACTAGACTACCTTCAGATGTTTAGTATTGTCACTCCTTTCTGCTCAGTGTGGTTTGCAATGATTTACTATCGCACAAAGTATTGCACTGGATTTGATTTGGCAAAGTACAATCTATAATCCAAGACTGTAAGACCCATGATTTCTGCCCACCCTGCCAGAGCTTTCCCCCTCCCTGCTTTATCTCCCCTTTCCAAACCTCACAGGACAGCTTGCCCATCTGTTTAAGATTTACCCTTTTACAATGCCTTGTTTCCGATTGCATAGATAAACACACTTGGTTATTTCACAGGCAGCTGGTTAGCTCTAATTACACTGTAACTACATCAGAACCATGGAAACCTTTACCACCCTAGGAGAAGAAAAGAGGTGTCTAAAAAGAGCCATGCAGGAAACATTATCCTGATTTTGTTTATCCTCCTCAAGCAAACCTGTCCTCTGGCCTTTAATCCTGCTGGTCACAATAAAAGCACTTTCAGTTAGAATGTAAACATAATAATTAAAATTTCATAATCCCATATACCAGGGGGAGGAAAAGCTGACAAAGGCATATTTTCAGAGCTTACCAAAAAAAGAAAAGAGAAAAAGGTATACATAAAAAAGACCAGACATTCTGGAATCCAAATATCCTGGCAGGATTCTTTCTCTGTGTGTTACATGTGTGTTCTTCACCTCCCAAATTAATTCCTCATGGTTTTAAGAATAGTCCCAGAAAAGCTAAAAGACAGTGCAAAATATCTAAGAGAAAATGGGGTGAAGAAGGAAACACAATTTTGTTGTAGTACTCTACAGCAGGTGGGCAGATTTCAGGCTCCTGGAATTTACTTGGACTTTTTTTTACTAGAACCCCAGAATCCACTAACTGGAGCCTGATGCAAAAGACAGGCACTTAGAATTAAAGAATGATGTGCCCATAATTAGTTTTGGAGGACCAATGTGATGTAGTGGTTTGAATGTTGGACTAAGACTCTAGGAGACCAGAGTTCAGATCCCTTCCATCATGGACACTCATTGGGTGATCTTGGGCAAGTCCTACTCTCTCAGACTCAGAGGAAGGTAATGGTAAATTTGCTCTGAACAAATCTTGCCAAGAAGACCACATGATAGGTTTACCTTAGGGTCACCATGTCAGAAATGACTTAAAAGCACTTGACAACAGAATTTGTTTGAATGTCATGAATGAATGGAGGTGGCAGTCCTCCCACACAAAAATCCATTATTTTCACCGACCGCACATATTCTTCTTTTCTACATTAAGCAAGAGAAGGTAGAATCAATTTGTTATTGCTTTGTTTAAATAATCAGGAGCCAAATATCAGTTACAAATTACACAGAGACACCTAGATCTACTGCTAAACATCAGAGATCTAACAGTAGGCCAGGATTTACCTTCTGTTTCCATCATTTTTTGGGGGGGGGGAGGGAACCATTAGAAATACTTTCCTTGCCAGACCTATCACTACAAGAACTTTTTTAGACTTCACACATTTCCTACATAAATAGTACTTCTCCTGTGTAGCTGTAGTTGATGATAGCAATAGAAAATACATTTCTCAGCATGCATAAGCTATGTGTATTTACAGCAAAACAAATATCTGTATGATCACTGCAAAATAATGTCCTAGGTAGACATGTATTTTCCATTCAAAAAAGCTGTAAAATGTCAAATGACCTTCAGCCAACTAGAAATATTTTAGTAGAATTCTGATAAGAAATCTCAAACTACACTGTTACTTCAACATCTTTGATATGCAAAGGGATATTTGCATAGTCTCAAAAATGCTACAGAATCCCTTTGCATACTGAAATTCCAGACTAGCATGGCTAGACCTCTGAATTTAACATCCTTGATAGACTCTTTAAATTGTACTTGACTAACTGGATCATAAACATTGTTTATTGTCAGAACATGACTTCAGACCCTAGACCAATAAAGGAATTGAATGGATACACCTCCCTATGGGGAAATGTAAAATTACTTGCAACCAAAGAGGGATAAAAACAGAATTGCCCAATCCTCTGTAGGTGTAGGTTTGGATCATGAAAGACTCTCTACCACTTATTTGTATATTCTCCAGATAAAACTTGTTTCCTCTCTCCACATTCCAAAGTCTTATCTAAAGGGATGAATATATATATATATACTGTAGAAAGATGGCCCTTTATTGGAAGAATGTTGATTTTCCAACTGGGAATATATGCTTTTTTTTAATGTACTCTAGAAGTACCCATATGCCTAAATAACATAAAGGCACCAGTTCCTGTCTGTTCTTGGAACAGGATCAGATCTGGTTAGCACTTGGGCAGCCAATGAATACCAGGTACCATAGGCTGCATCTCAGAGGAAAGAACTGGCAAAGCCACCTCAAAATATCCTTTGCTTAAGAATACCTTATGAAATTCACGGGGTCAAACAGGCAGCTTGGAGACACATACACAGTCAGGAGAAATCATGCTTCTCCTCCATCCACTTCTTCAAAATATTTGAGCTAGCCCCAAGAATGTCTTTGTCTCTCTGTATACAAGCAAAGCAGAATATCAGACATGGGAATCAGGAAAATATGCCATCCCAGAATCCAGAATGTTGCTTAGCATTAATCTCCTATGTGCTTTAATCCTCCAATGACCTTCAAAAAGAAGCTTCCAGTTTTACAAATCCTGTGTGTGTGTGTGTTCTTCTGCTAGACACCTCATTTGCCTCTTTTCCCACTGCTGCTATTGCGATCATGCCCAGGTGTAGCTCAACTTATCTGCAGCTCAAACCCAGACAGCTGGGTGATTGTGAGAGGGGAAATTTAATTAAAAAGTCAAAATCCTAAATCATAAAAAAGGAACTCTCTTACCTCTCTCCCTCCTTCCTGACTTATAAATAGAGCCCATCATGCTGATGAAGGGTGCTTATTATTTTTTTAATGCTGTGAGCATGAAAGGAAAAAAAGCCAAAGATTTTTCTCTAGAGAGCACACAGGATAATCACATACTCTGTGTGTGGGATTCTACTGTAGAACACTGAATAGTATTTTTAGGATTTTGTTTGTGTGTGATTGTAATCCTTTGAGGACTTACCTGGAGCAGGGTTGCCATAATTCTCTACTAAAAACCGGGACAAAATGTAGGACAAAATTGAGACCAAATATTGTAGGATAAAATTTAGCCCCAAATGTAGGACATTTAAGGAAAATTGAGGACCTTAAATGTCCTACATTTTGGGCTAAATTTTATCCTACAATTGTCCTATTTTTGGTCTCAATTTTGTCCCACATTTTGTCCCAGTTTTCAGTAGAGAATTATGGCAACCCTACAAGACCACTGAATACAGTGGGATTTACTCCCCAGGTATGAGGTATATAACTGTTATATTGGTTTATGCCTATGACCCTGTAACTGCTTACTTAGATAAAAAGATAGGCAAATATATGCATACACACATCCAGCTGTATTATTCAGAAGTGCTATATCAGAACTCGACAATTATGTCTTGGTTCAATAGACGGGTTGACTTGAACATAAATGTAACATGCTGGAAGAGATGTGACATCAGGGGATGTACTTGAATATATGGATTGAATGTCCACAAAATACAGAATTTCTGGCTATCAGACCTCTAACATCACTATTCAGAAGATTACATTCGGCTCAGCATTATCCTTACTCTTGGTTTTCAAAAACAAAATAAAAACCTTTAAATATAAAGATCTAATCTGCTTCTTCCTAGCAATTACTAGACTTAAAATTACAAAAAACAAACAAACACCCCCCCCCCCCCCGGAAACTAGGGAATCTCTCTCTCAAAACTGGTGGAATAGTGTATGGGATACATGGTTAATGGAGGAACTATCAGATAAAATGTCACCGACTGTAGAACTTATAAACTGAAAAACATTTGTGAAATGTTGGTATCCTCTCACACAATATATTAATGGCATATATACAGCTCTTTAGACCTCCAGCGCAACACTTGAGGAACTGGAATGATGTACTCTCCTCAGAATCTCAGAACCCTTGATAATATGCTTAGCAACAGACAATCTTTTTTTTGTATTATCATACCCATGACTGTTTTTTTATTATTGTTATCTATAATTCATTCTGCACTGAAGCTGATTTACATCTATTGATGAAAGTGACTTTGCTGTATGTTAACATCATTGGAAATCCTACACTAAAAGGTTTTTTTAAGGTTGATTTTTTAAAATTAACTAGGAAAAATCTTTTAAATTTAAAATGAAAATATGCCATAAGAGGACATGAAGCTGGAAAAACATTTGTTGTCTTAATGAGTTTACTCAGTCTAACTCAAAAGAATGAGGGCATAAAGGTGAAAAGTAAACACCAGCCATAGGTTTTACATTATTGTATTCCACCCACCCACTCTACTTATTTTCTATTTCTTACAGTTCTGTTTACTTATGACTTACTAATTCTTATTTCAATAGCTGAGATGAACACTCAAGTATCCCTGTAAAATGCAAAGCTACCCACTCCTGCAACAATGTTCCTCCCTCTCAAGATACATTACTTTACAAAAAAAGGAACAACCAATTCACTTCAAACATTTTCTTTGAAATATATGTACACTCCTTTCCCTGAACTAGAGAGTATATATTCCATTTGGAGCAAACAGGCTCCTAGTCCCCCACCCTCCACCCCAGTATAGCTATGACCCTCTTTGCTACCTTTGTCAAGTCATCACATTATTATTGCCAGAAGGAGGCTAATGCCCCTGTAGCACTAAGGAGGAAGCAATTTCCACTGCCCATAAAAAATTATTGCCTGTACAAGCCCTTGATATGCCCTTGTCTGAACTAAATGCATGGAAGAGATTCTTTAAGTCCCAGAGAGAGAGAGATCTTGATTTTTGGTTAACAGAGGCATTCCCTTTGTCCAAGGGGACAGTGACAAGGCTCAGTCAGGAATGCTGAGTTACAGACAACATTTTCTTGGATGTCTAGATGGTGACTCTTCCACTGTGTCCCATTACTAGATCTTGGGCTATCACTTTCTTGATCCAGACAAGAGACAATGCTGCCGGAGGCTGATCAACAAAAATGTACCCATCTTGCTCCCCGTCCATCCAAGTCAAGATGCATAGTATCCAAAATGAATAAAATTAGTTTGACATACGAGAAAAGAAATCCCACAGGCATGTTTCCCACTTTCTGGCAGCAACATGTAATAGCAGTAACATCAGCTGCCTTCCATGACATTTCAGATTCACTCCCATAGGCAGTAGTAGCTGTACTTTGCTTAGTGAAAAAGTGGCCTTGGAGCAGAGGTTTATTACATGTGTTCAAGCAAGTGTGTGTGTGTGTGGGGGGGGGGGGAGAGAGAGCTCTACACTCTCTCAAAGGTCCTAAATACCATAAAAGTACCAGATCCTGTCTTGGAAGCTTCACAGAGTCATCTCTGGTTAGTACCTGGATAGGAGACTGCCAGGGAATACCAGGTTCTGTAGGCCGTATTTCAGAGAAAAGAACTGGCAAAACTACATGAGTGTTCCTTGTCTTAAAAAACTCTATGAATTTCATAGGGCTGCCATAATTCGATAGGCAGTTTGAAGACACACACATTTGGAAACACCTTTTTAACAAAAGCGTTGCAGGTATCATTTTACTATCTTTTTGGTGCCAGGTTTAAGACTTTTGAAAAAATTGCCTGGACATACTAGCTAGCTGGTATTGTCAGTTTTCCTTTTTATTGCTTCACTGTTTCCTGTTTTGTTTTGTTTTGGGTTGTTTTTTTTTTTTCATTTTAAGGTTATGACAATTACACAGTCTTGTTTATCATTCTGAAATCTCTGGATGAAGGAAGGGTATTTTTAAAATGATGATGATTGTGATATTTATGATGTGGGAAGCAAGAATGTTCCCCCACACATGTTTACCCAGAGTGAAAGGAGGAGTTTATCACAGATCTCCTACACTGTAAGGAATGGGGCAAATGGTCTCATAGGAGAAAGACACAACTATAGTGTTTACATGGAGGATTGTCAAGAAGGCTTGGAGTTGTTCTCAGAACAGAGTAAAATGTTACTCTTTTGATCTATTGGATATTGAGAATTGTAGTCCAAACAGTAACTTTTCCAAGTTCTGACTTAGTAGCCTTAGACTTTCTTGGATCCTAGAACAATTCACCTTTACTCATTCTGATGGCAGAAGCTGAACTTGCCAAAACTCCTTTTTCTTGTTATTGACTGCTCTCAAACCAATTTCAATGTGTGGTGACCACATGGATGAGAGACGTCAAAGTCAGCCTATCATCATCAGCCCTGCTCAGGTCTTGCAGACTCAAGGGCATGGCTTCTTTGATTGAGTCTATCCATCTGGAATGCTGTCCTCCTCTTTTCCCACTTCTCTCAACCTTACCAAGTATTGTCATCTCTTCTAATGAATCATGTCTTCTCATGATATATGACTGCTTCACTTTAGTTATTTCAGCTTCTAGGAAGAGTTCATGACTGATTTGCTCTACAGCCTTTTTATTTCTCTTTCTAGCAATCTTTTTAGAAATCTTCTCCAGTACCACATCTCAAATGAGCTGATTATCTTCCTATCAGCTTTATTCACACTCCAGCTTTCACAACCATAAATATAAATGGAAAATACAATTGCATGAACCATCCTAAGTTTTATCCCTATATTTCAGTTACATCCCTATATTTACATATCACAATTTTGTCTAGTTTCTTCATAGTTGTCCTTCCAAGTCCCCATCAGTCTTCCGATTTCTTGATTCAATCTCCATTCTGATTTGTGATTGAGCAAAGGTAGGCAAAATCTTGAAGTGTCTCTCTCATCTTTATATCTACTTTAAAGTTATATAAATCACCTGTGATCATTATTTTTATATTCTTCACGTTCAGCTGTAAACCTGCACTTTCTTCCTTGACTTTCTTCAGTAACTGTTCCAAGTCTTTGCTATTTTCTGTTAGTAGGATGTTGTCATCTACATATCTGAAACTGCTGATGTTCCTCAACATCAAACTCCTCTCAGCCTCAGAGGATGGAAATGGCAAACCTCCTCTGAAGAAACTTGCCAAGAAAACCTTATAATAGATTCACCTTATGGTCACCATAAATCAGAAACAACTTGAAGGCACACAACAATAACAAAAACCAAGACAATACAGGTCCTGGTTTGCTGGCTTTTTTCTTTCATGCTAGAAAAATAAACTACTGTACTGGAAAACCTTGAACCGGTGCATGTGTGTGAATGTATATAAACACACATATAGATATGAAGCTGCACAATGTTTATGCTGTATGGACTGTCTTTGACAAGTGATCTGCAATGAAATTTCTCCACTTCCAAATTTGCATGGTACAGACTGCCATAAAGCGGCGTACTCATGCCAATACTAGAGTTAGGGAGAGTTAGGGAGCGTGCACCAACCGCATGCTCCCTAAGCCTAGTACATGTGGGGGTTGCCATGATTGCGTCGCCCCGCCCACACGTCGCACACATCAGAGACCTCACACACGCACCATGTCCAAACAGCGCCTTTTCAGCAGCATGGAAAGGAGCTCCAAAACAGAGTTCCTTTTTGGGAGTGGATCATTCCTGTGGCAACCACACAGCCACAGGGACTATCCTGAGGCCGCACCTTTCTCCTCATGGCTCCCAGGGTGTCTAGGGGCATGAGGGACACCCCTTTTCCATGCCATGGAGAAACGGCATTTTGCCTCTTTTCTGTAGGCCAGAAAAATGGTGGATTGGGGCCACAGGGCTGCCGGTGAGGTTGCCCTGGCCCCAATCCGGCGAGAAAAGGGGCAGGTGCAGGCCGCCCCTTTGGGGCTGTATGTATCGCGCCCAAATTATTAGTTTGCGTGAGAAAAACAGAGAGTCACTATTTGCACTTGCCTGGCCTTTTCTTGCTGGGCAGTGGGGCAAATTATGTCCAGAGGGAGATGACAAATGGATGAGCATGTTGGCAAATAAGCAACAGGACATGCATCAGGGCATCCTAGGAAACAGCCTACAGTTTGCACTATTGTCCATTATTAAGAGACCAGAGACTGCCACCTAAAATGAAGACTCTTTCACTATCTGCTTTAAAACTGTCACCCCTTTGAAGAACATTTGGCTGTTTGATTCTATGATCCTCCTCTCCATGTATTTCTTATTACATTAAAATGGATAAAGAAACTGCTGATTACAAGCATTAGAGACATGGTCAATGAAGCTAAAGTTGCCACAGTAAAAATGTGGAGACATCAACACTCTTACTGAAAGTGAAAAATAGCTCATGTTCCCGGATACTGACTATGCATGAGGCAAGGCTGTTGGTGCAGCCCCTGCTTCATGGGAAATGAAAGGGCACACTGGGCCTTCTGTCAACTCTTGGTGATGTTGTTGGTGTGTGCATTCAAGTCATTTCTGACTTATGGAGACCCTATCATGGGTTTTCTTGGCAAGATTTGTTCAGTGGGTTTTATGTCTGAATCAAACCCTGGTTTCCAGAGTGATGGTCCAACACTCAAACCACTACACCTCACTGGTTCTCCTGTCAACTCTGAACAACATTTAAATATCAGAAGACCAACGAATTAGAGGTAAAGGGCTTAGTGTCAGGTTATCTGGAATAATGAAATAAGAGGGCAGAAATTAATAATAAAAAACAAAACCTACAAATAAAACAACCAAGACATTATGCTTTTAAACTGATCCATTATCTGAATCACAATGGAAACCAGATTTTTCTGCCTTTCTCTGGTTCTTGATTCAGCAGGTAATTCAGAATGCAGCAAACATCCTTGGGGAGCTGATAAATATAGATAAGTGCCTTGAACAATGTGATATTTATGTCTAAATAAAAGGGCAGTGTTTTTTATTCATAAGTTTTCTACAAAGCTCACCTGTAATAAAATTGCCACTCATCTTGTTAAGAGGACATACACTCATGCTACAAAATCCTCCCTCTACTCCATTCTTCTCTCCTAAGAGCATCAAATCCTCCAACTCGGTTATTGTTTTCATACAAGGAGGCCCAGTTGCTCAGTAAGTGTTGAAATTTTACTTTCAACCACCATCCTATCAAGCTGGTACAATTCTATTTGCATTTGTTTTTGGAGATCTTTTTGCTTTGTAGGAGGTCTGAATTTTGAAATTCTGAGCACTTTGTTCATTTGGGAGCTGAGCTCCTGGAGGAACATAAAAATGGCAGATAAACATTAGGAAGAATCTTGTAGCTAGCTAACAGTAAGACAAGCTGCTGAGAGAGGCTGCTGGATCTCTTCCCTTGAACATTAACAAGAAAATAATTGGATGAGCATTTATCAGAGGTATGTGAGTCCAGGGCCACTTGGCCCACCATCCAGATAATTTTGGAGGAGAGCACACCCCATATCCCAGAGATACAATTGCTCTCTGATTCCAAAAGTGTCCCCAGAGTGAGCCACTGGGCCTCAAGCAATAGTTCAGGGAGGCAGAAATTTTGGGAGGCAGGAGTGCTTATAATAATTCCATCACATGAGGTGGGAAAACTTGTGTTACCACTGAATTCTTATGTTGGCAAGCCCAGAAGGCCTCAATGCTAGCCAGCTACACTAACATTAAGTTTTGAGCACAAGCTAAGAGGAGCAGAGTTACGGTCTCCTCAGAGACCAGGAAAAGCCTGGGTCTATTGGTTTAAAATCATTGTTTGTGTTGTCCAACAACTGATGTTAATCTGTGTTGGATAGCTTCCAGTATTTCACAGATGAAAACAAGAACCTATGTTGTGGTGGAAATTCCTTTTTGAAATATAAAAGCTATAGAGAGATGGAGTCACTTTTGTCAGCCAGAGAGATAGTTTTTGAAATAAAGGCTTGGAGTTTAGGAAAACTAGAGGAAAGGAATAGTGAGTGCATCTTGACCTAGATGGAAGCTGGCACCAGTAGAAAGACATAACATAAACTACTGAGATAAGGACATCCAGAAGCAAGGTTAGAAGGAAGGCTAAAGGAGGGGGTAAGGCGTGATGATGCAGTTTTAATGTATGCATGTATTTCTGTTCTGATTGTAAGAATTCTATATGTTTAAATTGTAATTAGCCAATCAGGTGTATTGAAGAAGCTTCTTTGTCTTGAATAATATAAAAAGAGCCATTTTGTCTTGTTCGGGGTTCTCAGCTTTTGGAACTTGAATTCCACTGAGTTCAATGTTTTCCTTTGTCGACAAATGGAAATAAACTTATGGATTTTCAATTATTAGGTCCTCTTGCGAATTCCTTGATCTGCCAATCCTAGAAATCTAAGTTTCCTGAAATTTCTGTTACAATGTGGCCAAGCAACATCCGAATACTATCCAGATGGCAAAAGGTATTAATGAAGAAGAAAACACAAGCCAGGGGAGCATGCAGCATTTTGCTTTTGTTTGAGCCTCATGGGAAGGGCAAGATTCTGCCCCACCTCTCCTCTTGCTGAGTTAGGGGCTGAACAGACCACCCATAAGATGTGACCTGCAGCCGCCCCTTTCAGTGCTAGATTGGCACCGTGGCAACTACATGCCACAGCCCCTATCTGGCCTTTCCATGGTGCAAAAAGGAACTGCAAAAAGCAGCTCCTTTTTGCACCACAGAAATGGTGACATAGCCACCGGTGCCATGGCATTTCAGTGCTCCTTTAGCGCTGCATCATCTGGATTCAGCACCAGAGGAGATCCGTGATGCTGCCTGCTGTGCCTCCAGTCCGCCTCGATGCTCGCCTTTACTGCTGGTCTGTCGAGGCTGCTAGTTGAGTGCAAAATATTTTTCTACTTTGAATACATTTTGCAGCAACAGACAAGCTGAAGAGAAAGAGGAAAAGTGGGAGGAAAAGAAACTGGTACATTTCAAAAGGAGCTGAAAAAATTGAACAACAGAGGATTAATCAGAACTGTCCTTGCTAAATCAGGACAATTGGAGTGCATAGTGTCTTAAGATTTCAATAAATTCATGTGTGTAGGGCTGTTTCCTGTATTCAAAATGTGCAACAGTATGCCTTTGTGTAGCATGTGAAAATACAGATACAATCACATTCTTTATTATATATAACTAATACTACTCACAGCTCTTGCTTAAGTGAGGGGGAACCTATGCCCCCCATTTCAGGATGAGGTAGCTTTCCTCCCCCAGACCACAGATTACTTTGCTTAACACATGTCTTGTTTATTCTCATCTACATCAACCCAGAAGGAGACGTGTGGGGAAGCAAACAGTACTCCTTCTTTTATATTGAAATTCTCATCTTAAAAAAGTTACTGAGTACAGATATTTTCTGTTCATTTTCAGTTGGGAATTACAGGCATTTAAAAACCTGGAAGATTAATTTCATACCAGGCAGGATTTTTTAAAACTGTTTTTATATCCTGATGGTTTAATGTAATGGTTTATGAATAACCATGTGAAAAATTTTAAAACCCTGTAATTTAGGGAATACAATTGAGAATGGGACATGCTTTTTTAAAAAACCAATCCAAACATTATTTAATTTTAAAATAAGCACAAACGGATGTCGTTTAAAAACATACACATACTCACAGCTCAACCCATTTTCATATAACAACTTTTCAAGGTTGCAATTATTATCTACTTTTAGAATGTGTAAGAAAGCAATCCATTAAAACATGCATATGAAGAATCACTTATCACTTTCATCATCATCACTACTATTACTAATAGAACTAAAACATAAGCATAATGGGAATGAAACATGGTCCCAAGGGAAGGAAGAATTTATGCTCAAGGAAACAGAACAACTGTAACTTTAACTCTAAAACAACTGAGAAAGACACTACTCTGACTTGACAGCCTGATTTTCCATGGGTCTATTTTGGGGTTTTACTATCACTAGCATTTGTTTTTTATTTAAACAATGGTCAATAGGTCACTGTGGAGAGGAGGGGGCTAGCAAGAAAACTCAATGGAAACAAATGCAAACACAACAGGTGAAGGTCCATATTCTGTTGTGAGATTAAAGCCAACCCAACTATAGGACTACAAGTGTGGCATAGCCTGGCAAAATTTTGTCTGGTTTTGCAACTTCTAGATCCTAGCTTTATTGTTTCTAAGGGAGCACCAAACTAGCAACATGAATTTCCTACAAGTATTAATTTTAATAAAATAATGGCTGTGTAGTCTTCATGTGCAAAAATCACTTCTCAATTGGACATTTCACACTCTTTGGTCTTACTTGTCTTTTAGTACACATTTGTCTTAAATGGCCCCAGAAAATGAAACATTCTCATTTGGTGGCATACACACATTTTCTGAGTCAGGTTGACCATAGTGATAAACCTGGTTTATGTGATAAAGTCCTTAGTTGGATAGATTACTGCTATTTATTCTGGAGTGAACAAGGGTATGACTGGCTCCTACTTCTTCCCACCAATATCAATGTATCTTTAGACCAATAGCAGTAGTTGCTACAATTTCCCATAATGTCTAACAGCATATTTTACTCTTGGGATATTGTGGGTAATGGAAATGGTGGCCCACTTGCAGACCTAACTGTCTAGGAGGGAAGGGCACTAGATGAAGACACTGGGTCAGTCCCACCCTTTAGATAGTTTTATAAACCACGATTGTGTCTCCTCTTTATTTGTTTGTTTTTTTCCTGATAAATTAAAATATCCTAAATCTTTTGGGGTATCTTCCTCAGACTAGATATGGCATTTTCTCTGTAAATTCATCTGCTCCCCCTGACTTCTCTTGGGCTTTGGATCAATGTTCCAAACCTTTTCCTAACATTTCATTCTTCAGTTACAGCTGTGCATCTCTTCCAGACAAGCCATTCGATATTTAACTGTGCATTGTTGCTGGGATTAGGAATTCCAATTACTTTTCATGTCACTTTTGATTAAAAAACAATCAAGCATTATGATATTAGGTCAGGCTAATATACAAAACACTTTTGCTACTTGACACATTACACCAAGATGAAAATTCCAAACAAAAGTCTTGGAGAAAGGGTCCTTCCTTTTAAATCACAAAAACAACAGATCCTGTCTGATCTATGAAATTCATGGGGCTGCTATAGGTCCACACACGAGCTGAAGGAACATATAAACACACATACACACTTAGAGGGGGTGGCACCAAGCTAAGCAGGGTCAGTCCTGGCTAGTACTTGGTTGGGAGATTGCCACCAAATACGAAGTGTGTTTGTTGTGTATCTTCAAGTCATTTCCAACTCTTGGTGACCCTATCATGGGGGTTTCTTGGCAAGATTTGTTCAGAGGAGATTTGCCATTGCTTTCCCCTAAGGCTGAGAGCATGTGACTTGTCCAAGGTCATTCTATGGGTTTCATGGCTGAGCTGGGAACAGACCCCTGGTCTCCTTAGTTGTAGTCCAACATTGAAATCACTATGCCATATGGGCTCGCTAATATCATGTACTGCAGGTCATATTTGAATATTATACTTGATGTGGATGGCTAGAGTAATCAAAAGTTGGGGAAATGTACTTGATGGGCCATGTTTCAGGAGGCAATCAGAGTCAAATAATCAAAAGTGGCTCATTGTGCCAAGTAAACATTGCTGTCTAGCCAAATGATGTCCTGCGATAGGGTCACCAGAAGTCAGAGTTGACTTGAAAGCATATTCTGAAAGCATATCTGAAGATGCCAGCCACAGATGCTGGCGAAACGGTCAGGAAGAAAATTTTCTAGAACATGGCTACATAGCCCGAAAAACCCACAAAAAATCATATCCTGACAACTAGTCTCATGCAGACCAAAGGACCATCCTGCCAAAGAACTGGACATGAGAATTTCTAATATTACAACATTTGCAAACCCACACACAAAAAACCAAGGCGCGTTACAGACTGCTGGATTGTGGCGGTCTGGCTCCGCCTCCGCTTTCAGTGTCTGGGAGCCGCAGCGGCCAAACCGCGCGGCTCCCGGATGCTCCGAGGAAGAAGTGCAGAAATCATGCTCCTTCCTGGGCCCCGGAAGAGATGCCGCGAGGCGCTAGTCGCACACTCGCAGCGTCACTTCTGGGGCGTGACATGCGGACGCACAGCATCCACTACGTCAATATGGCGGTGGCCGTGTGGAACGGCCGCCACCATTTGTCACAGACTCTGTCCGTGATAGGTTTAGGGGCATCTGGAAGAGACACCCCTTTTTCAAACTGGGACGTCCTCAGGACGTCCCTAATGGCGGTCTGTAACCCGCCCAAGACAGCCTGCTAAAATAATGTGATTATCAGAAACATTGATTAATGTTATGGTGTACAGTTGTTGTTGTTTTTTAAAAAATCACATTAGGTTTCTTTTTATATGTTTCTTATCATTTCAGAAACTAGGGATGGTATAAAAAATGTGTTGTTACTTGATACATGATGAAAATCAACATTCAAACACAGGAGTTGAGAAGATGAAATGGCTGATGAATGAAGGAAGGCAGAAAACTGTGGGGAGCAAAATATTTTGTTTGTGTCAAAGCAAAAGGCTATCCTCTTATAAAATAAACAGCGTCTCTTTGCTGAGGCAGCAAATCAGAGAACTTGCTGGAATGTCTACTTTTGTTTCACAAAGGAATTAAAAGGTCACTGCTACTGGCCTCTGAATAGGCGACTGACTGCTTGTCTATATGGCTGAGACTAGTACTTTGTGGTGCCAGTGCTTTTCCCTTTCACCTTCTTCTCACATCTTCAATTGTGTTTTTCTCCCCTTCCTGGTTGCCTTCCCCTGACCTCAATTTGGGACAATGACCACTTAATCCTGAGACTAGGATCACTTGGACTTCTTGAGGCCAACAGTGCTTGATGTGGATTGTGCAGACTGTACAAGGTCTATCCCACCTAAACAATGAGCTGGATTTTCCATTGTGTTATCTTTGTTGCACTCTTTTTAAAAGCAGTTTATGTTTTTACATGAGTTATTTAAACAGCTCAATCATTTTTAAACATTTGTAGTTTGTGAATTTTTATGTACATATTTTTAATCCCTGTAAACTACCTTGAGTCCTGAACTGGGAAAAAAGTGGGATATAAATATAACAACAAACATTAATATCTTTTTGAAGATGTGTACATTTGCTCTGTTCTCTCACTGTGTTTGCCCCCCTCCCCTTTAAAGTCATCCTATAGAACAAGCATGCTTCCTAACTGGGCTTTGAGTGGCATGAAATGGAAGCGACCACAAGGGCCAGCCAGTCCAACCCCCTGCCATGCAGGAACTCACAATCAAAGCATCCCCAACAAATAGCCATCCATCCTCTATTTAAAAACCTCCAAAGGAGGAGGTTTGCATAATGGCTTGAATTCTTTTAGAAAAATACACACCTGTAAATCACACTATGAGTGTAAGGTAAATTATTTGCCATAGCACAACAAACATACTCTACTGACAGCAAGGGAAGTAGAGTTGTTCATACAGCAATGCTGCACATTCCAGTTATGTTTGATTGTGCACTGCATACTGTGGCTGAGCACTGCCCATGATCCTCAGTCATTGACACGTGCTGCACCATGTTATTTGGCATGGGTGTTGTGTAGAGATGGTGCGGTGTATCTCTGCATGCAAATATTTATGCTACACTAAGGGGATGCTGGATTTCTGCCAATCTATGTCTGCCCTGACATAAATTGTGTACAAGCAGCTCCACACTTGATGCCGTCCAGCAGGGATGGGGAATGTCCAACTCCCTGAGAGCCTGTCAGACTGCAATTCCTATAAACCTTAGCCAGAATAGCTAGTGGTGAGAGTTTGTGGTAGGTGCAATCTAACAACATCCATGGCCCACTACAGTGGTTTGTAAACCATTGTTACACCAGCATTTCCTGAAGTAAATATGTAAAGTGGAAAAATGAAAAGATCTATAAATAGCCAAGTATGTACATGCACCACAGAATCTCAACTGAGCTAGAGATTTCAGATTAATGAATAGAAATATTTTAATGTGTGTTCTGTATGTATGCTGTGTAGATACAGTAAATGTGTTTGCCCTACAAAGTAGGGAGTCACTCTAATCTTAACTAGAATTTTTATTACTATTTATTTAGTAAGATATTTTTTATCCTTCTCTATGCCATATAAACCATGTAAAGCACTTCCAGATTAAACCACAGATCATTTATCCAAGTTAAAAACATATTAAACAGAAGAATGGTTAACACAACTTTAAAAGCTTCTGTAACGTAAAACCATGTATATGTACACTTGAAAGTAAATTAGGGCCCAAAGACTTGAATTAAAAATCATAGTTTGGCTTGCTATAAGAAAGGTGTCACTCTCCCATGTTTCCCTACTTCATATTGCCCCTACTGGAAGAACACAGAAGAGGATCCCTTCTGCAGATTTCAGTTCTCAAGTAAGTCTATATAGGGAGCGGTGTGCCTTCAGTTATTGAGAATCATACCAAGATCTGTTCAGAAAAACAAGAATTGCTTTTCATGTATGCCATATACCGAACTGGAAGCCTGAGTTAACACATAAAATAGTCAGAATGTGATGTGGTACCATCAGTCCTCTTGGGATTCTACCAGCAGAGTAGACTGCATGTTTGAATGTTTTCAGGATAAAAAGTTAAAACAACAACAACAACACAAACCTCACTCATCTCCGTGAACACAGGAAACTGTAACACCTGGAAAATGTTTAAGCCTAAGCCCCTCTACTTATGCGATTCAAAACTTCAATTTAATTTTTGAGGAGGACCATAAAAAAGTGAGGTGGGGTAGAGGGACAAAATAATAATTTACAAGGTGAAAGTAATATATATCAAACAATGCTTTATGTGAGGAGAACCCCAATAAAGAACTAATGGAGAGGAATAGAGATGGTGGTGTTACTGTTTTTTGCATCCTCATATTAATCCTGATGTTTTAAAAGGAGAAAACACTATTTTCTGACTTAAAAGGCTCTGCCTAAAGCAGCGCCTATATACATATATCACTTCTGTTGCTGTGTAAAGCTGAAGTACAGGAAACTATAAACCAGCCTGTAGTCACCTAAGTAACACAGAGAGCTTTTTTTAAAAGGAAAAAATAGGCAACTGCAGCCAGAATATTTTTTACAAGACTAATATAAAACACAAACTCAGTAAAGTGTGTGTGTGTGTGCATGTGCACAATTTTATATATATCAATTTCCCCTTAGGAAACAGGAACATCTCTTTTCATTTAATTCTCCTGCCCCTTCTTCACAAATCAAGTGCAATCAATCTACTTCTCAGAAAGGAGCACAACAATCTCCTGAAGAAAAGCAAATCCTGGTTATGGTGTATGTGTGTGTAAGTGTGTGTTTTATTTTCATCTGAAAAACAGTAGAGATAAAGGTGTATTTCTCTGTAGGGGGAAAATTCTCAGCTGTTTACCTAGCACAGAAGCCCTCAGAATCCAAACAAGATTTCTTTACAGCAGCTATGAGCAATAAACTCAATGCAGTCAAGCATTCAGTTATGGATTTATGACCTGTCTCTTTTCTGAAAGCAAGCAGTTTGCTTTTCTGTTCTTCATGCTGCAGAATTCTCCAGACTTCTGGTACACGAAAACTCATTATGGTCTGAATGTGTTACATGTCCTCCTAGGGTGGGCATTCCATATCCTTTGGGAGGAATTCCTTTTTATTCAAATGTTGAATTACCCAAACGTTTATGGCACTCTACAGAGTTCTCCATAGCTGTGTGTCTTGTACTTTAAGCTTAGAATCTATTATCTGGGATAAGATTGGGCTTTGGGAGAATGTGGACTTCCTTATTTAAAAACACTCATGTTTCTAGTCCTCTGATTGCAGAGAAAATGTACATCATTGCCTGGGTTACAGACTAAGAAGTTTATAACACTAGGAAGATCCCGCTGAAAAACGGGATTTAAACTAGATTTTAATTTTAAAAAAACCTGCAAACATGGGAAGTTTATCACACTGGATGACTCCCAAAGTGAAATAATGCAAAGTTAAACCGAATGCAAAGCAGAGAAAAATGGCAGCTTTTTACTTTTGTGATGTTCCGAAAGTAAAAAGCTGCTGGTTTTCTCTGCTTTGCATTTGGTTTAACTTTGCATTATTTTACTTTAACTGTGACATTATCTAGTAAACTTCCCGCATTTGTGGGTTTTTGGTTTGTTTTTTGTTTGTTTTTTTGTTTTTTTGCTTTAAATGTCTTTTAAATCCTGTTTTTCTTCAGGATCTCCCTAGCGTGATAAACTCCTAAGAAGGTTTAAAAATCTCTTGAAAAGAGATCCATCTGTTCCTTCTTATTTTCTTTCCACACGATCCACTGTCATCAACTGTGTACTTCTATGTGTCCCTTCTCCATCAAAAAATTAATACTATATGCAAATATTAATACAGAGAGCAGGCTGCTATGATCTTAAGAGCTAACAAGCACCATTGTGCCAGCCATTAAAACTGCTGGCAAATGCAAAAATAGAAACTTTAAAAGCTTTTCCTTTAATGTACAAAAGTGGCAGAATAAAACATTTTACAGCAGTTAAATAATCTAGTGTGGTAGTTGCTATGCATGGGAGAATTGCTACACATGTTGTTTTCTATCTTCTTTTCTCATCTTGATTGAAAGGTGGAAGAAAGCAGCTCAGCCACATCAAACTATGATGTATCTGGAAGGGATGGGAAGAAAGAGACAAGCTGACAGACAGAGGAAGTAAGGGACACAACTTTCTTCTTTGGTCAGGCCATTCTTTGGAACAAAATACAAACATGTGGCTTCAAAGTTTAAAAAGGAAATGAAGAATTTTCAAAGGCTCCTCAACACCCTGATCTCATGGATCAGCTTAACATGAAAAAAGTGCAGCAGCAAGTTGGACTGCTGCAAATGAAACAAAAAAAGAAGGGCAAAAACTTTATCGTGCCCCTTTAGTTGTGGCCTCTAAAGCTCTTAATCTAGCTCTTGAAATCCCAACTAAAAATGAAGCACAATCCCTTCATTCCCTACTGTAACTCAACAATTTACAAAACCAAACACTCAAAACAGAAACCTACACATATAAAAAACTAGCATATTATGTCCCTATTTACTTCAACCCTCTACTCCCCCCTTCCTTTGATGTTTTTCCAGCACTGAGTTTTAGAGTATAAACTCCTTGCAGTAAAGATCCTTGATTTAGGGGTTATTCAGATGGTGAAAATAACTCCGGATGAATCTGGGCTGAATCTACATTGTTCACATGCATGCCAAATGCACCCAATTCAAAAGGGAAGGGAGTCTGCCAAAAACTCACTTAATTTAGGATAATTGATATGAAGTTGTTCCCCAATTTTTTTTTTAAAAGAAGGTCTGCATCATCGGTTGAGTGCATAACCAATGTGAATAGACCTGGGATAAAACTCTGCATGTCTTCAACATGTCTCAAATGCATTCGTATTGTTGTCAACTCCATCTTTATTCAAATGCTTGCATGTGTGAGCAACCGAATTTGCAGAGATGTGCATCAATGTAGTTCCATAGGGTGAATAACAAACCCAGAATGTGTGAGTGAGGTGATTTGCATCATCACACTAAAAAAACGACATCTGAATGACCCCTATTTATAATTCACTTCACACACATACCCCAGTCAAGGTGGTTTACAAAACAGATACAGCCATATCACACAAAAGTTAAAAATATAATTAAAGTATTTAAAAAGTTAGAACCAGGTAAATGCAAAACATTAAAAAAGAAAAAATGAATCTAAACAACACAATACAGCCCTCAAAGGCCTATTGAGCTCTCTGTGAAAGGACAACAAGGAGGGTGCTGGTGTAACCTCTTTGGGAAGAGAGTACCAGAGCCTGAGAGCAGCCACTGAGAAGGCCCTCTCTTGCAGGGTGAACAGATAACCTCTGTACCCAGATAACACCACATTTACTGTTCCCCTTCAAGAAATTTGTCCACTTGGCAGCCTGTCCTCACTGCAAATAGGGAAATAGGATGGATTCTTCAGAAGTTCTTTTTTCCTAGGAGCAGAAGCAAGCAAAACTTGCCCCCAGAGCTCAAGGCACATTTGTTTCTTGGAGGGGGGAAAGGACAGCAAATGTGTTAAGCAATGGACTGTTTGAGGATACAATGCAAATATTGAAAGGTTTTTTGTCTTAATTTCAACACTAAGGGCAAATAAAAGGAATGATTTAAATGAAGATTCAGTCAAGGATTTGTTTGTACAGTTTTAAGCATTTGTCTGACTCAGAGTTCTAGAAGTATATTGCAAGACAATAAGGCATTTTAACAAAGATATATTCATCAGAAAATTGTGGTTGAGAACATAATAAAATACCGTAGATGTAACATAGCTGTCAATAAGCCCTATGAAATGAATTTATTTATGTTAATGTTTTTAGCTTTTGTTTGGTAATGTCCTACATTTTTCTTCAATTTCCTATATTTTGCAGTGCATTGTCCTCCTTTGCAGTTATGACATCTGGTCACCTTGCTCTCCCAGGTACCCAGGAGATGTACCTGTGAAGAGGTGAGACAGAAAAAAAGGCATCCCAGAAGATCTCAAGACATGGACAGGTTCACAGAAGGAACATACAGAGATTCATCTTTTGCTACTCTGAAGTATCATGGCATCACCACCATCACCTCAACTTAGTCCTTTCAAATTAAAGATACAAGGAACTGAACCTCAGCTCTCCTGAATGCAAAATGTGTGCTCTGCCACTCAGCAATACTCCTCTCTCCACAGGATACATTGGGATTGTATGTCATTGCTAGCATCTGGCCCAGTGAGAGGGCAAAATGGAACTTAATTAAAACAGAAAGTCTTAGTGTTCAAAGGAGTACCTGCTCCTTAGGAGAAGGGAGTAAAGATTTGAAATTACATTTTCAGGCATGCACATGTGCAATAAATAAAAAGCCTTTTTTTAAAAAATGAGGATAGTGGTGAAAGCAGTTGTTTTAGGGGCAGATGTCCACAATCTGACCTTGCAGCTCTACCCAGAATCAATAAGTGTGACATTTCACAGAAAGGAAAAGAAAAGGGGGGGAATGGAGCAGAAGGATAAACAAGCCCTAGCAACAGCAGGAAGCTCCCTCGTAATTCTGACATAATGAAATGCTTCTAACCAGGCCTGACTGCTGAATATTACAAGAGCCATCATCTTGTGTGAGTTGCATGTGGCTTTATTTTGTGCTTCCCTGCATGGAGTGAATACAGTTCACAGTGGAGTTGCAGGAAACAGTCATTACAATTTATTCAGAGAGAGATGAGTGACTGTTCTAAATAGCATCAAATAGCAGCACTTGAAAGACTTTCTTTTCCTTCTTTTTCTTTTCTACTCCAAAATTAAATCCCACCCCTTGGTCAAATACCTTCCCCCACACCTCCCTCTCCCATGCTTTGGTTCAAGGTTAGCATTACAATATAGTGGGCAGTATGATTTAAAGGCCAGGTGAGACAAATTTACATGCTTCCTTTAAAGCAAAAGCATTACATATCCTTCAGCATTTCACAAATGAAAATCAGGACACATGTGGCAGAGCAATATCAAAGTGTAGTCAAGATGGCAAAGGTTATTCATGATGAAGAGCACACAAACCAGGAGAGACTGCATCTGTTTGCTTTTGTTGGAGCCTACTGGGGAAGCCAAGATTCTGCTCTCTCCATTCTTCAGTTAACTGAATTAAAACTATTTTTGCATGTTGTATTCAGTTTGAAGCAACAGCAGTGGGCTTAGGACAAAGGAGGAAACTGGAACATTTTAAAAAGAACTGAAAAAGGGGGACAACAGAGGATTACTCAGGACTGTCCCTACCAAATTGTGACAGGTGGAAGCTATGCAGTTAAATTCTCCACTTTGTGTTCCAAATGTGTACAACAAAAACCTGTTTTTTTTATTGTGTTACTGCCCCAGTGGAAGCAAATTACCAAACAGAGCAATGGCACCAGCTTGTTGCTTGGGGTATATCTTATTCCCAAAACACTACGCCCCTATACTAACTTCATGACACAGTCAGCTCTTCTCTGCAGAGGCCTGCCAAAATGAACTTATATTCCTTCTCACACTCCTCTAAGTTGCTCCCAGTTGCCTTTTCAGAGGAGCTCTTCTCGTTCCAAGACACTACTCACATGATATAGTGTGATGTGTGACCACTTATCTCTGGCTTACACAGGAGAGCAAAAGAAACTCATTTTAGTGATCACAGCAGCCTGTCTGCTTCCCTGCAGGTTGGCAGAGCCCCCAGGGGTTTGTGATGTAGTAGGGAAAAAATATTAAAATAATCCAGAAGTGCAGTCTGGAAAACAAAATATATTTGGTACTACTTTTGGCACAGGTATCCAGCTCTGCTCCTGTCCCCTCTCAACTTTTGCTGCTTAAAAGAAACCACATTGTCAATTCACTGTTTGCTGCAAAGCTAAACTGCCAAGTTAGACTTTTTTAAAAGGAGGGCATGACACATATTATCATACAATTATGCATTATACAGTCAGCCCTTCATATACAGATTTTTTTATCCACAGATACAAACATCCAAGGCTTTAAAATATTTAAAAGTATACAAATTCCAAAAAGCAAACCTTGATTTTACCATTCTATATAAGTGACACCATTTTATTTTGCTATTGTATTTAATGTGACTTGAACATCCATAGATTTTGGTATCCATGGGGGCTCCTGAAACCAAACCCCAGGGGATACCAAAAGCCCACTGTATACCTCACTGAAGCTGGAGTTTGGAAACATTATTTTTGGAATAATGGGAGCTATGGTCCAAAAAGGTAATTTGTCCACAAACTGATTAATACACAAGGGCAATGACTTGAGGCTTTGTAACCAGCTGGGGTGGGAGGTTGTTAATGTATAGAAGAAATGATATGTGATGGGGGTATGGCTCAATTTAGCCAGTGTGGATTAACAGTTTCAGTGCTGGACTAGAACTATAGAAGATCAGGCTTCAAATCCCCATTCAGCCATGGAAACCAATGGATGACCTTGTACAAGTCTCGCAGCCTTGCCAAGGCGGGTTACAGACCGCTGAAAAGCAGTGGCCTGCACCCGCCCATTTCCCCATTATAAAATAAAAGCTAAAAACACTCATAAATTCAAGCTTCTTAGTCATGCTCAAAATGGAGGACAGTTTGGAATTCCTCTTTGACAGAAGGTTGAAAGGTAGGACATGTCCTGGAAAAGGAGGATGTCTAGTCACCCTGCCAAGGCTACCCTGCTGACTCCTCAAAGCCATTCATTTCAGGCTTTGTGGAGAGCAGTGCTGACTACTTTGTCTAGCTGGTGTCTATCCACATAAGGCACAAAGTAAAAACTCCAAAATTAATGAGAGCATAATAACCACAGGCCTGCATAATATATGGAAATGACAGTGAACTACACAATAGCAAAGGGGTTGGGAATCTTCACCCTACAAAGAGATCTGCAGGCAAGCCCTGTGCTTTCTGGGGACTGCCCAAAATGAAGTTCCTGCTATCTCTGATCACTGATTGGAGATAGCAGGAATTCCTTTTGTGGCTTCACTTCTCCTCCCTCTTTGTTGCAAAGGGTTACGGTTAACTTTTTCAAATTATGGAAGGAAGGAATTAATGGTCGAAGATCAGCACAATTTTTCACAGGGGTGGATGGTCTTATTGAATCTTTCTACTTTTAAAGGTATGTTTTTTGACCAGCCAGGGCAAATGAACACATCACAAAGGCAGTATTGGGCAGATGAGCCTATCAGCATATATTACATATTCAGTATAACTTTTGCAAAGGACACAATTGTATCACTAAAAAAACCACCACAATCTTTTAACTAATAATAAGACTGTTATATTAAATGCTCCTATAGTATACCATATAAATATCAACTGTGAAGCAAGAAAAAACTTTCCTATCACCACCACCAGCAATATGGTCAATTGGTGATCAGACACTTTTTAAAATGAAATTCAAAGATTACTAGAACATGTCCCATTATCTGATGATACATCAATGATTTCTAGATTCTTGGATAGAATCTGAATCACTGATTGTCCCAAACTCCAGTCAGTAACACCTGGCAGACTGTGAAACTAAGGTGAAGAGGAGGATAAAAATAGATGTGACTGTTACATTCATTTACCCTGCAATATCTAGTTTGAATATCTTGCATTTTATATGTTTATGGGATCAAAATACATATATAGTGTCAAAGAAACTACTAAGAACATGGCATTTTTCTACTGTAATGAAGTTTTCTACAGAAGAGAATGGCATTTCCCTCTTGCTCAGCTCTACACTCTGCCACAGATATCATCTCCTTATTAAAAGGATGTTTAAATATTTAACAATTTGAAATATTCACAGAAGACAAAATTGTTATAACAATTTGTTAAATGTCTTGGGACTATCTGCCACAATGACAAAATGTTCTGTTTCCACACCTGCCATCAGACATTCAGGATTTATAATAATGCTAATAACATCTGTTATTTTATTCACAAAGCTTTTTACCCATAGGACCTCCTCGCGGAGATACTTAGGCACATAAATAACACAGGTACTGGGAAGTCACCACAGCTAGTAAAAGAAACATTTGGAAGAAAAGCTTAAGCAGTGATCCAGTAGACTTGGTGTAGTAAGACTTAGGGGTGAAACAGACAGGTGGAAGGGGTGGCTTGAAGGGGCGGCAGCAACCACACATCGCAGCCCCAATCAATCTTGAATCCGCCCAAAAAAAGAAGTGGCAAAAGCCAGCATGGCCATTATGCATTTTTCAGCCATGAGATTGGAAGATGATTCAGAAGCAGTATGTGTTATATATAAATCCATAAACTGAAGTAGTATGAGATATCTACCATCTTAAGATCACAGTCTATCTAAGCTCTCTCTCCAAAGATGCATATGTGTTTCTTCAACCAGCTAAGAGCAAGATCACCCATTCTTTTATGAAAGTGCTGGGAAAACTAAAATGAAGACTTGCCAACCCAGCTGTCTAATGTGACCAAGGCAAATGTCAGCACTGGTAGGTCCTATTGGAGAACTGGCAGCTACTTTTGGATGTCAGGTGCTGATACCATGCCCAGTTTGTACCACCATTCAGGAGGAGCAGGAAACCTAAGTGTAAGCTGCTTCTTTATTCCCTTCTTGCTCTTATTACTGCTCACACTCTTACAGGTGGGAGGTGGTGAGAGAGAGATCAGCAACCAATATAGAGTTGCAGAAGTCTCTGGTTCAATTCCTGTTGTGGAGAGGGCCTAAGCAGTTGACTCCCAACTTTGGTCATGGTTCCATGGTGTATCTGCTGAGCAGAGCTTAAGAGTGATATTTTGGACTACAACTCTCAGGACCACTTCCACCACTCCCAGCCAGCATGGCTGCTGGGAATTCTGGGAACTGCAAGTAAAAAAAATGATTTCTCCAAGCTCTGACTCGGAGAAATTGCCTGTAATTCACTCCATTTTAACTTCTGCCTTATTATAAACATTGGAAGCTTAAGCTTCTGCACATGTATTTTATCATGTTTATAGTTTTACTCAAGAACAAGATTAGTTTGACCCCAGTGATATTAACATCTGATTAAAGTGACACACAATCAAATTACCATGCATAAAAAAACCACAAGGTAATTGCTTTGGGGAAGGTAAGTGTGTCATCTGAAGAGAAGCTGTTTAAAAACAGAGACTTTGTGGCATCTTTGTACGTCAATCTATTTCATAAAGCTGTGAGACTGACTCAATGCAGTATTTTACATTCATATACCTGTTTCTGATTGGATTGTTATTTATTATATTTATACCCCACCCTATTTTGTAGATTCAGGGCAATTTAAAGTATGCCCATTAATGTTCCTAAAGCACTCATTATATTTTGTTTTGTTTTCACTAGCAAGGCTTACATACACACACACACACACACACACACACGCCTAAATACACACAAACACAGATATTTGAAGTATGTATATACAATACAGTGTGTATATACAATATGAAAACACATGAGAGAATTGAAAATAGAATCATGTCAATATTATAATATCTTCATACAAACATACAAGTGTGAGTCAGGTCACCATACTTCAAAAAGGATATTGTAGCATTTGTTGATTTATCTAACTATTGTGGCAACTAAAATAGCTAAGGGATGGATTTTTATAGTGTGGAATATGTGGCTATGGAGACATTTTTCTCCCTCTCTTTCATAATAGTAGAATCCGGGGTCAGCTACTGAAGCCGAATGGTAGGAGATGCAGGACAGACAAAACTAAATCAGATAACAATCCAAGATTGAACTAATCCAGTCCATCACAGCAAGCAGGGATATTCAAAGAAGTGAAGTTAAAAACATAGTTTTGATCTTAGGCAATAAGAGATCAATCATAGCAAGAATCACAAGCAACAAAGAAGTGGGTTTGCAATTTAGAAGTAGCATCATGTTTAGCAATTTAACCAAGGTTGTCCTGTTTATGGTTGATTGTCTTAGGCCTAATTCCCACTATGGTTTAAACTGGATTGTGATTCCAAATGATCTGGTTTAAGCCCCCATGGCTCCCAATTAATTTGAATCGCTAAAGCAATTTGGAAAGGGGGGACATGGTTTTTTACCCATTTTTACCCATTTAATCTGTGTCAAAAAGATGCTGGTAAAATTGAGTGTTTGGGGGACTGAATCAATTTATTTGGAAATAAATCGATTCAGCCCAAGTGGGAACCAGGCAGATTTGAATCAGATTCGAATCTGCCCTGGTTCCCTCTGGCAGCGACTTCCCTGGCCTCCCAGCCATACCTCCATGCCTTCTCCGTCCTCCCTGCCTGCCTTCTTCTTCTGCCCCAGCGTTCCTCAGCCTTCTCAACGTGCCTCTCTCCTTTTGCCCAGCTTCTCCTCCACCCCGGTATGGCCAGGAGGACAGAGGGAGGCATGGAGGGGAAGCTGCAGCTGTCACTTCCTGCACCAATTCTTGAAACCAGCACAAACAAAGTGGGAACCACTCTGTTTGCTGAACCAGTTTCAGGAATCAGTTCAGGGATCGCATCAAGAGGTAAGTGGGAATGAGGCTTCCATCACACCACAAACTCATCTGTCATTACCTCTACAATACACACAAAGAGAACTTGCAACCCTAAGGAGTCTTCTGCTCCTAAGACTATTGCCTCTGTAGCCAGTCATTCCTTATGGCAGAACTAGATGCCCATGCTTTCATACTGCACAGTTGTCATGAACTGGGAGGCACAGCCAAGGGCTCTGTACCACCCTATATAGAAGCTGTACTCCTATACTGAAACTTTTCTCAAACAGCTTGCAGTTGTCTTCATGGCTGGAGTCCTTTGAGAATGGCATGCCACTCAAAACCAGTCATTGAGGACCATGAGAGAAGATGCCCCTGGACCCAAGTCCCACTTGTGTGTTTTCCAGAGACTTCTGTTTGATCACAGAAGGAACACACACCAGCTAGGCGGCTTGGTCTTTTATCATATTCTTAAGACAGGTTTCAGTATACAAAACTCTCTGTGGATAGCTGTGTTCTGGTGCTAGAGCATGTTGAGATTTGGTAGTAATGCATGGTCAGTGTTTTGTTAGTTGCATTATTCAAATACTTTTAAACAACAAATACCATTGTTAATCAACATCCAGGATGTTAATACACTCAGGATTAAGAAATCTCCTCTGTAGCAGTAAAAGAATGGACTAGCCTACAACGGAACACAGGGAACGTATTTAGGCGTAGCCGTGTTGGTCATTCAGCAAAATACAACAAAATATTAATCCACAAAAAGAACGATACCTATTTTGGCTGGCCAGCAAAGGTATTTGATCTTTTTGGGGGTTTGTATTTTCCTATACTCCTTTCCTTATATATGTTTACTCAGAAGTAAATACTGCTTGTGTCCAAATAATTGTGCATAAGGTTCCAGCCTTGAAATAAAAAGTAAAGGCAGCAGAAATTTTTCATGAGAAAAATTGTCGCTGGCAATATTATCAACAGATGAAAATGATACATGAACAAATGATCATGAATAAGCAGACCCTTTGTGTGAATCAGTAATTACCACATTTTTGTCAAAAGGTATGTGTGTCTTCTTAATATCACCTCTGTAAGAGCAGCCAGGCACCCCATAGTCTGTTCTTGAATTGCATCCAATTTTAAGTTCAGAGTGAGACATGTTAAGCATGAGAAGAGATTGTGGAAAATGTCTTATAGTTAAAACTGATACTTAAGAGGTAGGCAACATATAATTAGACCAGTCAAAAAGGATTAAGGGGCGGGGTGCAAATCATGTGGAAAATGCAATGCTTTTCACCTGTTGCAGAAAATTTATTTTATGTATTCTGGAAAAAGTGCACTTTATTAGGTTCAATATGTTTCAGATTAGAATCTTATTCAGAAGCACTTTTCTATTTTCCTCTTGAGAATAAAAGGACAAGCAGTTCTTGGAGGTAGTGTTCCTAAAATGAGTTTTTCCCTCAGGGGTTAAAAAGACTATCCTGATGATTCCTCGCATAACTATTTTACAAAAAGAGTCACTAGAGACTGAGGAGACTGGTAGTATGTGTAAAGGTATCCCCAAAGAAGATCCTAAATAATGATTGGCCTAAGAAAGTATATTTGTCCCTCTTTTTGCTGTAGTGACACCTTCCCAATTTTTATTTCCCCTTTCCTTCCACTCTCTGGATACACTTAAGACAGGTCCTACCTGTAAGTAATACACAGTTCGCATCTAGCTCTATTTCGTGTTTCACTCTAAAGCCAAGAAACTTTCTATACTAGTGGCTTTGTTTCTATACCCCCCAATTGACGTGGTTTGGTAGAAACAGTCCCACTGAATCCTCAGCCCTCCTACTTCTGCCGTTGTCCTCAACTTATTTCCACTGCTGCAAACTGCAACAGTTGTTTGCACTCAATTAACACAGTGGAGGAGGGGACAGAATCTTGCCCTTCCCATTAGGCTCTGTTGAATACAGATGGCAAAAGCCTCTTCTAGTTGTATGCTCTTCCTCAGTAAGAACATTTGCCATCCTAGCCACACTCTGATGTTGCTTAGCCACACGCGTCCCAGTTATCAGTGAAATAATGCAGAGTTTGGTGTCTGGTGTCAGTATGGATGAAGGTGAACAAACCAAAGCTGAATCCAGATAAGTCACATGCATGTTTGGTCAGCTGAAAGGGACTCAGCATGTACTGGAAGGAAACAGGTTTGGCATTTGGCTGTATTCCTGGATGTCCAGGTTTTGGTAGTGGCTAGAAGGACAGGTTGATTATCTGTAACTGTGTTTCTTTGAGTGGTCACCTGTGCCCTTACACGCATGGGATGTAATGTGCCTGCACAGTACTGGTTCATAACTTTCAAAGCAATTAGCTGGTGTTTTTGGCGTGTTACACATTTCCAAGGTCTGGATTTGTGTCCACAGGCTTGGATCCCAACTCTTAAGTGCTTAGTAATACTTTTCATTTGGCATCTCAGCTCACCTACAAACATCCTGAAATTTATACACTGTATTTTAAAGTGTGAGCCCGAGGCAGTGTAGTGGTTTGAGTAATGGACAGTAGAGCTTATTGGATAGGGAGACAAAGGATAGGAGCAAAGCGGATTGCTCCCGTCCTTATCACACAAAAGACTGTCACACTTATCCCATGAAGTGGAATTGCCCTATCACTTTTGAATAATGAAAACCTCCATTAATAAAAAAAATAACAGGACAATTCTGCTTCACTAAATGGATAATCACAGCATAAGCACGACATCATCTGATAGTCTTTTGTATGATCGTGGACAATTCCACTTCAGTGATACAATAATGATCAGATAAGCACAACATTGTCTGATAATCTTCACATGATAAGGATGGGGAAAGGATGCCCTTGTCCCCATGTGATAATCTCCTGTGACTTTGGAGAGGATAGCTCAAATCCCTGCTTAGCCATGGAAACCCACTGGGTGACCTTCAGCAAATCACACACTCTCAGCCTCTGATGAAGGCAAGGTCAAACTCCTCTGAATAAACCTTGCCAGGAAAATCCTGTGATTGGTTTACCTCAGTGTGATCATAGGCTGGAAACAACTTGAATGCACACAGGACCACCACCAACAACTAAGTGTATAGAACCCACATATTTACACTAACATTGGATTACATTTCCAGAGTCAAAGCCCAAAGACAGATTCCCCCCCCCCCCAAATTTTATTTCTGTTTGTTCCTTAATTGCAACATCTGCCTTAGCTTCTAGGTATGGTAGGCCCTTCTCCTTATCTCACTTTATAAGCTGCCCATACTAAAGTAGAAATAATCTGAAATGATGTCTAGTAACTGCAACATGTAATTTCAGACCCAAGGCACTAATTTCCCAGTCAGTTTGTAGTGACACTGTAGTTTAACTGTAACAGACTTTCTGTACAATTATATTCACACATTAGTAAGCTGCTCATTTGGGGGAAAGGAGATGGAGGGTATAAAATTATTGTTTCGATAATAATAACAAAATTCTGTTCGTCACCATCACTTGATATTCTTCAATGTGAAACTCACCAAATTAACAAAAAAAAAAATTTTTTTTTCTTTGCAGGAGAACTCTGATGACAAAACAGAGAACACTACTTAAAAGAGAACACTAACATGCAAAAATCTTGAAGGAAGTCTGAGGGCCAAACACAAATAAAAGAGAGCCCTTTTATAAAAGCCAACAGGCTTTACATTACATAAACAAATCACTATTAAAATCACGAAGAATCTGGACGGGTTACAACAATAAAATACATCAATTACAATAGAGTTAAAAATCAAACCCTAGACCTACCCCCCCCCCCCCCAATACCCAGTACATCAATGTAAATGGACTCTTGATGGTCAATTTATGGACTTTGACTTCTAAATAGAATGCTTCCACCACCATGCCTAGACAGAAACAATCAAAAGGAGATGTAGCTTACCACACTGTTTTAGTCACTAGAAACAAGATGCTATACACATTCTCAGGAGCAATCCTAATATTATCATCAAAGAGGATGACAAGGGAGGAGCTGTAGTCATCCTAGACAAATCTCTACTACATACAGAAGGCTGAGAGGCAACTGTCTAAGATATATTTTACTGCATCTTATCTAATAATCCCACAGAGGAATTCCTAGAAGGAATTACACAGGCTACTCAGGGAATTTCCCATGGAAGTGCAGAACCAAATCCTAACTAACACACCCCAGAAGTCTTGACCAGGCATATTCTATTGTCCAAAATGCATATACAGGACAATCCGGGATAGTCCATCACCTCAGGCATTAGAACAGCTACAGTTGATGTCTCTGGATATACAGATAATATCCTTAGACCATATGCTTCAACACTCCTGGGTATGTGAAGGACACCACTGACTTCCAGTAGAAATTGTTAATGTATATTTCTTTTTGTATTGAAAATGTTCAGATGTGACAATGGTTAGTTAAAGTAAAAAAATGGTTCCTGTTGAAGGCCAGGAAGTCTAGGCTTGAAAACAAGATGTTCAAGGACAAATGGCCGAGACAAAATGTAAACATGATATGTTTGTTGTTTGTACTGTGATTGGTTCCCTATGTGGGAAAGAGGCTGGACTACATCGTGGGAACGTGTTGCTGATGAAAGAACAAAAGACTGTTCAAGAAGTTAGTGGTTGAGCATGGACTCTGGAAGTACAGTACTTGTAGCTGTTAGTTTTGTAAATAGTAACTAAGGCCCGTTCTGCATGGGCGGAAAGCACGTGCACGGCACGTACTAGGGTTAGAAAGGGGTGTCCTTTCTGGATGCCCCTAACCCTAGTACGCGCTGAGCGCGTACAAAATGGCGGCGCCCGTTCTACATGGGAGCCGCCATTTTAATGTAGTGGACGCTTAGCGTCCACACATCTCAGCACCATTATGATGCCACAAGTACGCCATTGGCATCTTGCGGCGTCATAAGGGCGCCGCAAGAAGAAGCTGCATTTTGCAGCTTCTTTTTTGTTGAGTGGAGGAGTTGTGTGGTTTGGCCACTGGGGCTCCTCCGCACAGCAAATGACGGCGCTGGCAGACCGCCCTTTTTGGGCGGTCTGTAAAGCGCCCAAGACAAATAAACCCTCATTGAGTGAAGTCTGCTGAAGTCTGTTTCATTAATTAAGCAGCTGTTTCACTAGGCATTGTTCCAGAAAGCTTTTCCTGAGCTGGAGTTTGCTTTGATCCTGAGTTCCAGAGAAGACTGCATCTGATCCTGTTGGTACCAGTTCAGAGCCACAGGGCAAAGAGACATCACCCAAACAAAGATTTTTCTAACAGAAATTACTGTCCAGTAGGAATTACAGTCACTAAGACAGAATGGCTGCAAAAAACAAGAATGCTAAGCAGCTGCTGGGAGATTTATAGGCAGCTGCCTCAAGACACCAGGTGCTTAATGAGTCAGTGTTTCCTATTTCTCAGATGCTGGGATTGGTGTAATCTCTCCTTATCTTTTCAGTGATTTTCAAAGGATGGAAGTATATCCTCAGTGTCTGCCACCTCCTGCTAGGGTGTAGGGCCCCCACTGCCCCAGAGATTGAGTTATGACAGAAACATATATCTACAATGTAGTGAGTACTTTAGTTTATTCATAGTCTAGGATTTTATGAAAAGTCATTGGAAAGAACAGTTACTTAATAAAGGGCAGCTCTGGTTAGAATAGAAAGCACCAAGAAGTTACTTCTTAATCAATGCAGTTGTGTTTTCTAGGGAAAAAGCCAATAAAAAGATGGGGAATACAAGGTTGCATTGCATAAGGCCACTTCCACCATAATTAATTGCTTAGTAATAGACACATTCTGGACCTGGTTTTTTGCTGTGGGCAAGATGACAGCGATCTAGGAGTGGAGAAACTCTTTGTAGTTCCATTTTCATGGACTGATCACTACCTGTTAGGGCTTAGACTCACTGGGACTCAGAGCCTCTGCAGAGGTGGAGGGCCGATTAAGATGGTCTGCCCAGGAGGCTTATGGATCCGGATGGATTCCTGATGGCTCTTGGGGAGTTGCCTGTTGCCTTGGTGATCCTGTTGAAATCCTGGCAGATCTCTGGAATAGGGAAATGGCCAGGGTGGTGGACACGATTGCCCCTGAACGTTCCATCCCACGAAGTAGAGTCAAACATGTCCCCTGGTTCACTAGGGAGCTGGTGGTGATGAAACAAGTGGGACAGAGAATAGAGCGATGACAGCAAAAAACTTGGAGTCCGACCGAACATGGGCTAAGGCTCATTGGAAGGCTTATGGTGGGGCAATGTATGCAGCAAAGAAATTACACTTTTCTGCCACCATTGCATCTGCACAGTCTCATCCAGCAGAGCTATTTTGAATAGTCAAGGGCCTTTTACACTCTGGCCCCCAAGAAGAAAACAAAGACCACTCAACAGCTTGCTGTGAAGAATTTGCACTTTGCAGACAAAATCACTTGGATTTGCTCTGACTTGGATGCTGTAATTGACACAGGTCCAGTGGATGTAATCTTGACACCTGCTTGTCCTGTTTTATTGAATATGTTTCGATCTGTGCAGTCTGGTGATGTGGACAAAATCCTTGGAGAAGTGAGGGCTATCATGTGCATACTGGATCCTTGAGCTTCCTGGCTTCTGAAAGCAGCTAGAGGAGGACTGGCCAAGTGGGTTAAGGGAGTAGTGAATGCTTCACTACAGCTAGGTAGATTGCCATCTTGCCTAAAGGAAGCTGTGGTGAGGCCATTAATGAAAAATACTTCCCTGGATCCCGCCATCCTGGATAACTATCAGCCAGCCTCTACTATTCCATTCTTTGGCAAGGTTCTGGAGCAAGTGGTGGCCTACCAGCTCCAGGGGTTTCTGGATGAAATGGATTTTCTAGATCCATTTCAATCTGACTTCAGATCTGGCTATGGAACAGAGACAGCTTTGGTCACCTTGGTGGATGACCTCCACAGGTAACTGGACAAGGGGAGTGTGTTCCTACTGGTCCTGCTAGATCACTCAGTGGCTTTTGATACCATCGACCATGGTATCCTTCTGAACCATCTCTCTGGGATGGGACGTATGGGCACTGTTATGCAGTGGTTCCGTCCTTTTGGAGGGGCAGACTCAAAAGATGGTGTTGAGGGACTCCTGTTCAACTCCTTGGCCTGTGGAGTCCCACAGGGTTCCATCTTGTCCCCCATGTTATTCAACATCTACATGAAATCGCTGGGAGAGGTAATTCAGAGTTTTCTGGTGAGGTGTCACCAGTATGCAGATGATACCCAACTTTATCTCTCCTTTCCGTCTGATTCCAAGGAAGCTGTTTCTGTATTGAACCATCATCTGTGGCCAGTAATGGACTGGATGAGTGGAAACAAACTGAAGCTTAATCCAGACAAGACAGAGGTGCTCCTGGTCAGTTGTAAGGAAGATCAGGGTATAGGGACATTGCCTGTGCTGAATGGGGTTACACTCCCCCTGAAATTTCAGGCTCGCAGCTTGCCCTCTGGAATCCTTTCCACAAGAAGCAGGGCTGGCCCCCTCCTTGCAGGCCTTTTGTCGGCAGGTAAAAACTGTTCTGTTCAGGCAGGCTTTTAATGTGATGGGTTTTATATGGGATGGGTATTGAGATTTTATTGTGGTTTTAATATTCATAATTTTATATTGTTTTTAGCTGATGTTTTAAATTTTTTATTGCAATATGTTTCTAAAATTGTTATTGTGAGCCACCTTGGGTTCCTTCAGGGAGAAAGGCGGGATAGAAATCAAACAAATAAATAAATAGATCTAACTTTGTAAAGTTGTTCATTTGTTTTAAAACATCAATTTTTCTTTAACACAGATAATGCTTTTCCAAAGAAGTACACTTGTGTTTACTAATTAGAGAATGGAAAATATTTGGAATTAGAAAAATAATAGTAGTAAATTTTCTCAATCCATCTTGCTTGGTTATTCTTTCATGGCATGGTAAATATATTATTCAGAAATGGTCCTTTCCCCTTGCAAAAAAGCTCTCTCTTGGAGTATAGAAGCATAATGCTAAAAATACCTCCTCACCTTTAACTTTTATCTTGCCCTGGAGTAACTACAAGAATGAAACCCCACTGAGTTAGAATAACACTTTAAGATTAACTATACCTTTATCTACTTAAATCAAGCTATGAAAGTGAGCCTCCTGCCTGCAGATCATCATTATCACATAGCACTTTGATATTGTGCATGAAATGGATCATATGTACTAAGATATCTGAGAACTTTTACTTTGCGTATATATTTAATTAATTTCTTTTAAAATAGCTTTCCTACTTGTGGAGCACTGGAAAGCTACTAAACATACTCCTTATGAAGGGTTGTGCCAAATTGTTTAACTGGATCTTGACTGTTTGGTTACAGAGGCAGCATAAAATTGGGCTCCAGAAGGCAGCAGTGGTAGTCAAAACCTTTAAAAAGCTAAGGTATAAATCCTATCCCCCAAATACCCACAGAAACTAGGAAAGCTCCTTTCAAGGTCAGACACACACCAGAAGAGATCAAAGCACATTAAAAGTACCTAATGCACATTGGAGCACTCTTGCTGGTGCTCTGACATGAATGTTCACAATTCACTGAAAGTTAAGCAACATAAACAATTTCAGTTATTAATTTTCATAGGATTACATTAGGTTCTGTTCCCACTGAACACATGGTTTCAAACCCCCCCCCCCCAATGGCAATCATAGATGAACAAATGATTGTAAGAATGTGTATCTAAAGGTGAAGCTTTCTATTTGATGAACGGGTGACAGATACATTTCTAAAGCTCACTAATCCACCTACCAACTCATTTAAACCCATAAATGATTCAGTCATGGATCTTTTGGGTCTGAGACATCACACAAGTACTGTATTAGACTTTCCAAATTAAAATGGTCAATACTGTACTGAACCACAGATAACTCCTGAACCCAACTCTCAGCATTTTAAATCAGAGTTGGGGAACTCTTTACTGCCTTCAATCTATCACTGGTTGTGCTGGCAAGGATTATGGGCCAGGTGTTTAACAACATCTGGAGGGCCACAGGTTCCCAGCTGTATTTTAGATAAAACAAGCATTACAAATGTTTCCTCTTGTTTACTGTTACTGTGTGAATAAAACTGTTACACGCACATGCTCTGTCCTATATTTTAAACATGTAAGTATTATCAGACAGGGGAGAATAGGTGGCATGAGGAACAAAGAAAGGGTCAAAGGAAGTTCATTTTGCTAGAGGACTGCTTTACATAACCATCACATGCAGATAGGTTTCCATGCTTTTTACACTCTGGTCATTTGGCTTTTGCTTTGCACAATTATTGACAAATAAATGGAGTGGCTGATTTCCATTAATGCTGCTCTAATTTATGCACATACCTGGAGGAAAAATTCCATTCTGACCTAACACTCATAACAATTCACATCGGGTTTTTTTTTTAAGCTATGGCAGCATTAAATAGGAATTTAATTCCATCACCAATTGCTCCTAGAGATTTAATACTTCTTAATAAATTAGACAAGCTCTCCCAACTCATCAGCATTCAGACCTTGTAAATAGAAAGTGCATAATTTAGGAACTGAAGTTGGGTTTTTTTTAGGTTATAGTGCACTCTTTCTTTCCTTATTGATGCATGGATTCTCATTCACTGTGTCTCTCTAGGAGTCTGACATACACAAACAAAGTACTGAGTGGTGGAATGCCCTGTCTTCTTTTTCCTGCTTCTCAAAAATCTTTTAAGATTCTACCCAGAATCTCTCTGAAGACTAAAATGCCCACAAAGACATTTGTCAGGGAAAGAGGTACCGCAATATGATTTCTCGTTCCATCTTTCCTCAACTTCTATGAAGGTGACATCTCAAAATAAGAGGGATTGATGGTGATACATAAAACAGATTGAACCACTGCAGCTGAAGAGTCCTCTTCACCCCCAAGGAATCTGATGATTAATTAGGCTTTGGGAAAACTGAAGGGACCTTCTTCTAAGACTTAGAATCTACGTTGAAACCCATGAATAATCAAACTCGGCATTCACATTCTCCTGCATGTTTCCAAGATTCCAGTGTTTATTCCAGTTAATACTTTATATGAGTGATGTTTAATCACTGACACTTGAAATCTGGTGTGAATAGTAAGGGTACCCCTAGAGTGTGCAATTTGGGGCTATTTTGAGTTTAAATTGATTGATTATTTTTAATTAGTTAAAGCCTATTTGTAACCTGCACTACTCAGAGAAAAATCTGGAGATAAGCCTGAGACATTTCTTCATGGGTGCATCTACATTGCAGATATAATGCAATCTGAAGATTACTTTAAGTGCCTTTTAGGTTCCATCCTGGGATCTGTAGTTTTACAAAGTCTTATGCTCTACAAAACCACAAATCCCAGGATTCTGTAGGTTTGAGCCATGGCAGTTAAAGTGAAGGGGGGTGCTGTAGGAGGGTTAAACTGAGTCCAAGGAAAGCAAAAACAAACACTGAGAGGAAGGTAGAGAAAGACCAGTGAAAAAGAAGAAGAGTGGGGGAAGGGAGAGAAAAGGAAAAAACCCAGAAAGAAACAGACAGGACACTGGGAGATGAATGAGCACCAAGGGGTTTCTAAACCGTGTGACGTCCACTTCTGCTAGACTGTAACAATGAAAGAAAATGTATGTTACTGTGTCTCTATGACAGTTCCAAGAACATAAAACTTAGAAACTTGGGAGGCATACTTACAGGACTCTAGTGGTAT
>NC_056526.1:26883137-26886124 GCF_019175285.1 Sceloporus undulatus | reverse complement strand
TATTGAATAGAATTCTGGGATTAGCAGTTTAGGGAGAAATATTTAGAATTCTCAGCCTTATGCTCCCATTGTGGTAGAATTCAAAGGCATAACCATTTTATTTTGGAAAATTGGTATACAAAGGGATCTTGTAGCACCTTTGAGACTAATTGAAAGAAAGACATTGGTAGCATGAGCTTTTGTAGACTTCAGCCTACTTCCTCAGATGCATTTTTGGAGTAGAGAACCCAGAGATGTTCCCATGGCAGTTAAAGTGGAATCATAGTGCTGTAACTGGGGCCCAGAGTGAGAGGATGATTATTTTCTGCCTCTCCTCAAGGCTTGAGGTAGGGGAGAGCATGTATGTCTACATGTACTTATTCACTTACTGTTGCTTATTTTCTCCATACATTGTATAGAGACGCAAGGACTTCCTCCAGCTGATGCTTGATGCCCGAACTTCTGGTAATGATGTCAATGTGGAACATTTTGACATTGTTAACCAGGCTGAGTTTTGCAGTAAGAAAAGTGAGACAACTGCCAGCAAAGCCCTACCTAAGAAGCAGCAGAAAAGGCTGAGTGATGATGAAATAGCTGGCCAGGCCTCCTTATTCCTGATTGCTGGCTATGAAACTACTAACAGCACACTCTCCTTTGCCACTTACCTGTTAGCTACCAACCCCAACTGCCAGGAAAAGCTCCTTCAAGAAGTGGATCAGTTCTTTTCAAAACATGTAAGTAAACAACTTGCCTGCCTTCATGCTTTCACACAGAACTGGTGTGCACGGGTGGGAAGGGATCCTTAGCAAGAGAGTGTTCAATGTCTTTGACAGTGTCAATTGAAACAGATTATACAGCAAATTAAACAGCCAGTATGGATTATACACCTAGTATGGCACTTGACTGAGCACTAAAGTTAGAATTGTCCAAGCCATTCTATTTCCCATCACCATTTACAGATGTGAGAGCTGGGCAGTGAAGAAAGCAAACATCAAGAGTTTAGGTGTAGCAGACCATGGAGGGGGGAGGAGGAGGAGAACGTTCTGTCATGCTAGCTGTACCAGTATGATACTAGATGTATGCCACTGACTTTGTCTGGGATCAGGGATAGCTAAGGAAGTATCTGAATGCTCCAACTTTTGCTGCACACCTCCTCCATAGGTTTCTATGAATGTTATCTAGTTACACTTAGCATATTCTCCCATTCATATTGCTTACTCCTTCCCTTTTAATGCTCTTTCCAATGTTAATAAAAATATAGTTCTGAACTAGGAATATTAAAAGTTCAAGTCAAATATGTTAAAGGCTATAGTGTCTGCGTATTTTGCCATCTATCTCAACTTCTAGAGTAACTAGAGACTTACTCCTTTCACCCATAGAATCTGGGATATATTTTACTCACAACTGCATCTTCCTATGGCTGTTTCATATTTGTGTGTGTGTGTGTATATGAAGAAATTCAAAGCCATGGCTGTGTTAATTTGTAAAATCAGTATGCAAAGGGATCTTGCAACACCTATGAGATGGTACCATGAGCTTTTGTAGACTTGAGCCTACTTCCTCACATTTTAATAGTGAAAAATTCATGATGCAACTGTGAAAAGAGATGGAAAATGATAATTTTCTTAATGTTGGACTAGTGAGAAACCGCTGGGTGTTGTATACTTTAATCCATTTTAGTTGATAGAATAATCACCTGTTTCCTCGTATATAGTACATGCCTTAAAGCAAAGCTCTTTCTGTTCCACAGAGTTTTCTTATAACAGGGGAAGGCAAAATAATTCTTTTGGTGCATCAGCTCACCTAATCAAATACTTTTAAGTTTTTTCTTCCCATGAATCCCCATAGCATAGAAGCTGCTACAGAAAATGGAAGTGATAGTTGCAGAGACACTGCTGTCAAGGAACTACCCACAACAATTTGCATGTGTTTGGTGCCTGTCATACAGTCTCTCAAGACTCTTTGTGCTCTCAGAAGTTGGCAAAGCAGAGGCTAAGCTTTGTTAAGCAAATACGCTGACAGAGAAGTCTTGAATTTATCAAGAGAGACTGCAACATAAGTAGATTTTGGAGAGAGAATTCCATAGGTGAAAGATGCTGTTTCACAGCCAATGTACCCACAAAGGCATACTGAAAAGAAAGCAAGGGTAGCCAATGAAAATCATTTTGCTGTTAATGTTGTCAAAAAAATTATATAAAGCTACTTTGATTTCTTTATTTGTGAAAGGAAAGTACACTTCAGAGCCACTAGTGCCAGCAAGAGGTTTTGTGACTTGGAAACAAAAGAATCATTTTCACAGCATAAACAAATTCTGATCTCTACCTTCCTGTTAAGATCATTGGTTACTAGCATTTAAATATTTGCCTGTGCATCTTGTAAGCTTTACATTCCAAGGATGAAGACTGACAGAAGAAGAAATACACATTTTCTTAGTCTCTCTCTTGACTTATTGGCAGAAGGGAGGTATGTTCTGTCAGTAGACATGAAAAGCAAAGTCTTAAAGATGGGTTTTGACTGACAGATATTTTTACAGTCACCTTCATTTCACCTTGCACAGTTGTACACCTGCCATACTATTTGTTCTTTCCTTTCTTGAACACTGTGTTCAAGAAAGTGCATGTGCATTATCAAAGTTATTGAGAAAGAGAGTACTGTATTACAAAAACTTAAAGGCATAGTTGTAGACAGATTCTATGCATGCTCACTCAGTACATACCACTACTGTATGCTCAATAGGTTTAAGCCATAAAATGATACCTATATTTCTGAACATACTTTTGAAGAAGTGTTTCCCACTGTATTCAATGGAACTTAGTAAATACACATAGGATTGCAGCTTGTTTTCTTAAATGACAGTACAGTTCTCTCAGATTTCAGCATGGAAAATGTGATATGTTAAGATAGACTTCATATTTTCTCATCTCTTCTTTACCCATTTCCCCTTTCCTTCCTCTGTGTCATTCTCTGCTCATTCAGCTCTCCCTCTCCTACTTTCCCGCATTCCTGCT
>NC_056526.1:26861729-26883112 GCF_019175285.1 Sceloporus undulatus | reverse complement strand
TGCGACGGCAAAAAGCAGGGCCCTGCAGACAGAAGTTCTAAATACAGCCTTAGAAGCCCTCTGGATAAATGACTATCCTCTTTTCTCTCTTGTAATTAGGGAAGTTAAGGATGTCTTATACCTAGGCTTGCCATATCCCGCCTGGGGGCGGGACTTTCCCGGTTTGGGGGCGGGGCCACACAGTCCCGCCACGCGGTTTGCCCCCCAGGGACTCCCCCCTCAGCAAGGCCCTGGAGCAGCTCCACCCCCCCCATGGCTGTAGCCACCCTCCCCGCCTCCCTGCCTGACTTAGCCTAGAGAGCAGGTCTTAAAGACTCTGCCACTCAGAGCTATTGCCAGCCCACTTGGTATATATACCCTGCAGAGGCATTAACTTTCAGGTTACAGTGAGCAAAGAAAAAAAGGCCATCAATCGTTCCTGTTTCACTGGGAGTCTAAATGCCTCATCTTTTCAATGTCTACCACTCAGTATTGTTGTAATTCTTTATCACAGGGTCGTTTTTGAGGCCCTAAACACCTTATTGTAATATGCAATTTCTCCCGAAGCTGACCAATGAGAAAGAAGCAATCACCTCCATTTGGTTGGTTTTCAATGGCTTGGTGAAGGAGAGATTGCCTTGCAAGTTGCTGGTAATAATAGAAGGCTTTGGGGTTGCAAAACGCTGCAGAAATAGTTTGACCCCCCCCCTTAAACATCCATGGGCTCAGTGCTATGGGATTCTGGGAATGTAGTTTCTTGTGGCACCAGAGTCTTTTGACAAAAGGAGACTGAATGATCCACAGAGGAGGTGCTGCCTGGCTGGGGGCAGAGCCTCTTGCCAGCAGTGAGAAGGCGCGATGAGAGGAAAGCAGGGCTGCTTGGTGTTGGCCTTCCATCCCTTGGCTCCCCCCTCCTCCTCCTTCTTCTCCTCCTCCTCAAGCTCATTCACACTCCTGGCTTTTTCTCTCCCCCCCCCCCCCCCCCCTCTGCACTCTTTGAGACCCTTAACTGCCAAGCTCAATGCTCTGGATTCTGGTGTCGTGGGCATTGGCCTTTCTTCTGTCAGAGAGCTCTGGTGCCACAATAACTACATTCCCAGGATTCCATAGCACTGAGCCCTGGCAGTCAAACATGTGTTTTGACACAGAGATCCCCAAATGAATCCAGTCTCTAGCTTTTATATCTCTCAACACCATGCAGGAATAATAACCCACTTTGAGACTGCTTTAAACTCAGTGCTAGGGAATCCTGGGAATGCTAGTTTTTGGGAGACATTGAACTTCCTGTCAGTGATGGCTCTGAGAGCCACAATAGACTACAATTCCCAGGATTCCCCAGCACTGAGCATCTCAAACTGGACCATTTCCTCAGTGTGGAGCACCTGGGGAGGAATTCTGGGCACTGCAGTCAACTACGTTTGGAGGGTTATGGGACTCCCTGTCAGAGATAGCTCTGGGGGCCACAATGTACTACAATTCCCAGCATCCCAGCACAACCCAAGGACAGTTAAGTCACTCTCAAACTGGATTATTTCCGTCAGTGATGCACAGCTTTGGTGGGGGACTCTGGGCATTTCAGTCCAGCATGTTTATTTCTGCAGTGTATTTTGGACCAGAGACAAGGATGTTTATCACAATGCTCTTAAGAGTATAATTCAGGGACTGCTCTAGCAGCCTCCTGTTGCATGCTGGGATGGCAGTTTTAAGGAGCGTGAATTCTCTGCCTGAGAATTCTAAATACCCTCCTTAAAACTGCCAACCCGCATGCAACAGGAGGCAGCTAGAGAGAGCACACTGGAAGAATACCTCTTTAAGAGCTCGTCTGATAAACACCATTGTGACCAGGCATCTCCTCCTTTTCCAGGACATGTCCTCTTCTGTCAAATTTCAAAATGTCCTCCATTTGGATCATGGCAAGAAGCATGGATTTATAATACATGGGTGTTTTAGCTTTTATTTTGGCCATGTCCTACAATTTTTGCTTGGGTGCCCTACATTTGGGGTAAGGGCATTGGGTTCACCTTGGTCAGATAGCTTTCCCAGGGGTTTTAAACTGCCCATTCTGCGGTGGTGCTGGAACAGACAACCATTCCCCAATTCCATATGCATTCAGCCAAGACAGTAAAGTGGTCTCTCAAACCAGATTATTTCTCGCAGTGGAGAATGCAGCCCAAGCCTTTTGCCTCTCTTATGCCTAGAGATTTCAAAGCCCAGCCTTGGCACCAACAACAAATTACAAATCCGGATTCATAGGATGGAGTGATGAGAGTGAAAGCAGTGTGGCAGGCAGCCGTAATGTGCCTTAAGAATAGCGGTGTAAGAGGGGGAACAACCTCTTGCCGTACAAGAGTCTCACAAGACGTTTTGGTTTAAAACAACTTGTAACCTTAACTCCATTTCATGTCTCTTATTGTGGGGTGGAAGACAGACAAACCAAGAATGAAGAAAAACCAAGTCCCTTGACCAAGGGTTGGTTGTGAATAAGCCCTAATATGCAAGGCAAGGTGAAAATAAAGCCATGTTCAATGCCCAATGTCTGTTGGAGGGGGGGGGGGTGGGCCAGAAAGGGAAGTACATTTCTGCAAGTCGTCGGGAATAATGCAAAACTTTCCTCCATTTTATCCGCCTAAGAACATGGAATTATATTACATTTCTTTAAAAGCCTCAAAGTTTTGTGTGTCTCGCTTTTTTAGAAATGTGGCCTATTTGGAATGTGTCCTTTATTGTGTCCTAACATTGTCCGGTTTTGGAGGTCCTCACTTATGGCAACCCTATCATAACTAGTGACTAAAGGGTGGCACTACACTACAGACAATTAAAATAAAATAAATTTAAAATACATACCACTAGAGTCCTGTAGAATGCCTCCCAGTTTCAAAGTTTTATGTTCTTGGAACTGTCATAGAGACACAGAAACAGACATTTCCTCATTGTTAAGTCTAGCAAAGTGGGACCGGCAAACAAACGGTTTAGAAACCCCTTGGTGCTCATCATCTCCCGTGTCCTGTCTTTTCTTCTGGGGTTTTTCTTTCTCTCCCTCCCCCCACTTCTTCTTTTCACTGGTCTGTTCTCTAACTTCTCTCAGTGGTTTTGTTTTGGCTTTCCTTGGACGCAGTTTAACCCTCCTACAGCAACCCCCTTCACTTTAACTGCCATGGCCAAACCTACAGAAAATCCTGGATTGGTGTTTTGTGAGAGCATAAGACTTGTAAAACTACAGATCCCAGGAGGAACCTAATGGCACTTAAAGAATCTTCAAATTGCATAGATCTGCAAATGTAAGATGCACCCATGAAGGAAATGGTCTCAGGCCTATCTCCAGATTGTTCTCTGAGAGTGCAGGTTACAAATAGGCTTTAACTAATGAAAAATAATCAATAATTTAAGACTCAAATAGCCCAAATTGACACTCTAGGGGTAAAACCCTACATTCACAAACACAGAGTTCAAGTGTCAGGATTAAAAAAATCACCATATAAAGGAGTAAGATTAACTGAATAAACAAGGGAATCTTGGAAACATGCAGGAAGAAGGGGAATGTGAGTTGATTATTCTGGGAATTTCAACGTGATTCTAAGTCTTAGAAGAAGGTCCCATTCAGTTTTCCAAGACCAAATAATCATCAGATTACTTGGGGGTGAAAGAGGACTCTGCAGCTGGCAGTGGGTCAATCTGTGTTAAAGAAGAATGTACACCAGCAATCCCATCGTAATTTGAGATGTCACCTTCATAGAAGTTGAGGAAAAGATGGAGCGAGAATCATATTGCGGTAACAGCCCCGCCAATAAGACAAGAAAAACTTGTGGGCATTTATATTCTTCAGAGAGATTCGGGGTGAGAATCGTAAAAGATTTTGAGAACAGAAAAGAAGACAGGGCATCCACCACTCAGTACTTTGGAGTCAGACGCCTAGAAGACACAGAAAGGAATGAAAGAATCCAGGATCAATAAGGAAGAAGAGTGCACTATAAAACCTAAAAAAACAACTCAAGTTCCTAAAATTAATAACACTGTCTATTGTAGCAAGTCGAATGCGGATGAGTTGGGAGAGCTTGTCTAATTTATTAAGAAGTAGAATCTCTAGGAGCAGTGGTGATGGAAGTAAATTCTATTTAATGCTGCCAAGGGCTTAAAAAAAACCCCGATGTGAATGGTGATGAGTGTTAGGTCAGAAAATGGAATTTTCCTCCAGGTAATGTGCTAATAGAGCAGCATTAAGGGAATCAGCCACTCCAGTTATTTGTCAAATGTGCAAAGCAAAAGCCAATGACCAGAGTGTAAAAAGCATGGAAACCGATCTGCATGTGATGGTTATGTAAAGAGTCCTAGCAAAATGAACTTCCTTTGACCCTTTCTTTGTTCCAATGAGCCACCGCATTCTCCCCTGTCTGATAATACTTACTGTTGGAAAATATAGGACAGAGCATGTGCGTGAACAGTTTTAATTCACACAGAAACAGTAAACAAGAGGAAAACATTTGTAAACAAGGGAACAGTTGTAAGCTTGTTTTATCTAAAATACAGCTGGGAACCTGTGGCCCTCCAGAGTGTTGTTAACACCTGGCCCATAATCTTGCCAGCACAACCAGTTGATAGATGGGAAGGAAGGAAAGAGTTCCCAACGCTGATTAAAATGCGAGAGTTGGGTTCAGGGAGTAGCTGTGGTTCAGTACAAGTACTGACCATTTTATTGGAAGTCTAAACGTGTGTGAGGCTCAGACCCGAAGTCTATGACGAAATCATTTAGGGGTTAAATGGTGTGGTGGGGTGGAATTAGTGGCTTTGGAAATGTATCTGTCACCCGTTCATCAATAGAAAGCTCACCTTGATACCATTCTTACCATTGGTTCCTGGTGGCCATGGGGGGGGGGGGTTTGAAACCATTGTTCGAGGGAACAGAACCTAGGTATCCTGGATTTAACTGAATTGTTTAATGTTGTTAATAAGTGAATTGTGAACATCATGAGATCAGAGAGCACCAGCAAGAGTGCTCCAATGTGCATTAGGTACTTTTAATGCTTTGATCTCTTCGGGGGTGGTGTCGGACCTTGAAAGGACTTGCCTAGTTTGCGGTGTGGGTATGGGGGGAGAGGATTATACATTAGCTTTTTAAAGGGTTTGAACTAACCACTGCTGCCTTCTGGGAGCCCAATTTTATGCTGCCGGTAAACAAACAGTCAAGATCCAGTAAACAATTTGGCACAACCCTTCATAAGGAGTATGTTGAGTAGCTTTCCCAGTGCTCCACAAGTAGGAAGCTATTTTAAAAAGAAATTAATTAAATATATACCAAAGTAAAAGTTCTCAGATATCTGAGTAGTAAACATAGAATCCAGTTTCATAAGCACAATGATCAAGTGCAGTGAGAAGATGATCTGCAGGCAGGAGGGCACTTTCATAGCTTTGAATTTAAGTAGATAAAGGTAATAGTAATATAAAGTGTTATTCGAACTCAAGTGGGGGGGGGCATTGGTAGTTTACTCCAGGGCAAGATAAAAGAAAGGTGAGGAGGGTATTTAGCATTAATGCGTTCTAACTCCAAGAGAGAAGGCTTTTTTTTGCAAGGGGAAAGGACCATTTCGAATAATATATTTACGATGCCATGAAAGAATAACCAAGCAAGATGGATTGAGAAAAATGTACTACGATATTTTCTAATTCGCAAATATTTTCCATTCTCTAATAGAAAACACAAGTGGACTTCTTGGAAGCTTATAAGTGTGTTAAAGAAAAAGTGATGTTGTAAAACAAAGAACAACTTTCAAAGTTAGATCGATTTATTTATTTTTGATTTCTAATCCGCCGTTTTCCCTGAGGAACCCAGGTGGCTCACAATAACAATTTTTAGAAAATATTGCAAAAAAAAAATTAAAAATCAGCTAAAAACAATATAAAATTAATGAATTAAAAAACCACAATAAAAGCTCAATACCCATCCCATAAAACCCACATTAAAAGCTGCGAAGCAGAACAGTTTTTACCTGCCGACAAAAGCCTGCAGGGGGGGCCAAGCCGGCTTCTTGTGGAAGGATTCCAGAGGGCAAGCTGCGAGCCTGAATTCAGGGGGAGTGTAACCCAGTCAGCACAGGCAATGTCCCTATACCTGATCTTCCTACAAATGACCAGGAGGCACCTACTGTCTGTCGGATAAGCTTCGTTTGTTTCCACTCATCAGTCCATTACTGGCCACAGATGATGGTTCAATACAGAAACAGCGGGTTCTTGGAATCAGACGGAAGGAGAGATAAGTGGGTAATCATCTGCATATGGTGACACCTCACCAGAAAAGACTCTGAATACATCCCCAGCGATTTCATGTAGATGTTGGAATAACATGGGGACAAGATAACACGGTGGGACTCCACGGGGCCAAGGAGTTGAACAGAGTCCCTAAACCATCTTTTGAGTCTGCCCCTCCAAAGGCGGAAACACTGGGGCATAACAGGTGCCATACGTCCATCCCAGAGTGTGGTTCAGAAGGATACCATGTAGATGGTATCAAAAGACAAAAGCACTGAGATCTAGGCAGGACCATTAGGAACACACTCCCCTTGTCCAGTTACCTGTGGAGGGTCATCCACAAAGGGACCAAAGCTGTCTCTGTTCCATAGCCAGATCTGAAGTCAGATTGAAATGGATCTAAAAAGAATTTCATCAGAACCACTGGAGCTGGAGGAACCACTGCTCCAGAAACTTGCAAAGAAATGGAATAGTAGAGGCTGGCGTAGTTATCCAGGATGGCGGGAATCCAGGGGAAGTATTTTTCATTAAATGGGCCTCACACAGCTCCTTTAGGCAAGATGGCAATCTAACAATAGCGGATAGGAAGATTCACTACTCCCTTAAACCCACTTGGCCAGTCTCCCTAGCTGTTCAGAAGCCAGGAAGCTCAAGGATCCAGTATGCACATGATAGCCTCACTTCTCCAAGGATTTGTCCACACAACCAGACGCAAACAGAGCGAACATATCCAATAAAACAGGACAAGCAGGTGTCAAGATTAATACATCCACTGGACCTGTTGTCAATTACAGCATGCCAAGTCAGAGCAATATCCAAGGTGAATTTTGTCTGAAAAGGTGCAATTCTTCAAGCAAGCTGTGTGAGGTGGTCTTTGTTTTCTTCTTGGGGGCCAGAGTGTAAAAAGGCCATTGAATTCAAAATAGCTCGGGGATGAGACGTGCAGATGCAATGGGGCAGAAAAGTGTATTTCTTTTCTTTGCTGCATAAAATTGCCGGCCGAACCATAACCTTCCAATGAGCCTTAGCCCATGTTTCGGAGAACGGGGGGCGGCTCCAAGTTTTTTGCTGTCAATCGCTCTATTCTATGTCCCACTGTTTTCAATCACAACCACCAGCTCCTAGTGAACGCAGGGGAATGTTGAACTCTACTTCCGTGGGATGGAACGTTCAAGGGGGCAAATCGGTCCACACCCTGGCCATTTCCCATTCCAGAGAATCTGCCAGGATTTCAACAGGATCACCAAGGCAACAGGCACTCCCCAAGAGCCATCAGGAATCCATCGGAATGCCATAAGCAGCCTGGGCAGACATCTAATCGGCCCTCCACTCTGCAGAGGCTCTGAGTCCGCCAGTGAGTGAAGCCCAACAGGTAGATCATCCATGAAAAGGAGACTACAAAGAGTTTCTCCGACATCCTAGATCGCTGTCAGCTTGCCCAGAGCAAAAAACCAGGTTCCAGAATGTGTCTATGTACAAGCATTATAATGGGGAAGTGGCCTTATGCAATGCAACCTTGTACCCCATCTTTTTATTGGCTGTTTTTCCCTAGAAAACAAACTGCATTGAGTAAGAAGTAACTTCTTGGTGCTTTCTAGTTATAAACCAGAGCTGCCCTTTAGTAAGTAAACTGTTCTTCCAAGACTTTTCATAAAATCCTAGACGATGAAATAAACTAAAGTAACGCACCATTGTAGATATAATGTTTCGTCAAACTCAATCGCTGGGGCAGTGGGGGCCTAAACCCTAGCAGAGGTGGCAGACACGGAGGATAGACTTCCATCCGTGAAAATCACTGAAAAGTAAGGAGAGATTACACCAATCCCAGCATCTGAAGAAATAGGAAACGAACTCAGAAGCACCTGGTGCTTGAGGCAGCTGCCATAAATCATCCCAGCAAGCGTGCTAGCATTCTTGTTTTTGCAGCCATTCTGGCTAGTGACTGTAATTCCCTACTGGACAGTAAGGTCTGTTAGAAAAACTTTGGTTTGGGTGATGTCGCTTTGCCTGTGGCTCTGAACTGGTAACCAACAGGATCAAGATGCAGTCGTCTCTGGAACGCAGGATCAAAGCAAACTCAAGCTCAGAAAAGCTTTCTGGAAAAATGCCTAGGGAAACAGCGGCGTAAGTATGAAACAGACTTCGCAGACTCACTCAATGAGGGTTTATTTGTCTTAGGCGCTTTAACAACCGCGCCAAAAAGGGCGGTCTGCCAGCGCCGTCGTTTGCTGTGCGGAGGAGCCCCCAGTGAGCCAAACCACACAACTCCTACCCTCACAAAAAAGAAGCTGCAAAAATGCAGCTTCTTCTTGCGGGGGCGCCTTATGGACGCCGCAGATGCCAATGGCGTACTTGTGGAAATATAATGGTGCTGAGATGTGTGGACGCTAAGCGCCACTACATCAAAAATGGCGGCTCCCAGGAAGAACGGGCGCCACACATTTTGACGCGTACAGCGCGTACTAGGGTTAGGGGGCAATCCAGAAGAGACACCCCTTTCTAACCCTAGTACGGGCCGTCACAGGGCGTTCCGCCCATGCAGACGGGCTTAGTTACTATGTTACAAAAACTAACAGCTACAAGTACTTTATTCCAGAGTCAATGCTCAACACTAACTTCTTGAACAGTCTTTGTTCTTCATCACAGCAACACGTTCCCAACGATGTAGGCCAGGCCGGGGGGCTGTTCCCACATAGGGGAACCAGAGTCGAAAAGGGTGGAAAAAACAACAAGAGCAGGGGTATGCATGGGAGGGAGGGGGGGGGAGGTGGTTACATTTTGTCCGGCCGATTTGTCCTGAACATCATTTTTCAAGCGAGAACTGTCCTGCCCGGAACGGAAAGGGCCTTTTTTTTTTAAACTAACATTGGTCACAAATCGACTTTGCAATACAAAAAAGAAATATACATTAAAATGTCTACGGAAGTCAGTGGTGTCCTTCACATACCCGGAGTGTTGAGCATATGGTCGAAGGATATTATCTGTATATCCAGAGGACAGTCAACTGAGGGAGCTGTTCTAATGCCTGAGGTGTGAGCGTAGTGCCCGATTGTCCTGTAATAGTGCAGTTTGACAGAGAATATGCCGGTCAAGACTTCGGGGGTGTGTTAGTTAGGATTTGGTCTGCACTCCAGGGAAATTCCCGGAGTAGCCTGGTGTAATTACCTTCGAGGAATTCCTCTGTGGGATTATTAGATAAGATGCAGTAGAAATAATCTTAGACAGGTGCCTCTCAGCCTTCTGTATTAGAGAGGATTTGGTCTAGGAATGACTAAAGCTCCCCCTTGCACCTCTTTGATGAGAATATTAGGGATTGCTCCTGAGAATGTTATAGATCTTGTTTCGAGTGACTAAAACATGTGGTAACTACATCGCCTTTTGGGATTGTTTCTGCTAGGCCTGGGGTGGGAAGCAATTCTATTTGAAGTCAAAGTCCATAAATTGACATCAAGAGTACATTTACATTGATGTATGAGGATTGGGGGGCGGGGCGGTAGCTAAAAAGACGGTTTGATTTTAACTCTAATGTAATTGATGTATTTATTGTGTAAACCCGGCCAGAGTCTTCGTGATTGGGCGCGCTATAAATAAATCTTATTATAATATTATTAATAGTTTGTGAAGAATAAGGTTAATGGTGATTATGTTTGATGTAATGTAAAGCCTGTTGGCTTTGATAAAAGGGCTCCTTTAATTGGTGTGGTTTGGGCCCGCAGTCTTGCCTGAATCAAGATTGTTGCAGGTTAGTGTTCTCATTTAAGTAGTGTTCTCTGTTTTGTCATCAGGAGTTCTCCTGCAAAAGAAAAAAAAATTTTTTTTTTGTTAATTGGTGAGTTTTCACAATGAAGAATATCTAGTGATGGTGACGAACAGAATTTTGGTTATTATCTCGAAACAATATTTTTAACGCCTCATCTCCTTTCCCCCAAAGGAGGCGCTACTATGTGGGGGAATTAATGTAAGCAGAAAGTCGGTTGACAGTTAAACACAAAGTGTCACTACAAACTGACTGGGAATTAGTTGCCTTGGGTCTGAAATTACATGTTGCAGTTACTAGACACATTTCAGATTAATTCTACTTAGTATGGGCAGCTTAAAAAGTGAGGATAAGGAGAAGGGGCCTACATACCTAGAAGCTAAGCAGAGGTTTGCAATTAAGGAACAAAAACAGAATAAATTTGGGGGGGGGAAAAAATCTGTCTTGGGGGGGGGGGGGGGGGGGCTTTGATCTGGAAATGTAAATCCAATGTAGTGTAAAGATGTGGGTTCTATACACTTAGTTGTTGGTGGTGGTCCTGTTGTGCATTCAAGTTGTTTCCAGCCATGATCAACACTGAGGTAACTCATCACAGGATTTTCCGGGCAAGGGTTTATGCATAGGAGTTTGACCTTGCCTTCATCAGAGGCTGAGAGTGTGGTGATTTGGCTGAAGGGTCACCAGTGGGTTTTCCATGGCTAAGCAGGGATTGAGCTTATCCTCTCCAAGTCAAAGGAGATTATCACTGGGGACAAGGAATCCTTTTTCCCATCCTTATCAGGTGAAGGTTTCAGACAATGTTGTCCTTATCTGATCATTATTGTATCACTGAAGTGGGAATTGTCCACGATCATACAAAACTATCAGAATGAGTCGGTGCTTATGCTGTATTTATCCATTTAGTGAAGCGAGAATTGTCCTGTTATTTTTTTTATTAATGGAGGTTTTCATTATTCAAGAAGTGATAGGAGGGAAATTTCCACTTCATGGGATAAGTGTGACAGTCTTTTGTGTGAATAGGACGGGACATCGCGGGCTCCTATCCTTTGTCTCCATAGCCCAATAAGCCCTCTACTGTCATTACTCAAACCCTACACACTGCCTCGGGCTCACACGTTAAAATACAGTTGTTATAAATTTCAGGATGTTTGTAGGTAGGGCTGAGATGCCAATGAAAAGTATTAACTAAGCACTAAGAGTTGGGATCCAAAGCCTGTGACACAAATCAGACCTTGGAAAGGGTAACACGCCAAAAACACAGCGAATTGCTTTGAAAGTTATGAACCAGTACTGGGGCAGGCACATTACTCCCAATGCGGGTAAGGGCACAGGTGACCACTCAAAGAAACACATTACAGATAATCAACCTGTCCTTCTAGCCACTAAACCAAAACCTGGACATCCAGGAATACAGCACAAATGCCAAACCTGTTTTCCTCCCCCTTCCAGTACATGCTGAGTCCCTTTTCAGCTGAACAAACATCATGTGACGTATCTGGATTCAAGCTGTTGGTTTGTTCACATTCATCCATACTGACACCAGACACCAAACTCTCATTATTTCACTGATAACTGGGACGCGTGTGGCTAAGCAACATCAGAGTGTGGCTAGGAATGGCAAATGTTTTCTTACGGAGGAAGAGCAATACAACGAGAAGAGGCTTTTCATCTGTATTCAACAAGGCCTAAGGAAGGGCAAGATTCTGGTCCCCTCCTCCAACTGTGTTAATTGGAGTGCAAACAACTGTTGCAGTTTGCAGCAGTGGAAATAATTGAGGACAACGGCAGAAGTAGGGAGGGCTGAGATTCAGTGGGACTGTTTCTACAAACCTTCAATTGGGGGTATAGAACAAAGCCGTAGTATGAAAGTTTCTTGGCTTTAAGAGTGAAACACCACAAATTAGAGCTAGATGCGACTGTGTATTACGTACGTAAGGACTGTTCGTAAGTGTATCCAGAGAGTGGAAGAAAGGGGAAAGAAAAATTGGGAAGGTGTCACTACAAAGCAAAAAAGGACAAATATACTTTCTTAGGCCAATCATTATTAGGATCTTCTTTGGGGATAACCCTTTAACACATACGACGCAGTCCTCCCTCAGTCCTCTAGTGACTCTTTTTGTAAATAGTATGCGAGGAATCAGCAGGATAGTCTTTTTAAAAAAAAAACCCCTGAGGGGAAAAACTCATTTTAGGAACACACCTCCAAGAAACTGCTTTCCTTTTATTCTCAAGAGGAAAATAGGAAAAGTGCTTTCTGAATAAGATTCCTAATCTGAAACATATTGAACCTAAGAAATTGCACTTTTTTCCAGAATAATAAATAAATTTTCTGGCAACAGGTGAAAAGCATGCATTTTCCACATGGATTTGCCACCCCGCCCTTATACTTTTTTTTGACTGGTCTAATTATATGTTGCCTAGCCTCTTAAGTATCAGTTTTAAACTATAAGACATTTTCCACAATCTCTTCTCATGTTAACATGTCCTCACGCTGAACTTAAAAATTGGATCATTTCAGAACAGACTATTGGGTGCCTGCTGCTCGTACAGAGTTGATATTAAGAAGACACACCGAAACCTTTTGACAAAAATGTGGTAATTACTGATTCACACACAGGGTCGGGGCTTATTCATGATCAGTTGTTCATGTATCATTTTCATCTGTTGATAATATTGCCAGCGAATCAATTTTTTCGCATGAAAAATTGCTGCTGCCTGTACTTTTTTTTCAAGGCTGGAACCTGATGCACAAGTATTTTGGAACAAAGCTACTTTACTTCTGAGTAAACATATAGAAGGAAAGGGAGTATAGAAAATACAAACCCCCAAAAGATCAAATACCCTTTGCGTGGCCAAGCCAAAATAGGTATCGTTCTTTTGTGATTATATTTGTTGTATTTGCGAATGACCAACACGGCTACGCCTAAATACTTTCCTGTGTTCCGTTGTAGGCTAGTCCATTCTTACTGCTACAGAGGAGATTTCTTAATCCTGGGAGGGTATTAACAGTCCTGGATGTTGGATTAACAAATTGGTGAATTTGTTTGTTTAAAAAAAGTTATTTTGAATAAGGCAAACTAAAAAACACTGACCATGCGTTTACTACCGAAATATCAACTGCTCTAGCACCAAGAACACAGCTATCCATAGAGAGTTTTTGTAATACTGAAACCTGTCTTAAGAATATGATAAAAGACAATCGCCTAGCCTGTGTTGTTCCTTCTGTGATCAAACAGAAGTCTCTGGAAAACACACAAGTGGGACTTGGTTCCGGGCATCTTTCTCATGGTCCTCAAGACCTGGTTTTCTGAGTTGCATGCCTTCGCAAAGGACTCCCAGCCCATGAGACAAATGCAAGCTGTTGTTGGAAAAGTGTCAGTATAAGGAGTAACAGCTTCTATAATAGGGTGGTACAGAGCCCTTGCTGTGCCTCCAGTTCATGACACTGTGCAATATGAAAGCTGGGCATCTAGTCTGCATAAGGATGACTGGCTACAGAGGCATCGTCTTAGGAGGCAGAAGACTCCTTAAGGGTTGCAAGTTCTCTTTGTGTGTAATTGTAGAGGTATGACAGATGAGTTTGGGTGTGATGGAAGCCTCATTCCCACTTACCTCTTGGTGCGATCCCTGAACGGATTCCTGAAACTGGTTTCATCAGCAAACAGAGGTGGGTTACCACTTTGTTGTGCTGGTTTCAAAGAATTGGTGCAGGAAGGACAGCTGCAGCTTCCCCTCCATGCCTCCCTCTGTCCTCCTGGCCTACCGGGTGGAGGAGAAGCTGGGCAAAAGAGGAGGCCACTTGAGAGGCTGAAGGACGCTGGGGCAAAGAAGAAGGCAGGCAGGGAGGACGGGAAGGGCTGAGGTATGCGGGGAGGCCAGGGAAGTCGCTGCCAGAGGGAACCAGGCAATCGAATCTGATTCAAATCGCCTGGTTGCCCACTTGGGCTGAATCGATTTATTTCCAATAAATTGATGCAGTCCCCCCAAACACTCAATTTTACCCAATCTTTGTGACACAATTAAATGGGTAAAAATGGGTAAAAAAACCCATGTCCCACCTTTCCAATTGCTTTAGCGATTCAATTAATTGGGAGCCATGGGGGCTTAAACCAGATCATTTGGATCAAAATCCAGTTTTAAACCATAGTGGGGGAATTAGGCCTAATACAGCAACCATAAACAGGACAACCTTGGTTGATTGCTAAACATGATGCTACGTCTAAGGCAAACCCACTTCGTGGGGGCTTGTGAGGCTGGCGAGGAGGAGCTCGTAGTGCCGAAGAGCAAAACGAGGGTGGTAACTTGCACGTCTGGGAATAGACCGGCGGGGCTTGCTGGATGGACGGGATTAGTTCAATCGTTGATTGTTGCTGATTTAGTTTTGGTCGGCCTGCATCCCGAACCATCGGCTTCAGTAGCGGGACCACCGATTCTACGATATAAAGAGAGGGAAAAATGTCTCCAGAGCAATATTCCACACTATAAATCCATCCCTAGCGGTTTAGTTGCCACAAGTTAGATAAATCAACAAATGCTACAATAATCTTTTGAAGTATGGGTGACCCTGACGCACACTTGTAGGTTTGTTATGAAGATATTATAATATTGACATGATTCTAGTTTCAATTCTCCTCATTGTTTTGTTTCATATTGTATATACACACTGTAATTGTAATATACATACTTCAAATATCGTGTTTGTGTGGATTTTAGGCGTGTGTGTGGTGTGTGTATGTAAGCCGTGCGAGGAAAACAAAACAAATAGAATGAGTGCTTTAGGAACATTAATGGCATACGTTAATTAAATTTTGGCCTGATCTACAAAGAGGGTGGGTATAAGTATAATAATATCAATCCAATCAGAAACAGGTATATGAATGTAAAATAAAATACTGCATTGAGTCAGTCTTCACAGCTTTATGAATAGATTGACGTACAAAGATGGCCACAAAGTCCCCCCCCGCTGTTTTTAAACACTTCTCTTCGATGAACACACTTAACCTTCCCCAAAGCAATTACATTGTGGTTTTTTTAATGCTGTAGAGTTGATTGTGTGGCCCGTTAATCAGATGTTTAATATCACTGGGGGCAAAGCTATCTTGTTCTTTTTGAGTAAACTATAAAGCATGATAATACATGTGCAGAAGCTTAAGCTTCCAATGTTAGAAAAGGCAAAGTTAAAAATGGAGTGAATTACAGGCATTTCGCCGAGTCAAAGAGCTTGGGAAATGATTTTTTTTTTCTTGCAGTTCCCAGAATTCCCCGCAGCCCTGCTGGCTGGGAGTGGGGAAGTGGGTCCTGAGAGTTTGTAGTACAAAATATCACTCTTAAGCTCTGCTCAGAAGGCAGATATTCAATTTGAGTCGGTTTTCCCTCATCCAGCCCATTACTGACTCTAGACAGGCCACGAGAGGAGAGACGCCATCCCCAGTCACTGCATCAGTCGGAGACATAGAGAAAATGATTTGGGTGTCATCAGCGTACTGATAACCCCGCGCCCCATGTCTCCGGATGATCTCTCCCAGCGGTTTCATGTAAATGTTAAATAGCATGGGAGAAAAGAAAAAAACGTGTATGCTGGAACCCCATTACTTCTTCCGGGCATACCAAGGCTTCTTCCGTCACAGGCTTCCAGCATTACTTGGAGGCGCACCCACATATAACGCATGCACACGGTACTAGTAAAGACAGTAATGGTCAATAAAGTGGAAAGGTGTAGGAAAATGGAAAAGCACATTACACATCTCAATCAAGGAAGTGACAGCACTGAATTCACAACATCTTAAGGAAGCTGTTGATAACAGAGTTACTTGGAGGTCTCTTATTCATAAGGTCACCATGAATCAAAGGCAACTGAATGGCAATTAATAGTATCAGGGATTATGGAAAGTATAATTTAACACATCTGAACAGTGCCAGGTGAGAAGAAGCTGGCATAAACCTTGACACAACCCACTGTCATAACTCACTGCTATGTTTTGACTCATGCAACAAATCCTTTTAACAAAGCCTTTTTACAATGGTTCGTGATCGCTCTCCAGCTCCCTGTTCTCAACACACCTCAAGGCCTCCTGGCAGTACAGACATCATTTCCCAGGGCCCTGACTTGCAGCACCTCAGAAATCCTTCAGTTGGGGTGCTGCCAGGCTGAAAAGTAGATTTCAGGAGGGGGGAGGTGGCATTGTCAGACAAAACTATGATGACCAAGCTCCATCCTTGTAGTTATGTCTGTTAACGTGGGATCTCAGATATAATCAATAAGTAGTGTGAATAAATTCTATTTGCAGACTGTAACTGTCTTAAAATAGAATAGGGAAGGAATTTTCCAGGCTTATTTAGATTAGAGCATACTTGCTGTGAAAAAGCTTGCATCTTTAAAGATGTTCACTTTCTTGCTCTTATTTTGTAATGTTTTAAACAACTTCTTTTCCTATTTTTTAATTTGCAGGACACACTGCACCCAACAGACTGTAACCCCCCCCCCCCCCCCCGTTCCAAAAATACTCATCTCCTAATACTTCTCGAATTGACAAAGCCACACTGGAGATTCAGCCTGACATGCATTAATTTAACATGGTGATGGGGCATATATATGTATTTCAAATCAATAAATAACATAAATCAAACAAAGCAACAAGGACCCCCTTACACTTGGGTATGTGTGGCTTCTGGCCTTTTCGACAGGGTTGGACTGCAACACCATAATCTCTCACCATTTCTTATACTAGCCAAGGCTGATGGGTGTTATGGTCCAGGAACATCTGTAGGAGAACAAGTTACTCAATCTTGCCCTTAACTGTTGCCATATGGCTGCATCTTTGCTGCCTGATGCCTTTCATCTTCATCAAGGAAAAAAAATCTTCACATATTGAACTTCTGCTTGCTATGGGGGCTTCTTAAAGGCACCAAGGTGATGACAAACCTACTTCACTCCTACAACAACTTTTGATAAGATCTTGTTGTTGTTCTTGTTTTAATGCTTTTCAATTAAATGGAAACACACAAAGAGTTTCAGGCTTCAATCTCCCATTAATTGGAAGGGGAAAAGATACATGGGGAAAAAATTCACTCTCCATTCCCTTATAGCACTAATCCTAAGAACATTGACTAAAGAATATTGTAAGTACTACTAAATATAATGGCTCTTTCTTCCAAGGAAATATGTATGGACATGCATAGGTCCGTACTGTACTTACAAGAATTTGAAGATAACACAAAAAAAACTGAGAAATATGCTCTTTGAAAACAATTCAACTGACACACCATAATTGGTATGGAATGTTCCTTGCTGCCCCTTCCCCTCCTCTCATTATCACTGAGCACATTTGCAGGAAAACAGGATGTTTTGAATTCATCCGATCCTCTTGACAAAGTCACTGCTCTGTATGAATGAACTATGACTCTGTTTTCAAATAGGAATTCTTAGGCACTGCTACATTTAAACACAGCTCTTTCCTGCCCAGTAGAAATACAGATCAAAACAGACTGCAGCTAGTTTGCCAACATTCAAATTAGCCCACACTTAGAAAGTACGTTTTGGACTTGTCAGTTCCATTTGGATGATATCAATTGCAGGATAAAAGGCAAAAAAACAAAAAAAAAACAAAACCCCAAACTCACAAAATAAACCCATGGACTGAATGCATCCCACCACTTCATCTAGTTGCATGAATTGGGCTACTGGTCACTAGCTGTAGCGTAATGCAGACATGATTGTGGTTAACCAGAATTTAGAGGAAATAAACTTTTGGCTTTTAGCTTGCAAATGGCACTATGACAGATGTCAGGCCAGTAAAAGCTAGATGTTTGACATATGGAACATGTGTATGGGCTGCCACAGGCACTCACAACAATGTGCTTAAAAACATTTTGAGAATTTGAACAACCATGAGCTGGTAAAGCCCCTTTTGTAGGCAGGACTATAATTTAGCAGTGCATATGGGTGGAAAACAACACATTAAGGGAAACTGGTGAGTTTTGGAGTAGGGACACCCACTGCTTTTGTTTTGCTGCAAAAGGAAATTCTACATAATTTCTACCTGTTCCAGTCCCCCTCCATAACCCCCCCTCCTTTTTAGAAATTCTGATCTGAATGACAGCCAGGATATTATTAACTGCATTCATCAAACAACATAGCATCATCCAGTTGAAAGCTGCCATTCTGGGGATGTAAACTTACTTGTCATTTCTAGCAATGAGCAAAGCTTAAGGTGGGCATCATTTTATGTGAAATAATTTTAAAAATACAGCTTGCATTCATCAAAACTTGATTAATGCTGTTGACAGACAGACAGAGTTGGGGGACTAAATCACTAAACTCTGAACCCTGATTTATTTGGCTGTATCCCACCTTATCATATTGGAGTTCAAAGCATGGTGAAAACTTTCAGCATTACAAAAAAAGTGGGAGATTCACAGGCTACATATATATAAGACCACAAATTACAGACATCTGATAAAGCTATATAAACAACAGTAGAAGACAAATAAATCATTGGTTCATTCCTCAAAGGGTTGTATAAATGAATACATTTGCAAGTGCCATTTAAAAGAAGACACCTGAAAGAACTACATCCAGAACACTAATATAGGGCTAGGTAACTGCAAAGGGGACAGGGAACACTTTTCCTACCTGAACCCACATGGTGGGCCCCATCAGTATGTTTTGCCACACCAGAACTGAAATAACATTTTGCCATCTGCCATTTTGACTATTTTTGGACAATTTTTTTTTCTTTTAAGGGATGGTGTTTTTGGAGAGGCTGGAGGGGGGGTAGGGGAACCAACCCCCTGCATTTTACTTTGTTTGGGACATTTGGAGCCAGTTTGGGGGCAAAAAAATCCCCTCAAACCAGCCAGAAATTTTTTTGAGGGTCACTTTGTAGAGTCTCTTTTTGTAGTCCCAATGATGCATTCAGCCCTTGGATCACAACATCGCTCACCTTGTTCTAACAGGGTGTTTATCACACTATACTCTTAAGGCCGATTCCACTTTAACTGCTCTAGCTACCTCCGTTGCATTCTGGGATTTGCAGTTTTAAGAGGGTATTTAGAATTCTCAGGCAGAGAGAATTCTAAATACCCCCCTTAAAATGCAAATCCCAGAATGCAACAGGAGGCAGCTAGAGCAGTTAAAATGGAATAGTAGCATATAAGAGTATATGTGATAAACACCATAGGCTGCATCCACACTGCAGAATAATCCAGGTTGACACCACTTTAACTGCCATACTCAATGCTATGGAATTCTGGAACTGTAGTTTTGTGAGACATGCAGTCTTCTTTGTCAGAGCACTCTGGTGCCACACAAACACTACGGCCCCTGTTACAGACACCAAATAAAGCTGCTTCGAGTCACAGTGGAAGTATGGTGTTTTCAATGACTGCAGTAGCAGTCCTAAGAGTCCAGAAAAGCCACACCAAAGCCATGCCTCCAGTCCTTAGGGCTGGATGCGGTGGCTTTGGTGCGACTTCCTGGACTCGTTAGAACTATGCATCATTGAAACACCATACCTCCACTGTGACTCGAAGCAGCTTTATTTTGGCTGCCAATTCTCAGGATTTCATAGCATCGATCCATGGCAATTAAAATGGTGTCAACCTGGATTATTTCTGTAGTGTGGATGCAATAGGGTGATATTTGCTACTTATACTCTCTCATTTGTACTACTCTTAGGGCCCTTTCACACCACATAGTTATAGTACACAGTTATAGTATTTGGCGCCTTGCGTTCCTATATTGGGAGAAAGGCAGGATATAAGAAAATAAAATAAAAATGAAATAATAATACTATAATTTCACTTTAACTGTCATGGCCACATAAGAATCCTGGAGTTTGCAGTTTGGGGATCACCAATCTGTCTAAGAATTCTAAATATCCCTCTCTAAATTGGAGTTCCCAAGATTCCATAGGGTGCAGTCACAGCAATTAAAGTGGAATCATAGCACTATAATTGTGTAGTGTGAAATGGCCCTTACAACAGAGAGATCCACCTTAAAGTTCAGACTGTAAGGAGAACCTTGTACTGCCAAACACCATATATGTATACAGGGGACCATTTGGACTGATGGAAATGGCTGTGAAGCCTCATCACTAACTAATACCGTCTTAAAAGGACCATGTTGATGTTGGGAGGGGGCCAAGGATTTCAGCAAGACCCTTCTATCAGCTGACACTTGTGTAAACATAAGGCTGCCTTGCTTTCCTTATAATACAAATCACAAATAGCTGTATGACAATTTTTTAAAGCACAGAACCTTCATAGCTGCCAAGGAGCACATCACAAAAACAGAACAAACAGACCAAGAAAGGCTATAATTTTCCCCTCCTTCATTTTATTATTGTTTGACCTTCAATTCTTTGTTGCCCTTGAATTGCTTTTGAAACTAGATATAGTATTCATTGCATAGACATGTCACAAAAAAACAGCTTTCTGGTGCTAAGAAAAGATGTCTTATAATTTTATTTTTGATCCCAATTGTCCTCAGACTACTATTGTAAAAACATGTGTTGGAAGGGGAAAAAAACAGAAAGGAAAGGGATGGAGAAATAAAATCCCTGCTCAATATCTCTGCTAGAGATTATGGCAATTTTAAGCCATTCCTAGAGAAACTATTATATATGGCCTGTTGTTCTTGAATTAGCCAATCTTATATTAGCATGATCTTTTATTTATATTTCGTCCTTCACCTTCCACATTAGATGCTACAAAACACAAAACAGAAGCCAGTATTACATCTTTACTAAGGACTGAAAAAACATGCAGGTATCTGACTAACATCTCCAATTGTTTTGTTTTGTGTCCTCTCCTGTTTGATTCGAAAGCTTGCAACAAATGTATTGTGCACTTCAGTTGTCCAAAAAAGGTATCACAGATGCATTTTTGTTGGTATTTGTTAAATGGCCAACCCCTGCATGTTTTCAGTGGCAGCCATATTGGCAAAGTACAATAACATCCAAAATCCACAAAACAACAATGCCTATTTTGGTGGAGTATCAAAAGCCTGCATGATGTATTTTGTGCATTTTGAGTGGCCAATGAAGGTACAGTGGTACCCCGGGATACGAAATCACCGCGTTACGAAATTTCCGGGATACGAAAAAATTAAATAGGAAAAAACTGTTTCGGGTTACGTTTTTTTTTTCGGCTTACGAAAAAAAATTTGGTGCTTTTCGGCGCTTTTTCGCACGAAATCGCGGCTTTCAGCGCTAGTGGCTATGGCTTTTTCGGGTTGCGAAATCTTTCGGGTTACGAACGGCGCCGCGGAACGAATTATATTCGTAACCCGGGGTACCACTGTATTGCTGTTTTGTGGATTTTGGATCTAATTGTACATGGGAGAACACAGTATTTCAGTGGCTGACTTAACTGAAATGACAAATGCCCCCTTTCCCACCATAACCTC
>NC_056526.1:26836103-26861704 GCF_019175285.1 Sceloporus undulatus | reverse complement strand
GAGCACAAAGAGTCTTGAGAGACGTATGACAGGCACCAAACACATGCAAATGGTGGTGGGTAGGTCTGACAGCAGTGTCGCGAACACACTTCCATTTTCTCTAGCAGCTTGCGCTTCTATGCTATGGGGATTCATGGAAGAAAAAACTCAAAAGTATTTGATTAGGTGAGCTGATCACCAAAAGAAATATTTTGCCTTCCCCTGTTATAAGAAAACTCTGTGAACAGAAAGAAGAGCTTTGCTTTAAGGCATGTACTATATACGAGGAACATGTGATTTTCTATCAACTAAAATGGTTAAAGTATACAACACCCAGCGTGTTCTCACTAGTCCCATTAAGAAAATTATATTTTCCATCTCTTTTCACTTGCATCATGAATTTTTCACTATTAAAATGTGGGAAGTAAGCTCAAGTCTACAAAAGCTCATGGTACCATCTCAAAGGTGTTGCAAGATCCCTTTGCATACTGATTTTAACAAATTAACACAGCCATGGCTTTGAATTTCTTCATATACACACACACCACAAATATGAAACAGCCATAGGAGATGCAGTTGTGAGTAAAATATATCCCAGATTCTATGGGTGAAAGGAGAGTAGTAGTCTCTAGTTACTCTGAGTTGAGATAGATGGCAAATCGCAGACACTATAGCCTTAACTATTTGACTTGAACTTTTAATATCCTAGTTCAGAACTATATTTTTTATTAACATTGGAAAGAGCATTAAAAGGGAAGAGTAAGCAATATGAATGGGGATATGCTAGTGTAACTAGATAACATTCATAGAAAACCTATGGAGGAGTGTGCAGCAAAAGTTGGAGCATTCAGATACTTCCTTAGCTATCCCTGATCCCAGACAAAGTCAGTGCATACATCTCGTATCACACTGGTACAGCTGCATGACAGAACGTTCTCCTCCTCCTCCCCCCTCCATGTCTGCTACACCTAAACTCTGATGTTTGCTTTCTTCACTGCCCAGTCTCACATCTGTAAATGGTGATGGGAAATAGAATGGCTTGGACAATTCTAACTTTAGTGCTCAGTCAATGCCATACTAGGTGTATAATCCATACTGGCTGTTTAATTTGCTGTATAATCTGTTTCAATTGAAACTGTCAAAGACATTCAACACTCTCTTGCTAAGGTCCCTTCCCACCCGCGCACACCAGTTCTGTGTGAAAGCATGAGGCAGGCAGTTGTTTACTACATGTTTTGAAAAGAACTGATCCACTTCTTGAGGAGCTTTCCTGGCAGTTGGGGTTGTGTAGCTAACAGGGTAAGTGGCAAAGGAAGTGTGCTGTTAGTAGTTTCATACAGCATCAGGATAAGGAGGCCTGGCCAGCTATTTCTCATCACTCAGCCTTTTCTGCTGCTTCTTAGGTGGGCTTTGCTGGCAGTTGTCTCACTTTTTTACTGCCAAAACTCAGCCTGGTTAACAATGTCAAATGTTCCACATTGACATCATTACAGAAGTTCGGGCATCAAGCCTCAGCTGGAGGAAGTCCTTGCTCTCTTACAATGTATGGAGAAAATAGCAACAGTAAGTGAATAAGTACATGTAGACATACCTGCTCTCCCCTACCTCAAGCCTTGAGGAGAGGCAGAAATACATCATCATCTCACTCTGGCCCCAGTTACAGCACTATAGATTCCACTTTAACTGCCATGGAACATCTCTGGGTTCTCTACTCCAAAAAATGCATCTGAGGAAGGGCTGAAGTCTACAAAAGCTCACGCTACCATGTCTTTCTTTCAATTAGTCTCAAAGGTGCTATAAGATCCCTTTGTATACCAATTTTCCAAATAAAAATGGTTATGCCTGGTTGAATTCTTCCCACAATGGGGCATAAGGCTGGATTCTAAATATTTCTCCCTAAACTGCTAATCCAGAATTCTATTCAATATACATGAGTTTATACAGTTCCTTATATGGTTGCTACAGTACAATGATAATACAATACATATATATATGCATACATACACAGCTTGTTTACAATATGCTAACCCTAACCTAAACCCTGACAAACAAACATAAACAACTAAACACTACCTTAAAACATATAAATGACTTCCTGAAGAGTTTACTAATCATCTTTCTTGTCTGTATATGAGGATTAAAGACAATTTAAGCACTCATCTTTCTTATCTTCCAAGGAAGTGTCTTCCGCCTTTTAGTCAGAAATTTATATTTACAATTAGTACAACTGAGACGCTCCAAAATCTAACTACCGAGATATGTATTTATAGTAAAATAAACATTATATATTCGAAAATTATATATAATTCCCCTTATTTCTTCATTCCTCTGCTAAGAGTACATCTTCTAATATAAAATAGAGAAAACAGAATGTTAGTTCGCAAAATTATCAATGCAATCCACATCTATTAAAGTTTTAGCCTATTCAAACAATCTTTAATCTATCTAAAATCACATTTAATGTTTTTCTTTCTTTTTTCCAGGACTCAAGGAAGGGATTCCAGGTTTGTTCCGCAGTTTCCCCATGATTTTCCTTGTGCCAAACAGCTAAGTTTGTCCATTCAGCCATGTCTAACACCTTTAATATCCAGTTTGTTGCACTCTATTTTCTCCCTATCTTCCCAATTTGTGGCAGCATAATATCTTGATGCTGTGTAATTAAGTAAAATATAACTTCCCTATTTTTTTATCTAAGTTATCATCAGATATCATTCTAAAAGATAAAATTACTGGTTCCTGCTTAATTTGTTAGTCCACTATTTGCTGATCCATTCGTGAATCTGTTTCCAAATTTTTTTTGCATGCTTACAGTTCCACCAAAGGTGGAGAAGGAACCAGGCACTCCCTACATTTCCAGCATTTGGGTCATACCCTTTGTATATTTTGCCAGCTTTGTGGGGTCAGATACCAACGAAATTGCACATCTTATAGTAATTCTCCCTCAAAATATAAACTGGTTGTACTTCATTCTTATCTCCAATTTTTTTTCCCATTGAGCCAATGGTATGTGTGTGAATGTCTTGTGCCCATCTAGACATTGCTACTTTAATATATTCTTCCTCCTCTCTTGGGTTAACAATATTATTAAAATTTAGCTATTTTCTGAGGCTTTTTCGAGAGAGTAGTAACTCATTGAACTCGGATTTATTGATATCAAAACCAGGATCTGCTTTGTCTAAACAAATTTTCTTTTTGCTGCCGATAGTAAACCAGCTTAAGTTCAGTTCTTCCTTAATGAGTGTTTCATGAGATTTCAGATTTACATGTTTGTTGCCTTATCTATTGTCAAGAGATGATAGTAATTACCCATGTTCTTGGTGAAATTTTTGGTTTGGGTGGAATACTTCGTTGGTGGAAGCCATAAAGGGATTTTCGCTAACAATCTAGATTTATATTTTTGCCATGTTATTGTTTTTTAATTTAATAATAAAGTAAAAAAAAAGAAAAGGAAAAAAAAAAGATTCTATTCAATAAACCATGGCAGTTAAAGTGGAACCATTGCAGTGGATTTTGGAAGAGAGAGATATAGCTATTTATTAAGTAGCTTAATAAATAGATTCAAGTAACTTAACAAAACAGATTCAAGGAAAGCTGCCTCCTATGCCCCAGTTTAGCCAATGCAAACTGAGACAACAGATATATATAATGTTCCTATTCAATTTCATATTATGAGAAAGCCCAATAACTCTTATTTCAACACTGCTAATGGGACAGTATTTACATTGTACCTAAGGACAGCAAGCAAGCATGCTGAGGGTGCAAGAAAAGGCCACCTGCCCTCTAAACCTGCCACCTTCCTTTGGCATCTGCCACATGAGGCACCACCTCAATCTGGCCCTGCCTTTCAAAATTGCTTCTGAAAGTCTCTTCATTTTGAAAATGGTTTGTCATGCAGAATGAAGAGAGGGGAGGATATTTAAAAAATCACACAAACATATATACTAGGCATCTTTGGGCTAGTTCCATTATTCCTCAAATCCTGGTTGTTACTTCACAGGTTCCAAATGCCACATGACGTTTTGCTCACTGCAGTCACCTCATATTTCTGCCATGGACTGTAGCACAATGTACCATCCAGCTTTCACACTATAGAGTTCCTAAAGCACAGAACATAAATCCTCGAAAACAATGACTTTCAATATGAGTCTACTTCACATTTCTGCATTAAAACTGGTTTGGAAATTCAGTCCATTTTGCAACCCAGTGTTCACTGTACTATGACACTGCATTTATTTTAAATTTGTCAAACACCAGCATAATCTGCCAGCAAAAAAATATGATATTCCAAAGGGACTGCAGAGTGGCTACAGAGCTGGGTTTCAGGATGCTGAAAATGAAAAGCAAATCTGAAACAAATGATTCAAATAATTTAATCTGCATTACCTTTAAAAAAAATCAAGGGTTTAAATAACACTCTTGGAGCCATGGTGGGAAATAAAATGGAGGAGGAAGTGAAGGGAAAAGAAAAGGGCAAATGAGATAAGAGGATGAACGGAACTATTCATTATATATATCAAAAGACTTTATCAGATTATTGACATGGGAATGGTGAGACCCTTCTCTTCCCCTTTCACCATAAAGCCCAAGTCTCCACTTAACCAATTTCCCATTTCCCATTTCCCATTTCAAACACAGAAACAATGGTTACTAGGCTTGCAATAAGTCAGTATCTTAAAAAAAGTTCCCATCATGTTTTAAGGTCCTGGGTCATTCCAAAGTAACTGAATACCTCAGGTCTTAGAATCAAAGAATCAAAGAGTTGGAAGAGAACACAAGGGCCATCCAGTCCAACCCATGCCATGGAGGAATAGTGCCTTAATCACAAGGGGCCAAGAAGGTAAAGATAAATAGGCTGTACAAGTGCAACTGTTCATATCTTTGCTTTTAAAAGTGAGGTGATTGCCTAAACAACGTCACTATCTTTTATAATTTGTGGGTTAGAAGATCCAACTAGTTGTGGTCCAAAAGTTCCATGTGTTAGTGGCTTATGGTTTTCATGCCATTGAGGTAACAAATTGATTCTGGGTTTTAATCCAGACTTCAAAGGTGCTAAAACACATCTGCCAAAATATGTAAAGCACCATATGTAGCTCCTTTAAAGTTTGATGAAATGCTAAGATGGACTTCTCCAACTATCACTGGTTCTATGACTGTCCGTTCCTCTTACAAAAAGTGTAGTAGTACTTTCCAGCACTTATGTTAGAACTATGATATGGAGAAGTATTACTAATCACTCCCCCCTGTGCCTCTTTGCCACTAAAGGAAAAAATTAAGTGTAAGGATTTGGTGAATCTTAGTGGATCTTGGGAGGAAACTGGAAAAACAATACAGCTAAAATACTGCCATTTCTTCATACTCCCTCCATGCCATCTTAAGAAAAAAACAAAAAACAAATTCTAACCATAGAAGTTCAGTGTTATATCTAATGTCATTTTTAGACCACAATGGCTATGTTTTTAATTTTTAAAAATTAGAAACTGACATTTGTGTAGACTCACAATCAATTAAGTCCCCTGCTCAATTAAATACCTAATTATCCAAATGCAAAAGGATCTTGTAGCACCTTTGAGACTAGCTGTGCAAAAAGTTGTAGCATTAGCTTTGTCTATTTCCTCTCCATACATCTGAAGTCAACAAAAGCTTATACTACAACTTCCTTCTATCAGTTGGTCTCAAAGGTGCTACAAGACTCCTTTTCATACTGACATTCTAGACTAACATGGCTATGTCTCTGAATAATTATGCAAATGTTTCAGCTTCTTAGGATTAGGTTGTACAATGAATGCTATTGGAAGACCCTTTAAAGGTTGGAGATAGAGAATTTTTTCACTCCTCCCAGGAAGGTATCATTAGAATCATTAGAAAGGCCCTGTTATTCATGCATTCATTTTCATCCAGTCTTCAAAAAATACGTTTAAGCAGGGATGACAGTGAGATAAAAGAAATTAGTGTGTACACCCTGGGAAACAATATCATATTCTCTAAACCTACAAATGGAGTTTAGCCTTAGGGTACCATCTAGGGTACAAAATTAAATGAAATCAATTGAATGTAAGCACTTTTACTGATGTGCTGAATTTCCATTGATTTCAAAAGAGCTTAAGTGCACTCAGTTATCTCTGAACCTGGCTTTAATGGTTTGTTCCAAGGCTTTCTGAAGTCTTTGAAATAAATCCCCCAAGAACTAGATGGAAAGTGTGTCAATGGAAGGAGGAAGACAGACCTACATTTTTGTATGTAATTATGAAAAAAAAAATTGAATTCTTTTCTTTTCTGGTTTAATAGGCATGTTTAATATTTTTCATGTGTTCAGAAAGTTCAGGGAACTGCACTAGATGCCATAGAATAGAGAAAAACACTCCTGCCAATCTTCCTGAAGACAAGGATGATAGTGGGACAGGTTGAATCTCTCCTCTGGCAGAAATTGGAAAGCTATTTTTAAAAAAGTAATTAGTTATAGTTCCAAAATTTGAGAAAATAGTTCACTATAATTAAGTATCAGTTTTCAAGAAATAACAGTTACGTTCCCATTTTCAATTTTTATTTTTCATCCTTGTTGTTCTTGTTGCATGCCTTCAAGTCATGTCCAACTTACAGCGATCCCAAGGTGACTCTATCATGGAGTTTTCTTGGCAAGATTTGTTCAGTGGGAGTATGCCTTTGCCTTCCTCTGAGGCTGAGAAAGTGTGACTTACCCAAGGTAAGTCAGTGGGTTTCAGTGGTCCCTAGAGTCCTAGTCTTAACAGTCAAGCCGTTACACCATGCTGGCTCTCTTTCTTTTTTCTTTCTTTCTTTTTTGTTTTTTGCACTTTCAGTTACCACCACCACAACAAAAATCTAACTATAGCAAGCCACACACCCCAATCTACTACACTGTCACCTCAATACCTACAATCCAGCACAATCCAGAACTTATAACCATGTGATATTACTCTTTCACTACTCAGTAAGGCCACATACCCTAAAAATTGGAAATGGAAAGAATATTCAAAGATATTCTAAAATGGTAAAAAATGAATGTTTGAAATGTTAGGAAGCCCTGATGAAAACAATCTTGGATGAGTGAGAATCTTCACAGTTGAGGCGTTAGTTTGCATTAAAAATGCAGGTTCACAATTTTTTGTACACCATGCAGGTAGCACCCGCCTTGTTTCTGCAGCCAGGTGAGGGGTGCCTGGGGAGAAGAAGGGTCACAGGGCAGCTGGTAGGGCAGTAGGAAGAGCTGGGAGGTGCCAGGGTGGGTGCCACCCACTCCATGGGGCATGGAGGATGGAAGACCACCCACAACCAGGTTGGCCAGGAGTTAGCAGCAGCAGCAGCAGAAGCTCTGCCAAGGATACCCCACACCCATCTCCTGGCAGCCATCCTTGCCCCTCTGCCCATCTGTGCCCTCCGGTGCCTGGCAAATTTTCCCTCAGGGCAGCAAGTATCTATCTGGCTGGCCTGGCACTGCCTGCTTGTCCTGGTCTTCCTCCTCCTCCTGCGGGCTCTTCCTGTGTCTGCAATTACAGTGCAGTTGTCCCCAGTGGTGACACATCTGCATCCACATACCATCATTGGAGACAATGGAACTTGAGCATCTACAGATTTTGGTATTCGGGGGGGGCAGGGGCAGAATGGATCCCCCATAGATATGGTGGGGCGACTGTATTTGCTGCTCTGTCTCAGACAAATAAATACATTGGACCAACCCTGCTACACATGTCAAGCTTCAGCATTCCTAGTTCTATAAACAGTGTTGACTGCTAGTTTCCAGGCCAGTGATCTGCTCCAGTTTTAAATTTTTTTAAACAACGGAGCATTCTAACAAATCTTGTGTATTATCTTAGGATCTCAACACTTCAAGGAGTATCTCTCCCTAAATACTCCTGCCTGAGATCTAAGGTCTGCTGGAGGGGCCTTCTTTTGTGTCTCGCCTGGGGGGACACTACATTGTGTGAGGATGTGGAAAAGGGCCTCCTCTGTTGAGGCATCCCAGTCATGGAAAGCCCTCCCCTTAGAGGCCCAAATGGTTTCAGTTACTATCTCAAGATTCTATCCAATTGGTACAGGTGCAGTCTTAACTTTTTAAAGTTTTTAAAATTTGTTAGATAGTTTAATATGTTTTAGACTTAATTATTTTTGACTGTTTTAATTTTACACTGTTTTAAATTGTTTAAATTAATGTCATTAATTTTGATTATTGGTGTTCACATTACTGATATTATTTTTCTTATTACTTATTTTTTTACATCTTCAGGTGTAGGGTAGGATATAAATATTCTAGCAAGTATGTATGTATGAATAAATAAATAAATAAATACTCACTCACTCACTCACTCTTTCGAAATGCATACTAAAACCAGGAGTAGATTAACCACCCCAATGGCCGAGAAGCCACCAGACGGTATTGTCTATAAAGTCCCATGAGACTTCATCTCTCTGTCATAACCTCTGGCTCTTCACACCTCAACCTGTTTCCTCAATAAAGTGTGTTTGGACTACACTCCTGCCTGTGGCCCCACAAGTCCTCTTTGGCCAGAAAATGTCATTTTAAAACATTTTTAAACAGATACAGGTGAATTCCACAGCCCTTTCCTGCCAAAATGCAGATATAGCAGTGGTGTCACCCTCCTTAGGGTGTCACCTGGTGCGGTTAGGTTGCCATAAGTCTGGACCTCCAAACCGGGACAAATGTAGGACAAAATTTTCAAATGTACGGCAAATTTTTAAAAAATGGAGGACACATGGAAAAATTTGATGGTTTTAAAAAAATGTTAATATAAATACATGTTTCTTAGGCATGATCAAAATGGAGGACATTTGGGCATTATTCCTAGACAGATGACAGAAATGGACTTTCCCTTTCTGGCCACTCCCCCTCCCCTCATTCCAAACAGCACATTTGGGCATTGAACATGGCTTTACTTAACATGGCAATCTCTTGCATATTTCAGAGGCTTATTCCATAACCAAACTCTTTGGGTTTCATACTGAATATGTCAAGGTGGTTTAACAAGAAGTAGGTTTGCCCTTGGATTCAACTGTTCTTCTCAGAAGTGTGTACTTGGTCAAGGGACTTTGGTTTTTTTCCACTGTGCATGAGTTTGTAAAAATGAGAGCAACTTACATTGGTCGTGCCTCAGAAGCTGGTTCATTTCATCATCATCACTATCTTCTTCCTCCTCCTCCTCTTCTTCCTCCTTGTCCTTCCTTCCTTCCTTCCTCCCTCCCTCCTTCCTCCCCCTTCCTTCCTCCCTCCTCCTCCTCCCTTCCTTCTTCCCTCCTTCCTCCCCTTTCCTCCTTCCTCCTTCTTTCCTCCCTCCTCCTCCTCCCTTCCTTCCTCCCTCCTCCTCCTCTGCCTCCCAGCCCAGGCCCAAGCGGAGGAGGAGGTGGGTGGCTGCCTTGGTGCACTTCCCCCGCCCGCGCACCAAGGCAGGAGGCAGGCAGCCACCTCCGCCTCAGCCTCCTCCTCTGCCTCCGCCTCCTGGGCCCAAGGAAGTGCCCAGCGCGGAGGCGCACCAGGCAGAGGTAGTGGTGGGTGGCTGCCTGCCAGTGCCTGCTGCCTTGGTGCACGCATGCACGCAGGGAGCGCCAAGCCAGGCAGGCACCTCTGCCTCCTCCTCCGCTTGGGCCTGGGCTGGGAGGCAGAGGAGGAGGAGGAAGGAAGGAGGAAGGAGGGAGAAAGGAAGGGAGGCTTGGAAAGGAGGAGGAGGAGGAGGAGAAGGAGGTGCGCCTCCTGCACACGCCCGCGCCACCTCCCCACCTCCTCGCCACCCTCCCCCCATGCACCACCTCCGCTTCCAAACGGAGGAGGAGGAGGAGGTGGGTGGCGCGGCTGCGCAGGGAGGCAGGGGAAGGTGGGTTGGCGCCGCATGGGCCCCAAACGGGGGGCTGGGGGCCAAACTGGACCGGGACCCCGAGGGGCCCCCCAAAAGTGGGTTTGTCACGGGGGCCGCCAGGTTATGGCATCCCTAGGTGCAGTCCATATCCCCTGCACCCCCCTAGTGATGCCACTGGGTAAGTGGGAAGGTAAATAGACAAACAGGCTTCATGCATGGCACCTGTCTCCATCTTCCCCCAATTTCCCCTCAACACAGAAAGGTATTTGCACTTCATCTTTTCTTAGCAACAAAATAATTGTTGTAGAAAAATACTACACCAGCACAAATGGAAGACAACTTGGAAAATGGATACTCATTATAGATTATATATCCCCCTGTTTTTTTGTACAATAAACTATCTATCAGAAAAACCAATTGGTGTTGCTATCATCATTATTATGTGAAAGACACTCGTCTGGCATAGTTTCATAAGAGGATTAAAGCCTAACACTGCAGTGTAGGTAGGAGTCTCTTCCTGTCTTTCTAAGATGCCTTCCATTATAGTTTGAGACATGGCTGCTCCCGGCCATACCTTTCCTGCTCATTAGTGTTTTTAAACACTGCCTGGTCATTCTGAGAAGCAATTCTTCATGGAAATAGCAAGCTTTGTGTTGCACATTAGAAGAATGAATCCAAGCCATACAGAGCAAGGCACATTCAACTGCATTAATAATCTTTCTTTAAATCTCCATTTCTAAACTTCACAGCCATCCAATAAAATACAGGAATATGAAACCCAAGCATGTGATTGAACACAATTCCCTTCTCCAAGGTCAGACATATTAAGTGTCAGTCTCAAGTTCCTTCTTTAAACTGAATTCTGATATTTATCTTTAATTGAAAATACTGAATGCCCATTTAACAAATGAAACCTCCAAATTCTAGTCCTGAATGTTCACTTCTGGTTACAATGTCAGCAAAGATGTTAAGAAATATCACAAAGTTGTGATTAATGAGATATCTGTTGGAACTATGCTTAAGAAGCATCTGCGGGAAGCCACACTGATATATTAAACCATTCATTTGGAGGATTTTCTTCTTTACTTGGAACAATCAACCAGGAATCAAATGTGACCCTACGGTGTTTCACGTAAGCATATTTAAGTCCCATTGAATCCACTGGGAGCTAAAGTATTTTCTACCTTATTCTCTCTGGCTGATTTAAAGAAGTCCAACTTGGACTTGGATACAACTCAAGAGAGTAGATTGTTTTTGGTTAAAAAAAAGACAGTGTCATTACAGTGTTGGACCAGGCCTTGAAAAATCTATGAAATTCAGTGAGTGACCTTTAATCACTCAGATTGTCTCAGCCTGATTTACTTCACAGGTTTGTTATTACACTAAAGAGTGGGGAGGAACTTTGAGGTACTATGTAGGTCACCATGAACTCACTGAAGGAAAAAACAAATAAATACAATATAGGTTCATTTGTGAAGCTAACAGTGAAGCCGGAAGCAAGTCACTACTCTCTGTCTGATTAAGGGTTAGGAACCTATGACACAAAAGATATTTCTGGACTACATATCTCATCATCCATGTTCACTGATCAATCTGGCTAGTGGTTGGAGTATTAAAAAAAAAAAACATTTGTAGGCCTATAGAGTCCCCAGTGCTGGTTTAATCTATCTCATGGTGTAGGTGTGAAGTGAAAACGACCTGTTAAATTCAGCAGATATGTCAGGGTTACCAGTGTGAGAAATCAGAAGACTGCATACAGATATACATTGCATGTTGGTGCATGAACAGAAGAATGGAAAGCATGGTAGGACAGGAACATGCAATCACAATTTGTTCCAGAGCCTGTATGTTTGAATTTATAGGAGACAGCTATAAGCTCAGAAGAAAACTCATTTCATAACCCAATTCCATAGTTTAAAAAAAAATCTGAACTCAAAGGGTACATCTGTATTCATTCTAATTCTTTTTATCATTGAATCTCCCTTTTCACTTTTTTCAGCTGAAGATATTGAAAACTGCTAGTGCTTGACTTGACAGGCTCTAGATTTGTACATATCTAAGCTTGAGGGCAGCACTTTCTCAGCTCTGGAATTTACTCCCTAGGCTTCAAGTTTATTAAACTTCAGGCCATGTCTCCTTTCAATATTGTATGTTTTAAGACAGGCTGTTTCTAAAATGTTTCTAAATTGTTCTTGGCACTGAGGTTGCTTTGTTTGCTAATATGAGCAGCTGGCTAATGTTGGAGTGTGAGAGGTTTAAATTTTGTAAACAGGATAAGAATTTGAAAAATGTTAATTTATTTGCCTGTAAAAGACTGCAACCATCACCTCTTTATAGTGCTGTGATGCAAATAATGGAGTGACCCATGACTCCCATTGGTGCTCCCATGTGCTCATAAAGTACTGCATGGCAGTAGCACCCAGATGCCCAGGAGGGACAACACAGCTGTGTCTGTCCCATGAGAACAAAGAGAATGTATCTGTGTTGGGGGCAACCTTACTAACACATCTGACTCCCTTTCTGAGCATCCTCAACCACCAAGCCCCTTGATCTAAGCTTGACCTAGATCCAAGGCTGTATCTACATTGCAGAATTAATGCAGTTTGACAATGCTATGGAATTCTGGGATTTGTAGTTTGTAAGATATTTAGTCTTCTCTCTCAGAGAGCTCTGGTGCCATAACACATTACAAATCCCAGGATTCCAAACGATCGAGCCATGGCGGTTAAAATAATGTCAAACAGCATTGATTCCATAGCGTGGCAGCAGCCCAAGAAAGAAAAAGATGCAGCATTTCTTACAAACACTACTTACCTGTCAGAGGAGGAGAAGGAAGCAACAGTGGTGAAGGCTCCCCTCCAAAGAGGAGGAGGAGGCAGCAGTGGCAGAGTGCTTGAAGCTTCCACTTTTGAAAAGGGAGGAGGAGGAGGAGGAGGCAGTGTTGGCAGCTACAGCTGCATAAAGATCTCCAGATCTCTGGAGATGTGTAGCTACGATGGCAGCAATAGCTATATAGAAGCAACTACTTCCTAAAAACCTCAGAACCAGGCTCTACAGGAACCTTGCCTGAGGTAATCACCTGTGCTGCAAAACAGGTCATTTTCTACATTCCTTTCCTACAAAGGATTTCTCAGAATCATGCACTGGGGATATTCTCAGCTTTGGAAAGCTGTGCAGAGCATCGACAGCTCTTCAGAACAAAATGGACCTTGACAATTTGCCAACCTTGTCTCACTTAAGCTTGTGATAGTGCCAGCTCTGCTTAGTAAGTTCATTATTTTAAGCAAAAGGGATCTTGTGACAAATATATAATCTTTTTTCATCAGATGAATGTTCTATTTCAAGATTCAGAATAGGTTGTAAAATGAAATAGTATGTACTTATCATGTGCATTATGGACACAGTGATATGCAAAGCTTTTATCAGCGCAATTTTCTTTTCACATCTTGGAGAAATTACTTGTTTGAATAATAACTAATGGAATCCCATAGCCAGCAGGGGTTTACATTCCAGAAGTGGGAGGGCCAGGGTCAAGATAGGTCAGAGCTGTGTAAAGCTTTTTTCTTTTAGTTTTTCTCTTTTTTTTGTTTCTTCTATTCTTTCTTCCCTTCCCCTAGATTCTTCCTTCCATAATCTTCTGGCCAGTTTGGTGAGCAAGGGGAGCAGTGGTTCAAACAGTAATTTTTCTAACACCTGCCATTTTCCTAACTGAAATCACAATCCCTCAGAGAAAGCTGTTCTTAGCCCCAAAAGGAAAAAAAATACAGACTTTCCCCATTCTTAGCACATAACTGTAACTTTTGGGAGGGTCCAGATAAGGAGGAAGGAAAGGTTAAAAAACACCTTCCCCCAAACACTGTTGCCTCACCAGATTGTAACACCCTGAAAGCTGTATTATATTTTGTTTTGTAGCTTCATGATTTTGGCACAGGTTTCCTGTGTAATATTACCATATATATTTGTCTATAAGTCTAAAACTTTATGCTCAAAAATTGACCTCCAAATAATAGGTCAATTTATTTATGGATTACTATGGTAATGTGTTAGCAGATCCTTCAGATTTCCCCATGCAGTCAGCAGAGCAGTTTATTTCTCTCTTGCACCAAGCAGAAAGAGTCCTGAGCGATTAATTGATATTGCTGTTTGTTTAAGAGTCCATCTCCCACCTGCACATCTGGCTGAAACAATTAAGCAAAAAGCCTCAGTGAGAGTCTCTCTTGCCATATGCACACATACACACACTGCAGAAGCGTCCAAGTTTTACTCTCAAACTATCCATGGGTCATGGCAAAATCCATAATTTTGGCCCCAAAACGTCACCTTGACTTATACGTGAGGTCAACTTAACAGTTGAATATATACAATAACTTTGATCCCTCTGAGGCCAGAATCCTTTGTTGCTGGCTGTCCAGGTCCAGCCACTACAAGACATAGCAGTCTCCAAACCTTGGCTGGAACACCTTTGTATTATAACAGCACAATACTTATACAAGTCAGCTCAGACCTAAATCACATCCAATTCAATGAGAATTGTTCCCATAAGTGGAAACCAATTGTAGGGTTAAAACTAGCATGGAACATTGCAACTGGACTTTTGGAGCAAACTTACAGACATAACAGTATTCATTAAGGTATCAGTGAAAGTTTGCAGGAGAACAAGTTACATTGCTATTTTTTTTCTATTTCTATTTTTAATTAAAATTACAGAATCTTTCTTGATACCAATTGTGCCCATTTGTCCCTTTAACAGACCTGAATAGTTTGGCCTTTAATTGAAACATTTTAAATTCAAGTGATGTGTTCTTCAACAGAGCATATTGCAGGAAGAGTAAGATAATGCTTACATTATTCTTTAAATCAAACATACTGGGTGGGGCGGGGAGAGAGGCTTCCCCCTCTAGAAAAAGCCTAAATATTTTGGGTAGCAGGCCAAACACATGTCTTTTAGTGCTCTGATGAAGAGGAGGGAAGATGATAGCCACGTGCTCTCATGTTCCTTTCTTGATCCTTTATTTTTAGCTTTCCTTGAGTCAACTTCAACTCATGGCAACCGAATGGATGAGACATCTCAAAGACCTCCTGTCCTCCACTGCTCTGCTCAAATCCTGCAGGCTCAGGTTTGTGGCCTCCCTGATTGAGTCTACACATTTGGCGTGTGGTCTTCCTCTCTTTTCTGCTTCCCCCTACCTCATTCTTTCTCATGATGTGACCAAAGTACAACAGTGTCAATTTAGTAATCCTGATTTCAGGCAGAGTTCGGGCTTGATCTGTTCTGGGACCTATTTGTTCATCTTCTTGGCCATCTACAGTATCCTCAGCACTCTTCTCCAGCACCACATCTTACATGAGCTGATTTTCTTTTTATCAGCTTTCTTCACTGTCCAACAATTACGTCCATACATTGTGATGAGGAATACAAAGGTTTGGATTGTCCTCACTTTAGTGTTTGGAGTTTACCTTTACACTTCAGGATCTTGTCTAGTTCTTTCATAGCTGCCCTTCCAATTCCTAGTCTTCTGATTTCTTTACTGCTGTCTCTATTCTGGTCAATATATGATCCAAGGTATGAGAACTCTTTGACTATTTCAGTTTTCTCGTTGTCTAGGATGAATTCTTAAAGATCTTTTGTGGTCATCATTTTTGTTTTCTTAATGTTTAGCATTAAGCTTTCTTTGGCACTTTCCTCCTTAATCTTCTTCAGTAATTGCTCTAGGTCGTTGTTGGCTTCTGCTAGTAGTATTGTGTCATCTGCTTATCTTAGGTGGTTAATGTTTATTCCCCTGATTTAAACTCATCCTGCTTTTGAATCTAAGTTTGCTGTGTGTACAATATTTTCTGCATACAGTTTGAATAGAGAGGGTGATAGTATGCAGCCTTGCCAGACCCCTTTGCCAATTGGGAACCATTCTGTTTCTCCATAGTCTGTTAATTCTTTAACCCCTCTTTTTTCCTGCGGTTGTAAGGAATAAGACTTCTAGCATGCTGCATAGTAGGCAAAAGAGAAAATAAGTTTGGAAAAGGAAATGGTGGAGAAAAGCTGATGCAATGGGCCCCAAATCTGAACTGAATTAAGAATAAAATATTTTCTGTTACCTCGTCTGTAGGCATTTTCTTCCTGTGAAAGCTCATGTTTCAATAAGGTGATGAAAATTCTAAGAGGTCTTGTTGCCTTCAAGTTCCCATTAAGTCATTTTCCTTTCATACAGAGTCACAGCAAAATAGCCAATTAACTGAACTTCTGGCCTGGATGTTTTACTGATTTTATGCAGCAAGCAGACATATACCTCAATTTTTATTTTTTAAATATATTTTTGGTTTTAAAAAGCCACTCAGATGGAAATGACATTGCGGTCAATGTTCCTCTAGGGCTGATTAAAGAATGATGAATTATTTATGCACATGACAGTTTACGTGATAGGAAGTTGTGGGAAAACTGAGGAGGAATTGTGTGTTTTAGAAATTCCCTGTTTGGGCTGGTTTACATTTGGTGATAGCTTTTATGAAACTCATTTACAATTTATAAGGGCCCTTATCTGACAATACTTTTCATTCATCTGCCTTAAGCAATAACCCAGTGTTTGTAAAAATACTTTACAAGAGACTCAAAGTGCTGAGTATGATTACATAAATGCACACTCACAGAGATACACCAGCTTTACTAGTGAAAAGCCAACAGTCCCACTGAGTTATGAAATACAATCTCTTCACACTTTTAGTTTTTATGTAAACTGTTTTTATTCAGGCAGTTATCTCTGATGACGTTACTTTTTGCATTGCTTTACTTTTGCTATTATTGTTGTGCCTGCTTTTTTTAAATTAATTTTCTCATTGTATGTGATTTAAGGTACATTTTGAAATAGGACAGCATATATAGGAGAGAAAGGTAGGCAGGCAGAGAGACAAAAAGCATTTTACTTCCAGGGGAAACTATCAAATGACTAGAGTAAGATACAATAACCATATTGTCACTGATTAAAGAAAAGGCAGATTACAAACAATACCCCTCTGAAAACCAAAAGTTTTCTAAGGATTCCATATGTCATCTGAAACACAACAGTTTAGCTCTACTCATTTTTCTGTTGCAAGGGCAGTGTACTAAAAAGGCTCTGTTGCGTTGTTTAAAAGCCAGTAGCAGAAACCAGAGTCTGGGATACTTTCCTTCTCACCATGGTTAGCCTTTTCTTCCACTTGATGTTATTGAGAGAGAAACACTGTCCCCTTGAAACTTTTACTTAGTGCTACATTTCTTTAGAAGCCAGTTTGGTGAGTATGGCTTCATTGGGTATTAGGGATGCAGTAAGATATAAGAAGTAAACTGTCAGGTTTGGAGAAGTCTTCACAAAGAGGCCATGAATATAGTTTCAAAGTTTTTTCATTATTTTATGTAAGTTACATTGCGAGGTTGCCTTAAAAAGCAGTATAAAAATATCTAAAATAAATAAAATCTCTTCTGTAAAAACAAGAATTTTGTCCTCCTTCACATCTTAACATTTTTTTTTCTTTTTCTAAAAAACTGTTGTTGCCCATATTACCAACTGAAGATCAGGGAGATAAAGGACTTCATCAATGAAATGTTTGCTGCTTTTGCAGGCATATGACACATGCCCAATTACAGGAAATTAAAGTCCACATCTAAATGCAATAAAATTGGAAAGTAAAAGTTCTCAGTTCAGAGCTTTACTGAAGGGAGGTCCTCTCCTGCTGCAATAGCATTGTTTGTTAAAATGCAGTTCAACTGCAATTGCTCACTTTCCTTGCACATATGATAAGCTTCAGGATTTTATCCCGACTCCTTTTCCTAGTTTGGCACACAGAGAAATCAGTGTTACCTTCAAAAAGGCCCTCTTCCCCCCTATTTGATCCCTGTGGGGGCTCCCTCCCAATCTAAACTAATTGCTGGTGGTTGAAAGTTTTGTCTGGTCTATCCTTGTGCAACAATTATTATGTGTGAAGGAAGACATAGCAAGAAAGAGGTAGGGTATTAATGCTTTATTAAACTAGAAGACTGGTTTGGCTTTTTCTGCTTGTGTTTTCAGCTATATGTGACAGTGGAGATTTTCACATGAGGATGGGATAGGGAAGGAATCTCTCCCCTGTCCTTATCCTGTCCTTAACTCGTCCATGACTGTGATGGCACAAAAGGCTTTCAAATCGTAGCACCGATGCTGTCATTAACCTATCATTAAAGCAACATTGCATTAACATAAATTCCCATTAATGCAAAATGCTTCCAAACGTTGCTTTCATGACAGGTTAATGGTGGGATTATGATGGGATCTGCACAACTTCATCTGAAAGCCTCTTGCGAGATCGTCATCATGTGCGCTTCCCGGATGCAATAAGCGCAAATCCCATTTGAAAGCCCTTCCTGTGATTGCATGGGAAGGACAGGAAAAGGTTGGGACATCCCTCATCTGATAATCTCCAGTGTGTGTATGAATAAAAGAGAGAGAATAAGGGTACCGTTAGCACACCATAGCATTGCAGAGAAAGAAAAGGGCTCAAAAATCAGGTAGAGTGATGTTAGTGGCTTCTCTGTCTCTCCTGATCACTACATTTCCTCCACCCAAAGCACACCCACTGACCACCCAAAAGTAGTATAAAACCGCAATTGCTCTTTTGTCTAGTGAATCATAGCACTACAGAAGTGGGAAAGGAGGTTATTAATAGGGTTTTTCCCCCCTGTCAATAAAAAGAAATACAGTACTTTTAAAATGGCCTCCCACAGGATAACAATAGAAAAGGGACGATGCCATGTAATAAGGTGCTATTATCTTGAGGCAAATGTGAGTTACCTGCCTCATGCATTAAGATTCTCAACTAACCATTCTGTGAGAATGTATTTAGAATTTCACTTTGTTCAAGGTGAAATAAGCTAAAGAATGCTGAAGTTAACAACAATACAATACACTTGAGTCTCACTTTAGAACCTTAGAGCCATTAGCACAACAATAAACTTGGACACAAAGGCAAACTTAGAAAAGAGAGTGTCCTTGTTGTCAAACACCCTGAATGATTTTAATGTAAATCATTTTCAAGTGTACAAGTCATTTCCAAATGTGAACATAAAAAATCATCATGCAGAAGTTTTCCAGAAGAGATGCAGGTGTGCAATTATTTTACAGCTTTACAATTGTTGTACAGTTGTTATCAATTCACAAAATCAGAGGAGAGCATATGACCTTATGAAGTGGCATGTAAATCACAAATATATCTCTAGAGACAAAATGGAAATACGTTTAAACTTCCCACAGCATGATTATTTTGTGGGACACAAAGAAGAAGCATACTCAGCCTAGAAATAAATATTTCATATAAACTTCTCTCTCCTTCACCACCCTACAGGTATATCTGTTGGGAACATAGGAAAGGACCTTCTCAATGGTTACTCCCAGGATCTGGAACTCCCTTCCTGAAAAGGCTAGACTGGGATCCTCCTTGCTATCTTTCCACAGGCAGGTTATGACATATTTTTTTTAATTCTGGCAGGCACTTGAAGTGTGACAGCTCAAGGGAACTGACCATTATCGAACTTTGCTATACTGTCGATCTGTATTTTATTTGTTGTTTTTAACAACTATATTTTAACTGATTGTAATTTTAAAGATATTTTAATGATATTTTTAACTTTTGTACAGTGGGCCCTTCCCTTACGCAGGGGATCCATTCTGGACACACACACATGGCAAAAATGTGTATGCTTGAGCCCCGTTGAAAACAATGGGACTCATGCATGTGGCACGGCATGCACACCATGCCATTCTTTTTATTACAGTGCGGCTTCAGCATAAGCTGAAAGCTGCGTATGGCGCAGGCACACTGTATTTGGTATCTTACTCAAGGTAAGCCATCTTGCGTCTTAGAACAGGAAAAGGGCAGGGTATAAGTAGTAGTAGTCGTTGTAGTATTAATAATAATAGTAATAATAATACTACCACCTTCTCTTTTCTTCCACATAATCACATTTGACATTATTAAAAAATCTGATGTTCAAACCTAATTCTTTCCAGGGCTTTAAGATCTTTGCACAGCTGGTATTTTGTATGCCATGCACTGTGGTATGCTTACTTTCTATGTCACTCATTAATTAATGATTTTAATTTCTGCAGTTCTGGAACTCGCTGATTAGCTCACATCACATCATGAAAGGGCAACAGGAACAGCTAAATGAATCAATTCAACTCATATCTCAGATCTGCATTTGACTTTGGCTGTTTAGCAGAGCACTTTTCTCCAGATTCAAATTGCCGACTGAGAGCCAGCATGGTGTAGTGGTTTGAGCGTTGGACTACAACTCTGGTGACCAGGGTTTGAATTCCCATGGAAACTCACTGGGTGACCTAGGGCAAGTCATGCTTTCTCAGCCTCAGAGGCAAAGCCCCTCTGAACAAATCTTGCCAAGAAAACCCCAAGTCAAAAAGTCATGCAAGGACAACAAATCAAGGACAAAGGTTGCATAAATCCCCATAGATACCTCAAAGTAATTTAGATAGTCCCCACAGTGAGTGTCACAGAAATGAGAAAGAAGGAAATCCTTATATTGTGGCAGAAGATGAGGATCAGGGAAAGACTGTAGTGAGCGCCATGGAAGTCTTCAGTTGGTGAGTTAAAGAGTAGAAACCACAGTGGTGGGATTACCCAAGAGGAATCCTCACAATTGGTGGCAGAGTGATGGAATATAAACTGAAATTTGGTTGCAGCATGGTGGGATAAAAAGGGTGAAACCCCCACATATGGTGGCAGAGGTGGGTTTAGGGAGAGGCATGGTCAAGGAATAACATGATGAAAGGAAAATAAATGCTTATAAAAGTTTAAAAAGTGAGAATCTGAAGAAATGTTATGCTTTTAAATGGACAGCATAACTGGGTCAGGAATTCTGCAAGATTAAACTCTGAGTGCCATTTTCTATTCTAGTTTTAATGTGAACACCAGAAAAGCAAAAATTCTTGTATCCTTTTCACAAGTTCCACTTGCAATGAATATCATGAAGTGCAAAACCATGTAGAAGTCAAGATCAAAGCAATCAACTGAACTGTTGAGCATGCCAAGTTGGGCACACTTTTGAGTATGGACCAAGGCCTTTTGTATCAGTTTTGATATTGTCCGCAGAGTAAGTGGAGGCAGCATATCTCTGAAAAGCAGATACTGGGGGGAAATGACAGGGAAGGGTTACTATTCATGGGCTTGCAAGAGAATCAAGTTATACTTGATGAATAAAGGGTGCTGGATTAAATGGAGCTTGTTTTGGTCTATCAGATCTCTTTCTTACACAGAAAATGTCTTACCTCATTTGGGTCTTGCTGATCTCTCAAAGCAATCATATTCTTAATGGTGTCTATAAAAAATCCATTCACCTCAGCTCGCTTCTTATCTGGTAAAATCCGTAGCAGGGGGATCATGATGAATGGAAATGCAACTTTTAAGAGAGGTTCAAAAAAGGAACATAAGCAATGAATGCAACTATAATCAACCCTTCACTTTATGTTTTTTCTCCTCTGTTCTGACACACACATACACACCATATCCCATGACTATATTAACACTTCCCAGCACTTGGCAAGGTTACTATGCCATCCAAATTCCCCCAGCCAGCATGGTCAGTGGTGAGGGATTCTGAAGGTATTGTTCAAAATGTTACATCTCTACAACATAAGAGCAGAGACCTCTAAACACGTCTGAGGAAGTAGATTTAAGTCTACAAAAGCTCATGCTGCCAACTTCTTTCTTTTAGTTAGTGTCAAAGGTGCTACCAGATCTCTCTACATACTGATTCTACAGACTAGCATGACTTTATCTTTGCATTCTCTTATGTTCTTGCTTCTGTTGATAGGACTTCACAGTCTTTCTAAACCAGATTATTGAGGTAAGCATGCACTTTTTTGTAAGATGTCCTCTGAAAGTCTAGTCTGCTTTACAACATTGTCTGGAAGGAAAAAGAATTCAAAGTGATTTAATGATTCTACAGTACAGCCGCATAGGCTGAAAGGAATACAGTTAATTCATTATGTGTCTTGTTGGGATGGAGAAAACTCTACAAGCCAAGAGATACGACAGGTCTGAAAATGCGATTGGGAGTTTACATTAATTTCACTTCTGTCACCCTGTCTTGCTTTAGAAACTACATTGCCTCATTTAATACTTTATTTATGTCCAGACCTACTGCTCCAAAGGGACTTAACTGCACTTTTACTGCATCAAACTGTATTTACAGAGTTCTAAGACATGACTTTACTCTCATGACTGCAGGAAGGTTTTGTGTAAATGTAGCCTTTAACCAAGTGAACCATGAAGTAGAAGGTCACTCAAGGTTTTTTCACAGTAAGAATTTTTTCCCTGAAATGCTTTTCCTTTGCACCTATTATACTGCTGTGTAATATTCATAAATAATTAGTTTGTGTTCAATGCCCAGATTTGAGCCTTGATCAATGATTCCTGTTGTAAAGTGATTGCTATCTGATATTAAAATAGAGAGAACAATAAAAGAAAGTACAAAGAATTTAATTTCTGAAAACTCTTTATGAAAGTATATCAGATATATGGCTTATAGCATTTTAATGTGCTTATAATGGTAATGCTTTTACCTAATATTACTAATATTTTATCTCTTTCTATGACTTCTGAAAAGAGATAAAATAATAATATTAAGTAGAAGCTTTAGGTAGAGCCAGAGTGGTATAACGGTTTGACCATTGGACTAGGACTCTGGAGATCAGGGTTCAATTTGCCACTGGGACCTGGAAATCCACAGGGTAACCTTGGATGAGTCACACACTCTCAGCTTCAGGAAATCCCATAATAGGTTTGCCTTAGGTTGCCATAAGTCAGAAACAACTTGAAGAAACATAACAGCAGCAACAACAACATGACTTCTAAACTTTTTTTGGTATGTACTGTATAGCCATATTTGGTATATTCATATTTGAGCTTTATAAAATGATCATTAGAATTTTAACTTTGGACACATGAATTCTTAAACTCTACTCACATGAACCTCTCCTTCCAGTAACTTTTACCAAAATCTTGAAATGTTCTACATATCAGAATGGGGGGGGGGGATGCAAATATCCAAACCAAATACAAATAAGGTCTAGCCTACAAGTATTTGACATAATTTCAAGATTTTGATAAGCCGGGAAGAGATTTCATGTGATGGGACCAAGGTTAAGTGAAAGCATGGAGATGTTACTTGTGTGGAAAACAACTTCCCAGTCTGGAAGCTGGAGGGATCCTGGGAATGGTAATTAAAACAAGTCAAATTTCCAAGCTCCAGGTACAGCAGGTACCCAAGGAATGTTCAAAAGCAAGATAAAGTAACTGGGGAGTTGTTCATCTCAGTCTTGCAAACAATCTCATTTCCTCTGTCGTAAGCATCCAGTAACTTGCCTTCACACTAGAAAGGAAGCCCATTCACACTATACAATTATACTGATATTATTCCACTTTAACTTCTATGGTTCCAGCCTATCATTTGTAATTTGCACTGGAGAGTGCTAAGAATTCTCAATGCAGCATACCTTTCCTGACAGAGAATGAGACTTGGACTACCAGTCCCAAAATTCATTATAGAAAACTGATTTGATGTACCATATATACTCGTGCATAAGCCAACCTCAAGGGCAGTTTTGGGTGCCAAAATTTTGGATTTTGATAGGACCCGTGGATAAGTCGAGGGTCAAACACTGGGGCATGTTACAAAAGATCTAAAGGGAGAAACAAAGCACCACTTCCCCCGCTCCTTCTCCCTCTCTGGACCTCTCCCAAGGGTCACAGACTTGGCATGGAAAATGGGGAAACAAATCTCGGCACACACACTCCCTCCCTCCCTTTACCTCCATGATTTCCAAGGCTCATGGCTTGCAAAACAGGGTACAAACCTCTCTCTCTCTCTCTTCACATTACCCCCAGGATTTCCAAGGCTCATGGCTTGCAAAATGGGGTACAAGTCTTGGCATACTCTCTCTCTCTCTCCCTTGCCTCACCAGCTGTTGGTTAGTTCAGGCTACAAAGGAAGGCTGAGGGATAATACACACAGAGAGAGACAGAAGAGCAGTGCAGGGACTCAAACAGGGAGGCAAATTCTTTCTCTCTCTCTCACCCTTGTCTCAGAAGCTGTTTGTTAGCTCTGGGTATGAAGGAAGGCTGAGGGATAAGACATACACACACAGAGAGAGGACAGTATGCGGGGACTCAAACAGGGACCTTTTTAATGATCCCTGGCTATGAAGGAAGGATGGGCACTTCTTTTAGGAACTTTATAAGCAGTATTAGCTTATTGCTCCGTATATAAGTCAATCCATGATTTTGGAGTCCATTTTGGGGCATAAATTTCTCAACTTATAGTTGAGTATATACGATATATCATTTCCATTCCACTGTGGTCTGAAGAGCACATACCCTCTTTGCCTTCACCTTTTTCTGTCTGCAGTCAGACTAAGCCCTTCCCAGGGCACAGTTGCTGCTGCTCTTGTTCTGTTCTTTCATCATTTCCATCCCTAAGACGAACCTATTGTGGGGTTTTCTTGGCAAGATTTGTTTAGAGGGAGTTTGCCTTTGTCTTCTTTGAGGTTGAGAAAGTGTAACATGCCTAAGGTCATCCAGTGGATTTCTATGAATGAGCGGGCAAAGTTACTGGCTGTTCAGAGTAGGAAACAAGAGACTCTATAGCAGCAGAGGGCACTCTGAGAACACTTATTGCAAATGTTCCAACCAAACGTTCCCTAAAACCTTGTCTCTTTGAGAATGTTAATGTATTTATTTGATTTATCTCTTGCCTTTCTCCCAAACTAGAACTTCAGACAAATTGTAGCAGCTGCTCCTGCTGCTGCATGCCTTCAAGCCATTGCCAACTTATGGAAAGTGAACCCAAGGTAAACCTATCACAGGGTTTTCTTGGCAAGATTTGTTCAGAGGAGGTTTGCCATTGCCTTTCTCTGAGGATGAGACAGTGTGACTTGCCCAAGGTTACCCAGTGGGATTTCTACGATCAAGCAAGGATTCAAACACTGGTCTCCAGAGTTATAGTCCAGTGCGCAAACCACTACACCATAATGGCTCTCTCCAGACAAGTTACAAGCAGGGACGTAGCCAGGATTTTAGGAAGGGGGGGGTCCAGACTAAGTGCCACTATTATAATGGGACTTGGGTGCAGTGGTGCAGTGGCATAAACCATTCATTATATCTAATGGAAGGGGGAATCTAGACCCCACAGACACACACACCCTGGCTACGTCCCCGTTACAAGAAGTTAAAAAAAAAGTTGCAATGAGATTAAAGAATAGGTACTGTAAAAGTACAGTGTGCTGTAATATTAAACACAAGTAAATAAATTATGGATGGAGTTGTACCATCCTGAAGGAGCGGGTATTTAACTTGGGAATGGTTCTAGATTCATCCTTGTCACTGGAGGCCCAAGTGGCCTCTGTGGCATGGAGGGCCTGGTGCCAGTGTCAGTGTCATGCTATGATTTTTTCTTGGACAGAGATAAATAATAATAATAAATAAATCGTTTATTTATAGCCCGCCTTTCCTTGAGATCAAGGCAGGTTACAACATCTTAATAACAACTAACAATAAGTATAAACATCAATGTACAGCAATTCAACATTAAAAACAAGAGTTAAAAACACAAATTAAAAATAATCTAGCTAAAGTAGTCCATGCACCATTAACCTCCCAGTTAGACTACTGTAATGTCCTCTATGTGGGGTGCTGTTGAAGAAGACTTGGAAGCTGCAGCTAGCACAAAATGCAGCCGTTCAACTGCTGGCTGGAATACCACATAGACAGCATATCATGTCAGTC
>NC_056526.1:26806330-26836093 GCF_019175285.1 Sceloporus undulatus | reverse complement strand
TTAAAAGAATTGCACTGATTGCCAATATGTTTTCATTCTGAATTCAAGGTGATTGTGATGATATTTAAAGTTCTAAACAGAGTGGAATCTCAGTATTGAAGAAACACCTCTCCTTATATGCCCAAGAATTATGATCTGTTGGATTGGTCTTCCTCTATGTCCTACTAGTAAGGTCAATACACTATGTTTGGACATGAGAGATGGCCTTCTCAGTCATGCTACTCCAAATTGTGGAATTCCCTCCCCCTTGAGGGCTGACTAGTACCAACTCAGGTAATTTAGGTGTCATGTTAAAACATGGCTGTTCATCTAAGACTTTGGGCCTTATTAACTCATTCCAAATACACTGGTATTGTACATAGTTTTTAAAACCTTTAAAATCTGTTTTTAACTTATTACTGAAGTTTAATATTCCTTTTCAGTTAATGTAATCATTTTCTTGTTTTAAACTGTATAATATGTCTTAATGCTTTTTGTAAGCCACCCTGAGATCTTTGCACATAATAATAATAAACACATGAGTTTGTTGGACTGGTTCACAGTTCCATTCCAAAAACATCAGCTGGAAACACCTTTCAATGTGGAATATATCATTACTTAAAGAGCCATATATACTCAACAATGTGATGATATACTTACTGGTAAGGATTAAGAGAGGTCTAGACAATAGAGGTTCAAAGAATATTCTTGCGTTCTTAACAAAAGCATCATTTGGGTTCTTGTAGGAGTCCACTTGGGTACCAAAAGCCACACTAGCAACAACATCCAGAGTAAAGCAGCCATAATTCCTACATCAAATTAAAGAATGTTGATATTAGCTTCCACTTTTAAACACTATACATTTCTGTTTTGGCACAATATCTTTTCAGAAGTCTGAGTTAGATTATTTAAGTTAGTTTTGAGTTTTTATTTGCATCAAATCCTTAAAAACCCCTTTCATCATGTCAGGCAATATTAATTACAAAATATAAAATTATACACAGTTTCCTTTGAAAATGATTCTGAACAAGGTTCATAGTTTCTGTTTTATCAGTAGCAAAGGCCCTTGTACTTTTGAATTACAAAATGCAAAACAATGCAATGAATGGTTCTAAAGACAGTTAACTTTCTGTAATTTGCACCCTAGCTTTCAAACATATTCTTGAGTTGGTTCTCATAAAGGTGTTCCATCAGTTGATACTTACATATGATAACCACATTGTTGAATGGGCTCTCATATATAATATCAGATATAATATGCTACTCACTAGGTATATAGAATTCAGACCAGAGTAATCAAATAATGTCCATGCAGGTGTAACATAGTTCCTACTGAACAGAACTCACTTTTTTGTCTTGCTCAGTCCTGGCTCTCACCTATGTAGCAATATATCAGCATAGATACAAAAATTGAGCCCAGATTTATAATAATTTACATAGAGTGGACTCTTAACATCTACTGGGATTTGGTTCTAATGGTACCAAAATCTGTGGATGCTCTCGAGTTACATTATATACAATAGCCTTATATAAAATGGCAAAATAAAGGCTTCTTTTGGAATTTTAAAAATTATTTTGAAGTCATGGATGATTGAATCTGTGGATGCAGAATCTGTGGATATGGAGGGCTTACTGTATTAACATAATATATTATATTGGCAGTTTTTCTTTACAACTGGGAAGAGGCGGCTTTGGCTGTTAAGATGATTTTGATTGTATGTACAATTTTACTGTAAAGTTTTTAAACAATTTTATCTGGGAGAAAGGTGACATATAGATGAAATAACTAACTAACTAACAAATATTTTATTATTTTCAGAAATTAAAAAGGGGTAATTCCTTGCCTAAGAAAAACTCTATGAAATCCATGTGAGCTGCATCCACACTGCAGAAATAATCCAGTTTGACACCACTTTAACTACCATGGCTCAATGCTGTTGAATTCTGGGATTTGTAATTTGTTGTGGCACCACAGATCTCTGACAGAGAAAGGTAATGTGTCACGAAACTACAATTCCAGAATTCCATAGCATTGAACCGTGGCAGTTAAAGCAGTGTCAAATTGGATTATTTCTACAGTGCAGATCAAACTGTTGTCGCCATAAATTGACAGCCACCCAGAGGGCACATACACACACATAAATTTTCCAGTTTCTAAAATGCCCTTCCTGAGTATAAAATATTGTAATTTAAATATATAATTTTAATTTTGCTTGTTTTTTGTCACTACCATTGCCATTACATTCAGTGATATATGGGAATTAACAATTTATGAGTAACATTAGTACAAACAAAAACATTACTAGGTATTCTGTATGGTGTGGTATAGGAGGAGCTCAATGGGGGTGATGGCACCATGAGTTACTGCATTGGATGATATAAACCTTAGCACTAGAATCTCAAGCCATTGTGATTCACATGAGAATATTTGTAAATGGTTTCATCTTTTAAACAGTAAAACAGTGCTAAATTGCTGTGGACAAAATAAAAATAAAAATAATAGAAATTATATAGATATACCAGGTTTGTTTATTGCTAAAACTATTAGCTATTACAATTCAATATAATTAAGGTAAAATATAAACAAATAAACTACAATAACAGTAATAAATTTAAAACAGAATACAGGTAACAAGCAAGTGTCACAAAAATATACAAATGCAAAAATATAAAATCATCATTAGTATAGATTAAATTAAAAGACCCCTGGATCAGGTACCATGTATCTTCATCATCTCCATGTAATTCTTATGAAAGATTTTGATGCTTAGATCTTTAACTTACTTGCAGCCAAGGTAGATTTTGCAAGCATAGTGGTAATATATGCATTGCTGCCCAATAGGATACAAAACTGCTCAAAGGGAGGTCGATTGGAAAAAGAGTGGAAAATATGATTTAGAAACCTTTGTCTAGGGGCCGTATAGAGAAGGCATTGCAGAACATGTCCTCTCCTTCCCCTTACTCACAAATGCAAAGTCTTTGATGCACAGGAGTATTATGATATTTTCCCTTCCAGTAGGCATCCACTGAAAGCCTAGGGCTATAAATGCTTTTCTAAGTGGGGACAGTGTTTACAGCCCTACACTTTACATATAGATGTAATAATGCAAGGTAACAGCAATTAAAGCCTCTTCCACTGCAGGAAGAGCAACTGGGACTAAGACAATTAAGGGAATATTCAAGTTGCAATTAAGAGGTTATTCATCAGTAACCTTCAGCCCTGATCAACAGGAAGCAATAAAGAAGTAGGACTTGTAAACAGGAAAATTTTTAATTGACATTGGAAAAGGCCTTTGCTGGAAGAGACTTATTTGTGAACAAACATTCTGAAAGGATCTTGGCACCGGGAAAGGAAATTCTCTGCCAACATAGTGCAATATTAAGTGCTTGGTGACACAAAACCATTTTAAATCCATTTCCATAATTATGCTTCCCAAATTAAGTGAGTTACGGAAGGAAAGGAAAGGGAGCCACAATAGCAGAAAGGGGCTCCAAGTGTGCAAGCAACCTCTCATAATATATGCAAAGTACTTTGAATATTTGAAAAATATTTCTTCTTTTTTTTATCTACCTCTTATTCTTAAGCTGCTTTGTAAAGGCTTTTTTGCCCCCCAAAGGATAGGATGTAAATATTAGTAAATATACATATATGATGACTATTAATTATTTTACTAGCCTACCTGGTCCAATTAGCACTTTAGTTTCTAATTAATATCTCCTCCTGCAAGGAAGCTTGTCCCTTCTTTGAAGCAAGCAAGCAAAATCTCTGTATGAAAATTCTTATTAGAGCACAGTAGTCTTGACCCCCAGAACCACTGGCACTTAAGAGTTCATTCAGTGGGTCTCCTGTTGTTGGTCTCCTCTAGTTGGGACTACCAATGCATTTTAATACATTTTAATTAATACTTTTTAATTTTTAATGTGTAATGTTTTTAACTTTTTTAAATTGTTTAATTGTTTTTTAAAACTTTGTATCTACATTTTAATGTTTTCTATTTTTAACCTGTATTGATTTAAATTTGTTGTTAACTATTTCAAGTCCCTATATCAGAAGAAAGGTGGGATATAAATAAATGGAATAATAATAATAATAATAATAATAATAATAATAATACCAATAGGATTCAGACCAATATGAGATATTGATAGTTGGTCTTTCTAATGTGATTTACATAACTGATTACAAGAATACAGCCATGTTCAGAAGAGATGTGGGTACACAGTCTGCAAAAAATTGCCAGGACAGCCAAAGATAAACAAATCACATGTTGGCTGTTTCTCTAATGTCCACCAGGGGCCCATCCACACCACAGAATTATAGTGCTATTATTTCACTTTAACTGCTAGAGTTTCATACTATGGAATCCTGGAGTCTGGAGTCTGGTGAGGCACTGGAGTGCCAAGGCTGAAATTTCTACATGCCCTTCCCTATACCGCCAATCCCAGGAATCCATAGGACAGAATTATGACAATTGAAGTGAAATAACAGCACTATAATTCTGTAGTGTGGATGGGTTCCCTGGTATTCATTATGCCAATTTGACTGTAACAGATTCTGTTAGTGGTTTTCCTTGATTCAATATATGCATGCAGATAGGCAGTGCTTGCTTGGCTTTACCTCTCCTATATTGAATACTTAACATTAAATTATTCAACCAACCTGTTACATATAAACTACAGTATATTTTTCAACTAGAAAATATTTTTTTAACATACCATCAATTCTCAATTCATCTTCAGATTACCTCCCTTTCAAACCCTTTCTAAGTGATCTATGTCTTCTTCATCTTTATCTCACTTCCATCTCTTCCTGTTCAAATACTTTCTAGGGAGTATGGTGTTATGGTTTGTTGATTTCAAACTTTTTAAAGTTTCTTTTTGTTTTGTCTTTACTTGTAGCTGTAGGTCCCTTTGAAGGCCAGCAAGTCGTAGAAAAGCAGTTGCTAGTAGCAGCAACAGTAATTTTAAATTAAATAATCCATTAAAATTATTCATCATAAATAAAATGTCATCTATTTACAGATTTATATGGTACAAATGTACTTTCTACAATCTAGATGTCTTAAACCATCTGTGTAAAATGGGTAAAATTGGAACAACAGTCTGCTGTAAGCCTGGAATAATACTTTTTTGTAATACACTGTATAATGTGCTGGACTTTGATTTGTTGCTTTTATTCTTTTAATTTGTTTTTTAAAAAAATTCAAATTTTTATGCTTTTTTATTTTTATGCTTAAAAACCTTAATTGCTTTTTATCTTTTGTATGCTGTTAATTTTTCACTATTAACTCTTACAAGCTGCCTTAAGTTCCAAACAGGGAAATAAATAATAATAATTCACAATAAAGAAAGAATATTGATTCAGTCTTTGCTAAAGGCTGCATCTACACTGCAGAATTTATGCAGTTTGATACCTTTAAAACCGCTATGGCTCAATGCTATGGAATTATGAAAATTGCAGTTTTGTGAGATAATCAGCCCTCTCTGTCAGAGAGCTGTGGTGCCACCAAAAAAACCCTCGAAATTCCAGGATTCCATAGGATGGAACCATGACATTTAAAGTGGTGTCCAGCTGTATTAATTCTGCTCTGTGGCAATAGCCTGGAAGAGGGAGCCACTGGCCACACCTCTGGGGGATTCTGGGAACTATAGCTTAAAAAGCAACATTTCCATGCTCTAGAGGAATTTAAAAAAATTGTTTCTTAAAGAAAAAATAGGAAACCACTTAACCAACTAATTGTGATCAATCTTAACTATGATGTGTTTGAAATAAACTAAATTTAGATGTCTCTACTGGGGCTGCTAAAAGATCAGGTGGCTAAGACTCTTCTTTCAATGGTTACCTAGCATTGGCTTTCAATCAGTCTGCTGCAAAGGAAGAGTTAGGACTAAAGGCTTTGCCATTAACTCAGCTAAAAGACCGGCTCCAGCAGGCTTCTCCTGTCCCATAAGTATGTTTACTCAAGGCAGTCATCTTAAAAACAAAAATAAAATCTCATTTGAAACTAGTGCCTGGGTTTGTTCCCATTTTCCCATTATCTCTTTCTTCTTTTGGGTAAGGTTTTATAGACTGCAACCATATCAATAGGGACATTCTGCTTTGTTATTGATCTCATATAGAGCTTGGAAATAGGCTTTTTTTTTGTAGAAATTACAACTTCTAGAATACCCCAGCTAGAAAAGTAGTTTTGCCAAGCTCTGATCTCACATAGCCAACTTTGGGGGCTTACAGACTGCTGAAAAGTGGCACTCTGCCACTGCCACCGGTTGCTGCGTCTGGGAACTGCAGCAGCCAAACCGCGCGGTTCCCAGACGCAGCGAAGAAGAAGCGTCAAAATGGCACTTCTTCTTGCGCCCCGGATGGGACACCGCAAGGCACTACTCACGCACTCGCAGCGTCACATCCAGGGTGCGACGTACGGACGCTATGCGTCTGATACGTCAAAATGGCGGCGCCCGTGTGTATAGGGTGCCGCCATTATTACGCCCCCGTCACGTTCTAGGGGTGAGACTGGTATGGACACTAGCTCCTCGGCCAACCCCTAGCACGTGATGGGGGCGCCACAAAGGCCCATTTGTAATGGGCCTTTGATACCCTCCCCCATTTTTGGGGGGCTGAACTGTTAAAAGAAATACTGTATGTACTCATGTATAAGTCAAAAAATTTAAGCCCAAATATGGGCTCCAAAATCCAGGGAAGATGTATATATGGGTCAATATGGTAATACTTCTCCCTGAGCCTTGGGAAAGCTGTGGAGAAGGGAGGGAGAGCAGGGAAATCAGAGGTCTGTGTCTCCCCTTTTTGCAAGCCAGCAGCCTTGGGGAAAGTTGTGGGGAAAGGAGGGAAATCGGAGGTCTGTGTCCCCCTTTTTGCATATCAAAATCCATGTTTTTGCCCCCCAAACCTGCCCTCAACTTATACATGGGGTCAACTTCTACACAAGTATATATGGTACATCAAATCAGGTGAATTTTAGGACTGGTAGTCCAAGTCTCATCCTTTTTAGCACCGGCAAAGCACTGGATCAGGGCCACGGTGTGCAGTTGTTGCGACCCTGATCCAGCGCTGAAAAGGGCGATGCGGAGCCCCTCAGATAACCATAATGCTCAACTGCAGCTAATAAAAATAGAAGCAAAAGATCCCAGTATATCCATGGCTGCACTGTAGGAGAGGGAACTGTATGAACATAGGCTTGCCTACTTTCATAATAAAGTATGATTTGTTGTGATGTTCAAACACTGTTATGGAGAATAGTAGTATGTTTCCTTTCAGCTGTTAAACTTCATAAACAGACAGCTGCAGACTGCATACCAAATTATTATTACATTTCTGTGTAGTTGCTGCAGTTAAATAAGTAGCTATAAGAATGAAAGAGATGGAGATACAGCCTCTGAACGTGGCAGAGTCTACATCTGAGAAAGAGAAGGGAGAGGGGAAAAGAGAATTAAAAACTCAATTTGTAAAATAATTGCATATTTAGGATACCTTAGCAAATCAAGTACATATAAAAAAACTCATTTTTAATTTATTAAAGTACCTTTGGATGTCAAAAGCTCTGCCAGAATCTGCATAGACCTTTAAGTTACTCAGCAGGACATCACATGCCTGGTTGATTAGCGGAGTCATCTAAAAAGGATCACATGTGTATGATATAATTTTTAAAATACAATACATTTCTCTATATTAATTACATACTGCAGGAGGTAAGTGCTCTCAAGAGCTCCTGATCAGTGGATAAAGTCATTTCCTAAGGAAAGAAAGTGGCGTTTCAAAACACACACGCACACTAGGTCAAATACGTTTTCTTCCACCTCAAAGGCCAGAGCAGGTGGCTTCCCTGTTCCCTTGTTCATGTGCACTTGGTCGAAAAAAGAAATTCACTCATTTATGACAAACAGAACCTGCAGCTTTGCACAATCTGTTCCTCATGAGCAAAAATGTATGACAGTCTTTGGATAGGAGGAGATGCTAGGCCATGGTTATACTTCTGTGGGTTCATAAACAAGACACAAAACATATTTTCTTGCATCCATTTCATTCCTGCTCCCTTCACATTTTTCTGGTCAAGATGAATTTTAACTTACAAATTTAGTCTCCTCAAGAGCTCACTGTAATTTTAAAATTTAAGGCAAAATCACTCTTCAATGCAGCAAAACAAACAGTACACAAAATGTTGTGTTATGTGTATTTTTCTAGGCCTGATGGAAACTGAGTACCAAAATATCTGGAGGATAAAATAGTGTGCTATATTATTTTTATTTCTTGCCTTTGTAATAGATATGTTTTAAATTGTTTTTCATTGAATAGTTTCAGTTATATTTCAACAATAATGTTTTACATGTGTAAATACCTATATGTATTTAACCTGTAGCTGTTTAAATTTTTATAAGCCACCTCGAATCCCCATTTTTGGAAAAAGTCAGGACAACAATAACATTTGAGATCAGATATGGATAACACCAAGGCCTTTATTTTTATTTGCATAATTCAAATTCTAACAATTTCAAGAGAGGTTCCAAACTTTTCTTAGGTAAGCCATCTTCCCTTGCCTTACAGCTATACTCCAACAGCCTATTTAGAGCATCTAAAAGAATCTAAAAGGAGAGTCAGCATGGTGTGATGATTTGAGCATTGGACTATGATTTTGGAAACCAGGGTTCAAATCCGTTTCAGCCATGTAAACTCACTGGGAGATCTTGGGCAAGTCACATTTCCTCAGCCTCAGAGGATGGCAATGACAACCCCCTCTGATGAAACTTGCGAAGAAAATCCTGTGATAGCTTCACTTTAGGGTCGCCATAAATTGGAAATAACTTGAAGTCATACAACAACAAAAGAATATGAAATGATGCCTAGATACCCTAAAGGTACAGATCCCATTTGATCTTGAAAGCTAACAAGCACACAAAAGGATATGTGATGAATGCTACTTCACACAGCTTAACAAACAGGAGTATAGGCTTTCCTGACACAAGAGGTGATGGTCACTTACTAGGTTAGGTAATTTTAAAGGGGGACGAGACAAATACCTGAATGATGAGGATATCAATAGCCAGGTCACAATGGCTTCATACTGTCTCCAGCTTCAGAGGCCATATGCATCTAAATTACTAATTTGTGGACAATAACAGATAGAGAGAATTATTGCCTCCTGTTTTGTTTGTGGATGTCTCAGAGACATTCAGGGCAAAAACCAGGAATCTGCACTAGGTTGGCCTTTGGTTTGATAATAACTTAGAAGAGTCTGGAGGGCAACGATTGGGGAAACAGGTTTTTAAAATGGAAACTCCATTGGGGGGATTCTGCAAACTGAGTCCAGAAAAGTAAGGGGGGGGGATGTATAAGGAGAAGAATCATGATTGAAGTCCCTACTGCAATCTTCCAGACACTGATTTATTTATTATTTGACATAGAGGAAGCCCATATGAAAAGTATGGATCTGAAACACACATGAGCAGTAGTAGGGTTGCCAGAGTGAAAACAGTAGAGAGCTCTTGTATCTTTAATGGTTGAATAGAAGAGGTAATTTCAGCAGGTGTTGGTTGTCATGTCATCGTGTAACAAGCAACACCTGCTGAAATTTCCTCTTCTACTCAACTGTTGAAGACAGGGGAGCCTTCTCCAGGTTTTAAGCTGGCAGCTCTATCTCCTAGCCCAACTTTGTGGGCTTCAGAACCTCCCCAGATTCCTCAAATGTTCAGTCATAAAGGTAGATTAAAAGGAATGAGACTTTCCATCAAGGTATGGCATAGGTTAAGTGGGGTGGGTTGTGAATGGGAAGAGACAGAGAGTGCTGCTTTCAAAGAAATGTTATTTTGGGAATGGGTGTGGATCATGGCAGGTCCCCAGTGTGCAAAACTGCCCCCCAAAACTGTCCTTGTTCTGAAGCTGTCCTTGTCAAACCAAGGGAGAGGATAGCAGACACATCCCTCTTCCCCTTCATGTGTTCATTTTACATGCTTTTAGGATAACTATGTACCTCTTGAATATTTGTACAGCAAGCCAATGGGCAATCCTTCACTTCTCACAGGGTTTCCTTTCCTTTGGTCCTCTTCCGGTGACTCTTGACACTAATTTGATGCCCCCCAAAGACCCTGGTTACTCCTATACTTCTAATTTCTCTGTTACTCACAGTAGCATGTTGCAAGTTTTTGGTTTAGGTTTTGCTTCGGTTATCTTTGTCCTGGCTCTCTTCCCCATGGAATCCTTTTAAATGTTCTCATAATCAGGCCTTTTCATTTGCCCATCATGATTGGCTGACACAGATGCCTATCCTACAATGTTCCTTGACAGCCCAGGAATGATCACAAGTGAAGTTTGTTTCTAAGATGGAAAACAAACATTATTTTCCCTTCTGCCTGAGATGGGAAACAAATTTCAGAGAATCATCTTATTCTTGAACTGGACACTGTTACTCACAGAAGACAGTCCAAAAAATGATATCACCAAAGTCTGTTGTGTATTTCCCATTTTGATGTTGTATTTTGCCAAAAAGTATACAGCAACCACATAACCTGGCCAGGGTGGGGAAATGATGTCAGCTTCTGGGCATTTGAATTGGCTGCTTATGATATAATGAAATAAAACATAAGTGATATGATCACTGCAAATATTTGATCTGCCAATTATCTCATGTTGCTACTATCTCAGGACTGAAGTTTACTGAAATCTGCCAATAAGACTTCAGAGTCTCTTGGTGGCAGAAACACTGGAACATAATGCTGTCATAAACACTTCATATTTCCTACATGCATGTAATAGAAATAGAAAGCCACTTTGTATTGTCAGTGCTCTGCTCTTCTAATGAAATGTTCTTGTTCATTCTGAAATCAATGAATTCAAAATACTGTGAACAATATTTTTATTCTGGGTTATTTCAATCCCAAACCAAAGTGATATCTAAGAATTACACATCTTGGGGATGGGGAGCCTATTGCCCTTCAAAAATTGATAAACTATGGGGTGAAACAGACAGCCCTTTTGTGGTGGCTTCCTGGCAGTTCAGGGGCATGTTGCATAGACAACACATGCCCCCAAGCTGGCAGGAAGCTGCCTGAAGCTACCAACACAACTGCATGGCAGGCAGTTTTCCAGCGCTCCAGTGGCACAGCATTTATACACTGCATGCCATAGGACTTTTGTAAAGCTGCGGCGGCAGCAGAAAAGCCGGCTTTTTCCAGGATTCAAAAGAGCAGCTTTCTGCTGCTTCTTTTTGGGCTGGCAAAAAGCAGGATCAAGGCTATGGTGTGTGGTTGCTGCGGCCCCGACCTGACTTTCTCAGGAGAAACCCTGGAGAACTACAGGTACACAATGCATGCCCTGGTGTACCTGGATTGAGAACATTGGAGTTCTCCCTAATAAGTCTTGTCGAGGTCTAATCATAGTAGCTTCAGCTACTGGTGAAGTGAGAACTAACTTGGCCCAAAACAAGTTTGATTTCTGACATAATGGTTAATCATCGTAAGGTTCTTTGGGTCTCATTTTCAGGGAAAAGCAGAATATAAAATAAATAAAACTTAGATACTATAAGAATGGGGAGAGCAGCTATGAAAACACCAGTAAAGATCCTAAAATGCAAAGATATACAATTGAGTACAAAAGTTGGAATCACATAAGCCATTGTATTCCCTATTGCCATGTATGGATGTGAGAGCTGGACAGTTAAGAAGGAGGATAAGAGGAAAATGAACTCATTCAAAATGTAGTGTTGGAGAAGAGTGCTGAGGACTGGAGTCTGTGGACAGCCAAACAGACAAACAAATGGGTCATAGAGCAGATCAAACCAGAAATTTCCCTGGAAGCCTAGATGATAAAACTGAAGCTGTTGTACTTTGGACACAGCATGAGAAGGCACGGCTCACTGGAAAAAAACAATAATGTTAGAAAAGGAGGAGGTAATTAGAAAGAGAGGAAGACCATGTGCTATGGACTCTATTAAGGAGGTCATGGTTTGCAGGAACTGAGGAGAGCAGTGGAAGACAGGGAGTCTTGGAGATGTCTCATCCACAGGGTCGCCATGGGTCGAGATTGACTCAAATGTGGTTAATAACAGCAAAAAAAAAAAAAAAAAAAACCCTGTTAAGAGAGAAGGAAAGGGCACATAATTCTACACAGCTGTGATTATTTAGCTCTGGTTGAGCAGTCAGAACCATTACATCTCCACTGCTTTGAAGCCTGTAAAAAACAGGAGTTGACTTTTCAACCTTGCCTTAGAATCCACCTATTGTTCCAACCTATCAACCTACCATTGTAATTCCAAAGGAATGAACTAAACTCTTCATTAGTCTGCTAAATAAGTGAATGGTGGACTATGCAGTTTTCAAGAATACACAGGATTCTACCTGCCCCCAGGCTGGCTACAAAGATTAGTCAGTGAATAAAAAATGGAGAAGTCTTAATCAGAAATGTTTTCAGTGTCTCCAGGCACATGCAGATTCCCACCACCACCACAACTGAATCACTAGATGTTCTCTGACTCCCTGCTCCTTATCAAAAATATGATCTACAAAGATTGCTGTGTTTTTATTTGTTGTAATGGGAATTAGTTTTGAGTAGATCCAGGCAGGGATAAGAGGCCATAAATGTAACCACTTAAATAAATAAATAATAAATAAATAAAGTTTTTATTTATATCCCGCACCTTCCTTCGATCAGGGCGGCTTACAGTATAAAATTTAAAACAACAATACATACAATAAAATCCAAAATACATCACATATAAACAATAATAAAAAACACAGGCTAAAAGCCCCAAAGCCCTTCCTCTTGGCCACGAAAGAGGAGGGAGGCCCACAGGATTTTTAATCGGGGAATGCCTGTTGGAACAGGAAGGTCTTCAAATCCTTCCTGAATTGGGCCAGGGTGGTAGTCGAGCGGAGCTCAGTGGGCAGCGTATTCCAAAGGGCTGGGGCAGCAGTGGAAAATGTCCTCCTTGTGGTGGAGGACAATCTAGCCCCAGGCACCTTCAGTAGCTGCTGCCCAGATGTCCTGAGGGTGCGAGGCGGAATGTACGGGGAGAGGCGATCCTTTAGGTAACCTGGACCCAAGCCATTTAGGGCTTTATAGGTAATAACCAACGCCTTATATTGGGCCCGGAAGCGAATAGGCAACCAATGGAGATCTTTCAACACCGGTGTTATATGGCTGGTCCTGGGAGCACCAGTGACCAGCCGGGCTGCCATGTTCTGAACCATTTGCAGCTTCCGAGTTTGATATAAGGGTTGCCCCAAGTAGAGTACATTGCAGAAATCCAATCTCGAGGTTACCAGAGCATGTACAACAGTTTCTAGGTCCCTCTGGGCCAGGTATGGGCGCAGCTGGCGAATAAGCCGAAGCTGATAACAGGTGCTCTTGACCGTCGCGTTCACCTGAGCAGTCAGGTGTAGCGACGAGTCAAGAAGCACCCCCAGACTGCGCACGGAGTCCTTCACAGGGAGCGTGACCCCGTTCAGGACAGGTGGAACCACCGCCATTCCTGGACCAGGGGAACCTATAACTAGTACCTCCGTTTTCTCTGGATTCAATTTGAGTCTTGTATCTTCTGTCTCTAAACTCCAAGTTTGCCAAGCCCCTCAAAAAGCAAAACAGGAGGGATGGGAAGAGAGAAACAGAAGAGCCAAGAGAAAAGGAAAGGGGTAGTGGGGAAGAAAATTTGTCCAAGTTCTCTTCCACACTACACAGTTAGAGCACTATGATTTCATTTTAACTGCCATGGCTGCATCCTATGGAATCCTGGAGTTTGTTGCTTGTTGAAGAACTAGAACTCTCTAGCAGGAAATTCTAAATACTTCATAAAACTACAGATTTCACAAGGTGGAATCAAGGCAGTTAAAGTGGCATCAAGCTGCTATAGGCCCGGCACAGACAGGCCCTTTGCAGCATGGCGGCAGTGCAACTAGGGTTAGGGATTGCACGGCAACCGCACAGTCCCTAACCCTAGCACATACTGGCGGTGCTACAATGGCAGCACCCCGTATACATGGGCACCACCATTATGACATAATGGATGCATAGCATCCACATGTCATGCCACGCTAGTTAGGGTTAACCCTAACCCATTGGCACACTTGCAATGTAACTATGGTGGCGGAAAAAGAACCCGGGTTTTCTGGGTTCTTTTTCTTCCAGGGGGAAGCTGCACGGTTTGGCGGCTGCACTTCCCTGGGGGTAATTAGGCTGCCGGCAGGCTGCCCTTTTCGGGCAGTTTTTACCGCACCAAAGTTATCTAGTATGAAAGAGACCCAACAGCCTTGTATTGTGTGACCAATAAGAGAGAAAAAACATCAAAGATTACAGAGGGATTCAGTGGGAATAATTTATCAGCTAGAAGCCTGCCTTCCTGATAAGTGAGCCATGTGAGCATTTCTTCCAATCCTCCTTCTCTTTAGAGTTTCCTCTTAAACTGGGTGCTCCTGTGAAATTACTTTACTGAACCTGCCAGAGGAAGCAGCATCCACACTAATGAATTCCATCATTCTAAATATAATTAATTCATTAAAATATAGTCTTAATTTCAGTGTTAATCAGAAAATCTAGTGATCTAAGGCATATTAGAAGAAAAATCTAAGGAGTTAATAACTCAACAAATTAAATGCTCTGTCATTTCAAAGCTCCAGTAAACACAACCACATGTTTTGCTCCATAATCCTTTTCAGGAAGACTTGTATCATTCATTTGCCCTAATTTTTCAGGACGGTGCAGGATATGCTACATACTTTAGTTTAATGTGAAGAGGCTAGTGGTTAGGACACACAGAGAGATAGATAGGAGATGACAAGAGCACAGCAGCAAGATCAGGAGGAATAAAAATCAATAGGCTTTGGATCGTGTCTGCCTCAAAAGGGAACAATGTTATATATCAAATCTGACAAGGGTTCTAGAAAAAATGGCTCTTCCAACTTCCATTATTCTCTTCTCCCTACAAACAGTCAACACAGCTTCCCTTTAGTTATGCACAGTGGAATCAAACTTTCCTTATTTTCACCAGGGATACCCTTGAAAGGATGTTGGCAAATACATATGCGGAGGGCACTGCAAACCAGAACTTGGAAACTTTCCTTTCTGGATTATGAGTTCCAGAATCCCCCAACTACTATGGTGGAAATGGGACTTTCCCAAGTTCTGAGCCAAAAGACCTGAGCACATTTTTTTCTGAATATCTTAAAGCCTATTGCAAATATTAATGATTTAGCCCTTCAAAAGGTTTTTTTCTCAAAGGAAGGATCATGTAAAAAAAAAAAAAAATTGAACTGAGAAATGATAAATTGCATTTTCAAACACAGGCCAGAGGTTAGCTGTTTGGGAAGAGGGACAGCACTGTGAGGACTGAGGGGACATCAAGTAAAGTGCTCTCATGTGGAGGGCCACACTGTCACTTTTTATCCCCCTTCTCCAAACCTCACTTTCTGCTCCACAACCTTCTCCCCACCATTTGCTTCCCTTATCAATCCATCCATTTTCTTCCCTATAATATTGCTTTTTTTAAATCCAACCATAGCAAAGCCTGAAACTCTAGCTGTATCCAGCAACTTATTTTTATAAAGAGTATCTGCTGGGATGTTGACATGCTTAATTTCCTAGGACCCGTTCAAGCATTACAAAATTATAACACTATGATTCCACTTTATTTCCCATGGCAACATCCTACGCAATTTAGGGTTTGTAGTTTGAGAGACGCTAGAGCTGCAAATTTCAAGATTCTATAGGATGGAACCATGCAGTTTAAGTGGACTCATAACATTATAATTACATAAAGGTGCCACCTTTACATTTGGACTTCCAAAAAATGTGCCATCTTACCATCCCAGGGTTTCCCTGTCCTAATCTGCTGTATCTCTGATGAGATTTTTGTAGTTTACTATTATATACAACTTTAAACCACTTATACTGTTAGGAGACAGCCAGATCTGTACAACACCCTTGTCAAGGTGTAGATATATATGTTCTAAAATGGAAATTCTTTGACTCTCAGGCCGAGTACAGCAAGATGTAGCTGAAAAGGCCTTTGGTCAAATCCTAGAGCCAACGTGGTGTAGTGGCTTGAGTGTTGGACTAGGACATTGGGAGACTAAGATTCAAATCCCTGTTTGGCCATGGAAACCTACTGGGTGACCTTGGGCAAGTCACACTCTCTCAGCCTCAGGGGAAGGCAAGGTCAAAACCTCTCTGAAAAAAACCTGCCAAGAAACCCCAAAATAGGTTCACCATAGGGTTACCTTAAATTAGAAATGGATTGAAGGTACACAATAATAACAACAAATCCTGTTGCTAGCACCCATGCTGAACTCCATTATTTACCATTAGATTTTAAATTCCTGATCAAACCTTTGGGACACAACTACTTACAGGGTTGTATCTCTCCTATCATGTGGCCCTGCAGGGGGTAAATGATGAATTGTAGACACAAAAAACATTAAGGAAAGGAAATATTGTCTTTGAGATGATCAGCTTAACACGTCTCTCTTTGCTAGACCGGGGAAGAAGTAAATAATCTTTCCTAGATGAATTTCAGCAAAATAAGGTAATATCCTGAGACAGTGAAAGACTATGAAATACACAGACTTAAGCAAGTCTTAAGACTCTTTCACTCCCAACATCCTTTGTAAAGGATCCCAGATTCAAAGGTAGCTGGTTCTGCAGAGGGGCCTATATAAAGCACCAACCAAGAAGTCTGACTTACGTACCTCCTCCTTGCTAAAATCAGTGCTGAGCCTAGCCTTTGCTTCTTTTAAACGATTCACTCTTTGGCATAAAGGACCTTGGTTAGCCTGTCTTCTTTATACTGTCCCAGCCAGAAGTGCCAATGTTCCCTAGCTTTGCCCCAATAAAATTCCAAATAAAGTATTCTTTTTTTAATCTCTAAAATCTATCTTTCAAGGGGTACTTTCCCTGTACATTTCAGCTCTTCAAAACTACCCTCTCTTTCCCTGTACGTGCGGTTCTGTGTGTGGAATGGGGAAAGTATTACATGGTCTTACATTTGAGCTTCTTTCTTACTCTCATCTCTCTCTCCTCTTAGCAAACCCTCAAAAGCTTCACACCACTGAATCCCAAACCCTCACAGCCTTGCAAGTCTACTCATTCTGAGTAGTATTTTCCCATCCTAAAGCAACTGGGCTCTATTAGATATCTGTGGTACTATGCATGGTACTGTTTACCATTTATGAATTTCTGCCATGGTATTTACTGTTCCTGAATGCAATTTCTGAATTTGCTATTCCTGAATGCAATGATAATCCTGAATGGCTGTATCCTATGAAATCCAAGTGTCTTATAGCTTACTGAGGCACTAGAGCCCTCTGGCTGAAATTTTTAAATATGCCTCTCTAAACTGCAAACCTCAGGATTCCATTCCGTGGTAGTTAAAGTGGAATCACAGTACTATAGCTGAGTAATGTAAAGGGCCATTGCTGTGCTGTGATGGTGGTTAAGAGAAAGGGCCCTGGGTACATGCTCCAAAATCGGTCTGTAATGGCACCACTGGGAAAGCATTAGGTTTTCTGGATAGCAAGCTCCATTGACCTCAATTAACTTTACAGAGTAGTTAAAGACCTAAGGTAGAACTGGGAAAAGGTTTCTTTCCCTCCATCTCTCTCTCTCTCTCTTTCACAACTGTCATAATCAGAATAGTCATATTAAATCCTGAACAGGTCAGGGAGACCTGCCCCCAGGAGGGCAACTAAGATGGTGAAGGGTCTGGAAATGGTGCCCTATGAGGAACACCTTAGGGAGCTGGGTATGTTTAGCCTGGAGAAGAGAAGGTGAAAAGGTGATATGACAGCCCTGATTAAATATTTGAAGGGATGTCATATTGAGGAGGGAAGAAGTTTGTTTTCTGCTGCTCCAGAGACTAGAACACAGAACAATGGATGCAAACTGCAGGAAAAGAGATTCCACCTCAACATTAGGAGGAACTTCTTGATAATAAGGCCTGTTTGACAGTGGAACAAACTCCCTCAGAGTGTAGTGGACTCTCCTTCCTTAGAGGTCTTTAAACAGAGGCTGGATGGCCATCTGTCAGAGATGCTTTGATTGGGAGTTCCTGCATGGCAGGGGGTTGGACTGGATGACCCTTGCGGTCTCTTCCAACTCTATGATTCTATGAAAATGCACTTCACAGCAGCCAGAGGGCAAAGCAGGTATTTTTTGGAATGTTTTAAAAATTTTCATTGGGGGCCCTGCATGGGTTTCAATATGCCCAGCCTTTAAGGCCTTATTATTATGCTTGAAGAACAACCATCTCACTGTTTGGATGTAGTCTGTGTTGATTACAATGGGCCCTTGGTATCTGCTGAAGTTTGGTTTCAAGACCCCCTCGGTGGATACCAAAATCCATGGATGTTCAAGTCCCATTATATACAATGGAATAATTAAATACTTCTCTTTATATAAAATACCAAAATCAAGATTTGCATTTAGGTTTTTTAAAAAAGTATTTTCAAACAGTTGATGGTTCAGTCTGTGGATGGAGAATCTATGGATACAGAGAGTCAAACTGTACAGCCAGCTGTTTCTTTACAAATGTCTACCTTTTTGCTCATTGGCAAGCCTGAAGGGAAGAACTCTCCTTTCATGTGAGATGATATAAAATGTTTTGTAGAATTATTCAAACATTTTCAAGAAAAATAGATCAACTTGAAGAATCTAAGAGGGTTTTTTTAATGAAACGTTTCTTTAATGTGTGTTTGTTCATTTGTTTAGTATGTGGATGTTGGAAGTCATTTGTTACAGCAATAGCAATTACTAGTAACAAAATATTTTTGGAGATAACAAGGTGCGACAATGTTTTCATTCAAATGTAACAACATTTGGGAGGGGGGGGGGCTGAACAATATATAACATTTTTACATGTTTCTCACTGCAAGGAGGGAGAGGTGGAAGAAGTTTCCCCTGCTCCATACTTTTAACATTTAAACAAAAACCACGAACTGTGCAGCAGCACAGGATCCTGTGGTCTGCAATACAAAATAATAAGCAAAGAAGGGCACAATTACTTTCAAGGAGTGCCATTACTTTCAAGGAGTGCACAGCAAGGGCAGAAAACTTGGGAGAGTCCCTGAAACCCAAAATGGATTTCAAATGGTTTTTTAATGGGTTTCTTTCCCAAAATTGGAAGTGACCATAAATTTGCCTCAGTTTGGGAGGGAGACAGAATCATCATACCCTCCAACATTTTATAGATGAAAACAGGATATGTGTGGCCTAGCAACATAGACTGTGGTCAAGAAAGCCAAAGTTACGGTATTAATGAGGAAGAACACACAAACCAAGAGAAGTTGTTTTTGCCTAAGTCTACAAGAAAGGCCCCTCAATCCTGGCTTACTTCAAGCACAGCAAACTGAGTTCCAAGTGCGAGTATTTTGCACTCTTCTTAATTCTGTTCATTCCCCTCCTCTCCACACTTCTGAATTAAGAAGAGTGCAAAATAGTCTTGCACTTGGAACTCAGTTTGCAGTGCTTGAAGTAAGCCAGGATGGAGGGGGAAAGTGAGAGGGGAAAGATAGAAACTGGGGCACACTAAAAGCCGCTGAAAAATTGGGATGGCACAGGATTTAGTGGGAGTGTCCTTGCCAAATTTGGACAGTTGGAGGTTATACAACTTGCTTTAGAATGGGATCACTGCTGCTCCTCAGTTTAATGAGAAATTAAATCTATATGCCTATTGGTGGCAGTTGCTGAGGTTTGGGTGTGGTCCAAGGGCTGCAAAAACTGGCAGGGGTATGTCTTGCCCACTTCTGGCTTAAGGGTGTCAAAATGTTCTAAATACTCCAAGGAAATGTGGCTAATAGCCAGCTATACTTCCTGGTTGTATTATTTTTGGAATGGATGAGCAGAACAACAAAGTCATGTGCTGTTCTGTGATGTTGCATCCTCATTTGAAGATTTAAAGACAGGAGAAGAAAATCCCCAGGCCACCCTTTCCCAAACTGGTAATGCAAAACGTTAACAGCATAAATGTGTTACATCTCTTCCATCTCCAGGTAAATGTGCAATGAAATGCATTACCTTTTAATTATCACAAGGCATTGGCATGTAAAATAACACTCCCAAGTCTGTTTGTATGTCTATTCTGTGTGCATGGATGTGTGTATGTGTGTGATATGATAATATACTTTGTTTACATGACCCTGAAAATTCTGCTGATGCCTATGCTAGAGGGACACTCTGTTGGATGCTTCCTCTGGAGACTGTGCATGACAACTACCTTTATGAGTTATGTACTAAGTAAAAAAAAATTTATTTGCCCAGGCCTTTTAATTAAGAATTTTATGTTGGACTCCATTCTCGGCTATTTTTTAAATTCTTCTTTAAATTGTTTTATTCTTTATATATTGGCATTTTTGTTTTTAATGCTGGGCATTTCTTTTTTTATAGAGAGAGGTGATGTGCTGATGAAAGCATTTTGCAGCCTTGAAATAATTTTGTCGATAAGACAGTATATAAATGTATAAGATAAATAAGCACCTCTGTATCTCTTCATAAATGTATATTCAATATCTGAGAAAACATGAGAAAGTTTGATAAATCTATAAAAGTGAATTATGAAAAGCAACATGCATAACAGGTCCTGCTATGAAGACTCCCCCCCCCCCCCAAGGTACTGTTTTCAGTTCCTCATGTTACTGTCAAACTTTAACCTTCCTAGTTGAAACTTTCCAAGTTTGGCTTCTGCCAGTACTTGTTTTTTTGTTTTTGTTTTTTTACAGAACAGCAAACCAAGTAAAATTCCACAAGCATGTTTTGTGGATTCCCTAGTAACAGCATGTTTGTGCCCTTATGAAGGGTTTTCGGGAGGAGAGAATGAGGACTTTTTGGTCCTGCCAACCTCAGGCTTAGAACAAAATATTTCCCCCATGTCCTTAGTAGATTTTACCCCCTGCCAGCATGGTTTCAGTTGATTTCTGTTATAAAAAAAGATAGCTTTATGAAAGACTGGCTGGCTCCCATAACATAAGGGCCAAGGAAGCTGCTTTACTACCTACATTTCTTCCACAATAAGAAAAGGGAAGGAAAGGAAATAAGGGGGAAAAGCTGAGGAGTTTTTAAAGTGATTGTTTCATACCTTATTACCAGGAAGCTGCTTTGATTGTTGCTTCTTTATTTTCTTTATAAACAAATAAGCGGTATATAAATAAAAGTTTTATTTATTTTATTATTATCTATAGGGTGATGTTCAAGAATTACCTGTCCTCCCCCCTACACACTTCTATTATTCATGTCAAAGTCATTAAATAGATTAGACTGTTCCAAAAATTAAAAGCAATGAGTGTGTCAGATAGAGCTTATGATTGCTGAAGGCAGCTGGCAAGACAGGAAAGAAAAGGCAGTGTATATGGAATTAAGGTACACTTGCTTAACAGACACAGAGGAATTTTAGTACGGAACTCTAAACTCCATGCAGTTAACTATTAATGTGCTTGGAATGGAGTTGTACCATTTAATCATGTATCCACTGGGATTCTTCCGATCTATCTAGTTGCATTATGCAACAACAGCCTGGTGTTGTGCTATGTACTAAGGCAACATCAAAAGGTGAAAAAAGGTAATTCAGAAAGCACCAAAATGCAGTGCAAAATGATTGCTATGTAACATCTGCTGATAGAAAATAAAGACGCAAGAAAAAGAATGGATTCATGAAGGAGACTAACATTCCTATGCCACTTCACAAGTCAACAAGGAGACCAAACTATAGAATGTATTGAGACAAGTCAATCATGTGTGCAGCCCTTTTGCATCATGTAGCAATGTAATAACAGTAGGGATTTAATTCTTCACTAAGTTTCTTCACAAAGGAAACAACAGGTAATTTTATCAGCTTTCTTTCTGCTGTGAGAAAGTAATCAAATACCAGTTTTCAATGCCTGACTGCAATTCAGGACTTATTCTGTGCAAAATTCACATGTGGTTCTTTTGCACAGAATACAGCATCTACTACACAACAACAGGGCAAATGTTGTTTTCTGTGAAACTCAACCATGTGTGATTTTTTTGCAGAATAAACCTCTAATTACAATATTTTCTGTGAAGGCAACAGCATTTTCTGTACGGGAAAGAATATTTCGACATTGAAATATTCTCTGGGCAAAATAAAATAAAATAAAATGCTGTTTTCTACATAAACAACCATGTGCAAATTTTGCACTGAATAAGTCCTGAACTGCAAAGATTCCCATGAGTCTAGGATTCTTCTTGCCAGAGTTCCTTGTCCGTTAAAAATCATGCTTTTTGACAACTTTTCAAATATTTTTGAATATTCTTTCCATTCCTATGAAAAAATCCCATATTGGTAGACCAATTTGACCAGCATCAGTTTGAAAACAATATAATTAATAACACAAATAGATAAATACCAACTTTGACAACAAAATCAGACATGTTTTAACTCTCTCTGTGTGTGTAAGAGACAGAGAGAAAGCACTAGTGGACATGAGGTAAACAGACATAGAGCTTTATCATACTAGCGAGATCTCGAGGGAAAATGAGATTTACACAAGAGTTAAATTAAATTTGAATTTAAGCAAAACCCGCAAATTCAGGAAGTTTATCACACAGAATTGCTGCTAAAGTGAAATGACACAAAGTTAAACCGAAGTTAAAGTGGAGAGAAATGCCATCTATTTACTTTTGGAATTTCCTGAAAGTAAAAAGCTGCCATTTTTCTCCGGTTTAACTTCGGTTTAACTTCGCATTATTTCACGTTAACAGCAACGTCTGTGTTAATCTTTGGGTATTTCTGGGTTTTCTCTAATTTAACTCTAGTTTAAATCCCATTTTCCTGTGGGATCTCGCTAGTGTGATAGAGGTGATAGTGGTGTTATTCTGGAAAATCCATGCAAAGGAATCTTGTAGCACCTTTGGGACTAACTGAAAGAAGCATGGGGTGGAGAGCATGCATCTGAGGAAATATGCTCAAGTCTACGAAAGCTCATGCTACCATATTCTTTCTGTTAGTCTCAAAGGTGCTACAACATCCTATTGAATAATGTGAATTAAAGGTGAAAGCTTATCAGAAAATATAAGATCATCCCCACATAAGAGCATCATTGCATCAGATTGTAATGGGCTTGAACGAGTATTAGGGGCCATTCACACTACATTTTAACCTGGACTCCAATCCGATTCAAATGAGGGCCGTTCATACTCGTGCCAGGGCTTTCTAACCCAAATTGGAGGGGGCACTAGGTAAATTCCCCTTAACCTGGGGTTTTTTGGCATGGATTTTTTGCGGTTCATTTCAAAAGAACTGGGTTTTTGCCAATGGGAACTTGTAAATCATTCCCATCCGATTCCTTCCTTCCTCCTCCTTTTCCTCCTTCACCCCGATCTTGCCCTCACTGGCACCTTGTATCCCTCTGCTTCCTCCTCCTCTTTCTCCTTCACCCCAATCTTGCCCCCACTGGCACCCTGCATCCTTCTGCTTCCTCCTCCTCTCCCTCCTTCACTACAATCTTGCCCCCACTTGCACCCTGCATCCTTCTGCTTCCTCCTCTGCTCTACCCCGATATTGCCCCCATTGGCACCTTGTATCCCTCTGCTTCCTCCTCTCCCTCCTTCACGCCGATCTTGCCACTACTTGCACCCTGCATCCTTCTGCTTCCTCCTCCTCCTCTCCTTCTTTCCTCTATCACCCCTGATCCTGGCTCTGTTTGGCCCCTCCATCCTTGTGCTTCCTCTTCTTCTTCCTCCTTCCTCTGTCATCCTGACCTTTTGCACCCTCTGTCCTTGTGCTTCCTCCAGTTCCTCAGCCACCTCCACTCTTCCACCCCTTTCTCCTCCCTCCCCTCTTGCCAGGATCATGACATTTTACCCCATTGGCAAATGTGAATGGAATCCCAGGGTAAAATGCCACGATTGTGGCAAATCACTGCCACGGATAGAATCAATCCTGGCAATCAAATGCCATGGAGAGATTCGATCGTGGCATTTCTAAAAATAACCCGGTTCCCACACCAGGTTATTGTTTCAGTGCGAATGGAGCCTTTAAAGGTCTTCCTGTTCTATATGAAGCTTCCCTTAGCAACATGGTCTTCTTGAGATTTATTGTCTTCCTGTATTCATGATTTTTGGTCTTGATATGGTTCTTGCTACTGGCTCCTGCTTCTCTGGCCCTGCCATATATTCCATCCAGAATGGACAGAACAATTCAAATGTAATAAGGATTCCTGCTCCATATTTCTACCAATCAGTCTCTGTTCAGCAAAGGTGGCTTCTGGAAAGAGCAAGAAGACACCTTTTCTGATCATGTTAAAGTGCCCTCTCTCCTCCTGCCTTTCCATTCTATCTTCTTCTGTTACTCTTTCCCTAAAATGATCATTCACTGATCTTGGAAGTTTTAAATAAAAATAAAAATACTACAACTCCTACCTGCCATGATAACTGGGAATCTGGGGACTCTTGACAAAAAAAATGTGCTATCTCCAAGCTCTGTTCACTTCTTACTCCGTTAATGGGGTGGGGGCATTCTCCCCTTTTTTATAACTATTTTCAGTGTCATAATGAAACTCTCATAGAATGAGCTTGCTATTTATATATAGGATATTACTCTTAAACAACTGTGTTGCAAATGTATTAGGCAATATCTCAGTTAAAAAAAAAGATCTCATCTTTCATGTGAAATGAAGCACTAGCATTATTAAAAATTATTTAACACTCATTTAGGAAACAGGGGAAAAAAGGATTTTAAAAAATGCTGTAGAATTATTTTCAGGATAATTTCCAAATGATTTTTTTAAAGGTTTGAATACTGTAGCATGGATGTACCAGTAATAATAATAATAATAATAAATTTTATTTATATCCCGCCCTTCCATGAATATGATCAGGGCGGCGTACAAAATATAAAAAACATTACAATACAAAGTTAAAATCCAATACAGTAATCAGTTAAAAACATTACTACAAAACAGGAACAGGAAAACAATAAAATTGAAAAATCACATGGCAGGGGCAGAAGAAAATAAGAATTAAACATCGATCCAGGGTCAAAAGGAAAAGGAGAGGAAGAGGGCAGGAAAATAAATAAACAAATTAAGGTGGGAAGGCCAGACGGAATAGGTATGTTTTTAACTGTTTTTTAAAAACAGCTAATGAGGCGGCGGAACGAAGCTCTGCAGGGAGCTTATTCCAGAGGGGAGGGGCAGCAGTAGTAAAAGCCCTCTGTGAGGTCCGCACATGATTGGACCTAGGGACCTCCAACAGTTTAGTCCCGGAAGTTCTGAGTGTGCGAGGCGGATTATATGGGGAGAGGCGGTCCTCCAAGTACCCTGGGCCCAAGCCATTTAGGGCTTTATAGGTCAAAACCAACACCTTGTATTGAGCTCGGAAGCGAATAGGCAGCCAGTGAAGATCTTTTAGAATAGGTGTTACATGGTCTGACCTGGAACTACCAGTGACCAATCTGGCTGCCATATTCTGCACCAATTGCAGCTTCCGGGTTTGGTACAAGGGTTGCCCCATGTAGAGCGCGTTGCAGAAATCCAGTCGAGAGGTTACCAAAGCATGTACAACAGTTTCTAGGTCCTTTCGGTCCAGGTAGGGACGCAGCTGGCGTATCAGCCGAAGCTGATAACAAGCACTCTTGACCGTCGCATCCACCTGAGAAGTCAGCTGGAGCGACGAGTCAAGGAGCACTCCCAAGCTGCGCACCGAGTCCTTCAGGGGGAGCGTGACCCCGTTCAGGACCGGGCGACAGATCTCACCACCAGAAACCGGGGAACCTATCACCAGTACTTCCGTTTTCCCTGGATTCACACTGAGTTTGTTCTCCCTCATCCAGCCCATTACCGACGCCAAGCAGGCATCTAGAGGAGAGATGCCATCCTTAGTTACTGCATCAGTCGGAGACATAGAGAAAATTATCTGGGTGTCATCAGCGTACTGATAACACCGCGCCCCATGTCTCCGGATGATCTCTCCCAGCGGCTTCATGTAAATGTTGAATAGCATAGGGGACAAGATCGCTCCCTGAGGAACACCAGATGTCAGGGCCCTCCTATCGGAGCGACAGTCCCCCAGCTCCACCATCTGGGACCTGCCCGAGAGGTAGGAACGGAACCACTGTAAGGCGGTGCCCCCAATTCCCAACTCCCTCAGGCGTCCCAGAAGGATACCGTGGTCAATGGTATCGAAGGCCGCTGAGATGTCCAAAAGCACTAACAGGGACACGCTCCCCCTGTCCATGCTCAGACGGAGATCATCAACTAAGGCGACCATGGCAGTCTCAACTCCATAGCCCGCCCGGAAGCCGGTTTGAAATGGGTCCAGAAAATCGGTGTCATCCAAGATCGACTGAAGTACCGTAATAGCCACTTGTAGAAATTTTCTTTTCTGGAAATAACATTTTTCAAAGAGGGAGATATCAAATACACTTCCCATGAGTATTAGATTGGTTCTTCTCCATTCTTTTTAGGCTTATTTTGAGCTCTATAAGCCCTCTTGAGCCCTTTGCTTGTACCTATGAAGTTTATTATTACACAGTCTTAATACAGATCATGCAGTGAATTCAAAGAGGTAAGAGATGACTTCCAGAAAGGTAACTATGGCGCTGTACAGACCGGCGCTTTGTGCCAGCCTGCACACGTACTAGGGTTGCCTCGGGGCATCCTTTCCAGATGCCCCGCAACCCTAGTACATTGTAATGGCGGTGCCCATTCTACATGGGCGCTGCCATTACGACATCACAGCCATGCCACCTCCAAACGGGGCGGCGCGGACATGATGTCTTGGCGCCATGAAAGGGCGCCTGTGGTGCCCTTTCTACGGCACCAGAAGGAGCTCCGAAACGGAGCTCCTTCCTTTTTTTGTGTCACTGGTGCAGTTTTTACACGGCTGTGCCAGTGGCACAAAGTCGAAAGGGGCCTAGTGGCCCCTTTCCCTTGTTCCCGATATTGTCGGGGTGTCCTTGGGGCATGAAGCCCCAAGGGCACCCCTTTCCAGGCCGTGGGGAAGCGGCCTTTTGCCGCATCCCTGCGGCCTCGAAAAGCAGTGGATTGGAGCCTCAGGGCTGTGGCTGTGGCAGCTGAGGCCCAGATCTGTCGGGGAAAGGGGCAGGTATAGGTTGCCCCAAAGGGGTGGTCTGTACACCACCTATGACTCCATATAGACAGGCCAAAAGAAAGCTGCTTCGGGTCACTTTGCTGATATGTTGTTTAAATGATGCATGCATCCTAAGAGTCCGGAAGCCATGCCAAAATCACGCTCCAGGCCTAAGGTCTGGAGTGTGGCTTTGGCGTGGCTTCCGGTTTCTTAGGACGCATGCATCATTTAAACAGCATACTTCCAAAGTGACCTGAAGCAGCTTTATTTTGGCCTGTCTGTATGGGCCCTATGTTAGCAAACAAGAGCAGCTTCAATATAAACAAAAACATTTCCGCATACGCCTTTGTATTGCAACTGTTAAAGCAGACTCTCCATCCATGAAAGCTCACACCCCAATAAATGTGTTTGTCCTTACAGTGCCACAAAATTTCTTTTTCCCATGATTGGCTTTATAACAAACAAAGAAACAAAAAAGCACAAAAGCAACAGTTTGCAATTGTCACCTCTCGGCTCTCTTTCCTCCCTAGCAATTGGTGCTGCTTCCTCACAGCTGCGCAGCGCAAGATGCAATGGGGTGTATTCTCTTCCTCTCTTAAAGAATTAACACAATAAACACTAACATCCATCCCTGAAAAGCACAAGCTCCAGGGAAGCCATTTGTGTCCCTGATGTATGCCTGGATCATGCCAGCAGGGGCTGCTCTATACATACTGGGGGGCTTTATCTTTTGTTAGATTTAACTGGAGGGAAAAACTGAAGGCTTGCAAGGATTTGCCCTGTGCTGATGACCCATGGTAAGGAAGATTAATTTCTGCCAAGGCAATGCAAAACTCTCTCATTCTTTCCTTCTTCTTTTTCTCTCCCCCCCCTTCTCCAAACTCCCCAATTACTGAACAGGCATTTGAATGTATGACTCTTTTTTCTCCCCTCTTCAAATCCTACGGCTTTATGAAATTTGCTATCAAGTCTAGGACAGAGTCACTTGTCTGGATGCATAACCAATGGTATTGTCGGTTCTGATTAATCAGGTCCTTGCTGGGCTTATGGCCAATTAGAATTTACCATAATAAGGAGTTGACAGCTGGTGTTGCTAAGCAACAGCTGTCTATAGAGCTAAAAGAGCCAGACACATTTAGATGCTACTGTGGATTTCGACAGCAGCACGTCAAAACAATCCAGGGGTTCTGCTGCCCAGTGGGGAATTTTTTTTTTTTTACTAGCACTGGTGTGAGGAATCTCTTTGCTTTTTTTAAGCATAAAATTATAACAGAAAAAGAATGACTTCTGAAATTAATTTTAAGCAACTGAGACATCACCCTGGTTTTTAATTAAGAGACTTGGGCTGCATCTGCCTTGCAGAAATAATCTGCTTTGACACCACTTTAACTGCCATGGTTCAAGGCAATCGAATTCTGAGATTAGTAGTTCCTAAAGTGGCTATTACAGAATATAGCAAACTACCAACCCCTGAGTTCCATACCCTTGAACCATGGCAGTTAAAGTGGTGTCAAACTGGATTATTTCTGCAGGGTGGATGCAGCTAGGGTGTCAACGGGCCAGAAATTTATCACAGCAAAAACTAGTCTCCAAATATTTTTGTATGAAAAATGAAGAGCAAAACCAGGAGCAGATTGGTGCTGAGAAAACTCTTGTCCAGTGTGAAGAATTGGCCTTGCAAGTCTATTATGCACCAGGGACTCACTGCTCTTAAAATAGAGAATAAGAGCAATCGATGCCCACACATACATAACATAATAACATTAGCCCTTTTCCTCTCAGGGGTGTATGCACCACAACTAAAAGAGGTCAGTTCCACTGTAAGGGAGCAAAGTTGTTTTTGTCTGTCGATTGTTAAGGGCAATTAAGGGCTTCATTGTTCATGTGTGGTAGAATTGTAAGAAGGCAAAAAGTTACTGGTCTAAGATGTATAAGCTAATCCACACACAAAAAGTAGATTTTGTAATGTTAGCAGAAATGTTTTTGTTGGGTATTATGGATGCCATAAGTCGGAAACGACTTGAAAGTATACACCACTCACACATTACGGATAAAGAACTGGTGAATAAATATGGATTGCTTCTTCAGTATTATGACAACAGCAGTAAGAATATTATTAGCTCAAACCTGGAAGCAGACTGAAATACTGACAATGTAAGATTGTCACAGTTGCTGAGTACAAATAGCCAAATTAACATGGGTTCTAATGAACAAGCCAATTGATGACTTTTCTGAAAGCCTGGGAACTGTTTATGGATTTTTTTTTTTAATAAGAAGAAATCTAACAATGCTTGTGTGTATGGCCCTTCTACCCCTCTGCCTGCACATGTGAACCAATTTGTTTTTAAATGTATGCACACATTGCTAGTTTTATGAGATAGCCCTGACCTGATTAAGTATTTGAAGGGGTATCACACTGAGGTTGGAGCAAGCTTGTTTTCTGCTGTTCCAGAGACTAAAACATGGAACAATGGATGCAAGCTACAGGAAAAAGAGATTCCACCTGAACATTAGGAGGAACTTCCTGACAGTAAAGGCTGTTCAACAGTGGAACACACACCCTCAGAGCATGGTGGAGTCTCCTTCTTTGGAAGTCTTTAAACAGAGGCTGGATGGTCATCTGTCAGGGATGCTTTGATTTTAGGTTCCTGTACGGTGGTTAGTGTGTGTGGACTGGATGGCCCTTGTGGTCTCTTCCAAGTCTATGATTCTATGACTCATTATGAAGAACATTAAATGTAGTAACCCCC